>NC_136650.1:974572-982072 GCF_949748355.1 Melanostigma gelatinosum | reverse complement strand
TTTACTAGACCGAAGCGAGTGGAGTCGATGTGGACTCTCCCCAGGAGGTAAGTAGCGAACCAGGACAGGGTAAGCCACATCGATCCTCGATAGATGTTTTCAATCCCTGTTTTCAGACACCCTACAGCTAGGGCTAGTATTCTTAGCGGCTGATCTATGGACCATTTGCCCATGCAACAGTAGAAGAACCATATGATCTCAAGGACCCAAAAGTCCAGTTCGGTTAATCGAATCACTGGCCTGCATCTGCGTGCTGCGTCGGAGGAGTTCTGGAATGCTTCAGTTATACTCACTCCGAATGTGGTCATGTCTGGAGGTTCAGTGGTTGTGGTGTTGGTGGCGTTGGTCATCTTGGCTTTTTAGGATTATTCGTTCTTATTTCAGTATGAGGCTCTTGGTTGAGGTTCCGGGTCTGCAATGGCTATGGCGCTCCAGTGGTTCACCCTTTATAGGTGGGTGGACTCCTCCCTTCTCCGTGGGAGGAGTCCCTTCTTCGCTTCTCCTTTGTCCTTCAACTTCCCCTTAAAGCACGAGGCAACAGTGGCTGCTACCCCGCCCTTAATGGCGGCACAGATTATTAGGCCCATGATCACAATTCCAACTATCATCAACAAATAAGGCCAAAGCCAAGAGAACAAACTCCCCATCCAGCCCTTTATGACTGTGAATCCTTCTCCAATCTTCCCTGCCAATTCTTCCACTACGATGGTTGCGGTCCCGACCATGGAGGCACCTGTTAGTTCGATCCAACTGCACTCGTGTTCTCGTCGGCCGCTCCCGCAACTCAGCCAGTGTTCTTCTGGCTCGTAGCATGTTCCGTTCCCATAGAGGCGGTTAGCCCCTACCCATTCAAATCCTTTGTCTTCTTTACCCTCGCAGAGGCTTTTCCTGAAGGCGTGGCCCTCAGCTAGAAAGACTGTAGGGTCGGTTACTGGGGGAATGATTTGGCCATTCACATTTACTCTGTCTTTCATGCGATGGCCCAGGATTAAGTTGGTACAGCTGCTGGTTAGAGGCCCTGACCGTCTCCATTTCTTTTCTTTATCCTTCACCCAGGTTACTTCTTGCACGTGGGTTTCATATTCTGCTCCATAGTGCGTCTGGCAATGGTCTTTCCATCCTGGCACAGTCTCACAATGTCCCCCGGCCAGGCTGATGTTGCAGGTCGTGTTCCCTCGGTTGCATTCCATCTTCCAGGGCCGCGGGCCTATATATGGTTCTGGTCGGCTCCAAACCCCAGGCCAGATGTCTCTTTCTTTCGAGTATACTGTGGCCAGGTACTGATACTTCACCCAGTAGTTTGTGGTTTGAGTTAGACATGGCACCACCCATTCTAACACTTCATCCTTCTGTAGGCCCCACCAGGTTGAGCTGTCGTCCCTGGTGTGGGCCTCTTTCCATGCCTGCAGGGTTCCTTTGATCGTCTGGTTCGTCGTCAGGCCTGTGCAGTCATATAGCCACGTTCCCCAAGCCCGATACCACTCTTGCCAGAGTGTGCATCTCGGGGAGGCGCCGTCGGCTAGATACTGTGTTCCATTCAGAGCGTTGAACATTTTGGTGGTCACACAAGTGTCAATTTTTTGGAAATCCCCTCTTGGGGCTGTCATTAAATCCTCGGGTTTCGGCAGCTTTTGTACATACATGTCGGTTGTCCTTGGTCCCAAAAGGCCGTGGCTGGCTCTGGAGTATCCCTCCGTGAAGGCCCCTTTGAAATGCGTTAGCTGGGTTATCCATATCCATGGCAGGGTGTTGTTGAGCCAGTCCTCGTGCTGGGCATTAGGTTGGGGTAGATAGATGTACTTATGAGCCTGATACTGTGGTTTGTTAACCGGAGTTATTACGAAGTAATTCTGACCTTCGCAATAAAAGAACACATTCCAGAAGCACTTATCTAGGAGAGGGAGCTTGTTTGTTTTACAATGCTTCGTCCATTTCCTGCTCCTATTTCTCCGAAGACTGTCACTCGACTTGAATCGTGGCGGCGGCGGCTGCCCTTCTTTGTCCTCCTGAGCCGTAGGTTGTACTTCCTCTTCTTCCTCTTCTTCCTCCTGCGTGACATTCACGGCTCGGCTGGTGATGTTGTTCGGCTGGTAGTTGGTGGTGTTACCTAGTGGCCTCACTTTAACTTTAACCCGCCGTGGTTTACGTCGCGGTTGTGTGGCCTCACAGGTGAGATTGTAGTGTCCCCAGAACATTCCTTCTGCCGGTAAAATCACCAAACACGTATCATTGCGGTGGCTCGCTGCATAGGTTACCTCGGGTTTCCAGTATCCCTCGTTCCCTTGCTCTGTCCATGAGACACATGCCCATGAACAGTACCAGCCTGGGACACCGTTTTCGGGGTAGATCCAATTACCCTGTGCCCTTTTTTCTTCTTCTGCTTTCTTCATCATTACCGTAATCTTCATCTCCGCTCCCAGCATAGATACTTCATCTATCCTCCATGTCGAATTCTCTATTACTCTCTGGAATTCGCCTGCCCAGTCTGTTTCTTCACCCGTGTCGTTGATTTTCTGTTCCCAGATAGTCATCCACGCGATGATGGTAGCTGTCAGGTTCGGTGCCGTCCCACCCCCTTCTTGGACTTGACCGGTTGCATTAGACCCAACCTCAAGGTCCAACCGGGGCGAGGTGCGCTTCTGTCCAGCGAGTTGGGAGAGAACGATCGTTCCAGATTCGACCGTCCAGCATGTCTGGTCGAACCTTTTTGTGGTAGTGTGGGACACCCTTACATGAGCGAGGGCCCATGGGATACTACCATAGTAGTACAGTATAGCCAGGACAATGCACAGTCCTGTTAGTACTGCTACTACTTTAGCCATTAAGCAAAGCCATAGTCGTTTTCCTTTCCGTGGTTGTTCTCTTGATTGGTCCAGTCGCTTGCCGGGGCGTTTTAATGAGACGGGGGTAAAGGTTGAGGATCGCCTAAATTCTTGAACCCTCCCATGTAGAAGTGGGAGATCCATGGAGCTGGATTCTGCAGTGTGAGGACCGGTAGCACAGGGTCCGGAAGTGGAGCGGGACAGCCGGAGCTGAGGCGCGGGGGAGAGTCAGGATCGTACTGAACAATCTTGCCCTTCAGGAGCTGGTGATATAGAACCGAGGGGTGTCGGCCAATGCCGAAGTCAAGCCCCCTCCACACCCACTTGTAATAGGCGACGACCAACGAGGAGGGGCGTGGGAGGGGTCCAATGCAATCTCCGTACGCATCAGAATGTAACTCAAGCCATACGTACGCCTCCCTGTCCTTCAGGCTGACAAGGTTCCGGACCTGAGCGAGAGCTGCGTATAATGGCTGGCCGTCGTCCATCTGGAGCTCCGTCACTTTAGCCCACATATCTGAGCGATTCACCAGCGCGTGCATCCAAATCCGCAAGTTGGTAGGAGGCAAATCCCTCATGCGCAGGCCCGGGTCCGGGTTTGGTGGGCCGAGGCTCGGCAGGTGATAACTCACCGTACGCAACTGCATGTCTTGGTTCTCAATTACACAGCGCTCGCGGTTTTTCACGTGGAGCGCTGTGCGGCGCTGCATGACCGGGCTGGTGGTCCAGATCATATTCTCACCCAGCCAAAGATCAACATACTCGTCTTACAAATAATCAGCATAGTTAGGACCCCACCGCAACTTCAGCGTTGTGCCTTTCACGGGGATGAAAGCGGTATTCAGGATCCAGGGGGACAGGTCAGGACAACAGAGGACCGGCTGCATCAGCCATGGATGGGTCCAGCGGACCATGGCTCTGTCATACTGGAGATCCCATCCTGTGCGAAAAGCAGTTAGTAAATCCACCTTCCCGGGTACAGTCAGGTCCGGGGAGCGCTCATATTCGCCATTGCTGCAGAAATAGGCGCCGGATCCACAGAATCTTCTTCGGTATGCAAAATCTCTTAGGGGTCTGTCCAAATAGACTATTTCATTCGGCAATTGCAGATATGGCCTTTTTCGTGCTCGGAGAGACGGAGAGACACTGTTTAGTTTCCGCCCTTCTTTATTTGGTTGGTTTGGCAGTGACATGTCGACAATCAAGTTCCGTTTTTCCTAGCCACGTTGCTTCTTAAGCGCTGCTACTGCGAGTCTTTCCACCCCGCTGCAGTTTGCGGAATGACTTCCGTGCCCAAGCGGTTAAACCTTTTGCATCTGTGCGTGGGTTTGGAGGAGGCACCGCCTCATCCGCTCTGGTCAGCTCCACCCCAACGGAGTATACACCGTCGAATGGGACCATCACGGTTCTCAGCGTCACCATGACGCGCATTGTGCGGGCCTCCCATGTAGGCGTTGCCGCTCTGGCCGCCCAAGAGCCCGGTAGTTGCATAACACCATCTCTCCGCCACCCCTCTGGGGTGACCGTGAAAATCTTACTCTTTTCCTTGGTCCTGGCACCGGTGTGGTGGAAGGCGTCCAGATCCGTGATGGTATACCGGAGATTCGTGCCTCGAGCACCAGCCTCTGTTGGCACCGGGGCAAGCTCACGTATTGGCATATCTGGATCACAATACACATCTTCGATTAACAGGCGCCAGGATGTAAGTTCCCAGGGCCCCAGCCACCCCTCTCGCGTTGCCATTTCTAAGCGGCAATCGGGTAAGTTTGCTGCGGTGGCTGCGTACCCTGGTGAATCAGGGTTGCGGAAGACCCGGAAGGCCACTGGGATCTGTACGGAAGCAAGGGGCGGGTAGGTAACCTCGGCCTGAGCTGGGCTGTATGGCCAGTTCCTTTGCACCAACTCCCTCCAAGATCCCCTGGGGCCAGCAATCCGGTTTCCACCTGCTTCTTGTGGGTCGCCGTCGAGTGGACTCATAGAGGGTGCCGAGGGTTCCCCAGTCTCCTCGTCGTGAGATGTATCAACAGGAGCGGTAGCAACGTCACCTTCCCATGAGGCGGGTGCCAGGGTTTGTATTGGCTGAAGAAACTTTCTCACCTGCCATCCCTCGGCTGTTCCAGCTTGCACCAGCAGTCCATTTTGCTGGAGTACGGAGCAAGACGCACAGAGGTGCAGCCTGTGTCCATCCCATTGGCAGACACAGTCCTTAAGGTTCAGCTTCGTCCCACGTAGATCCCACTGGATGACGAAGAGCAACCTTGGTGACATCTCTATACGACATAAACCGCATACATATACATCCAAAACCTTCACTGGTTTGTGGGTCATACGGTTAAATTCTTTTCTTCTTCCTGTGACCCGGAGTGGTTTCTTGTTTCCGGGTCCCTGCCATGTGAGGTCAAGGGTGGTCGGCTGCAGGCAGACCACACAATCATTCTTGATTTCTCTCCATGTCAATACTTCTTTCTCTTCTGAGAGAAATCCTTTCTTTGCATATTCTAACTTCTTCAGGGCTCTTCCTGCCCAGAGCCCCGTAGTACTCCTTCTCATGTTAACCACCCCTTTGACATTGGCCACTCTGACAAAGGGTGGTAAAGCTTGTATGTTAGTGGCCATTCTTGAGTTCCTGGTTTTCTCCTAGTACGGAACTGGCTTCAGCTGCCCTACTCCTTGGATTCCTTTCTTCTTGAGTTGAACAGTATTACTGTCCAAAATCTTGACAATTATGTCTGATTTATCGTACTTGGCTTTGACTGCAGAGTTAGAAGCACCAACCTGAGCCTTGATCCAGACGCGCTGTCCTACTCGAAGTGGCACCTTTTGCTCAAGCTTGGGCTCTTTATCTTCTCCGTCTGAGAGTCCCAGGTCGTTGGAGACCTGGAACCCTAGGTAGTTCACTTGGAATCCACGGCTTTTGCGAGGGAGCCGTAGGTCGGGGTCATCAGAAAATTCGCCCATTCTCCTTTCGTTGCGTAGACCATTGTTCCTTTCATTCCCTCGGGGTCGTGCATCCATATTTCTGGAACATCATAACCTGTTTGACCGACCTCTGGAGCATAGGCTTTTCTTCCGTCTTTGGTGGTCATGGGCCCGTATCGTTCGTCCCTGGCGAGTCTCTGCGAAGCCGTGTACACTGAAACAAGGGGCAGCGCGTTCTTCTTGCCTTTTCTGCTCCCCCTCTTCAGGTCTGTTATTCCTCCCGGAGCCTCGTATTCGATTGAAGCCAGGCTCGGCACCGTGTCTTCGTCGTCTGAACATTCAGCTGCGGTTTCTTTCGTCGCCCTCCCTCTCTGGTTCTGGGGACGGTGAGGCCGGCTGAGTTGGTTCTGGTGTTCCCTTTGGAGTTCTGGGACTTTCCCTGATCCTTTCAGGAGTTAGGAACCTTAGGATGGACTCTTCTTCTCCTCCTCCGGCGTAGTGCATTCTCTGCAGGCCGGTGGACTCTGCTGGGCTGGTGATCCCACGCGGTGACCTGGTTGGCACGGAGGTTTCCACTTCTGTCTGCACCGCTACTCCCCGGGGAGAGGTGATTGGAGTTTCTTTTTTCTTTGGAGGTTTCTCCTGGCTTGAGCTGACCTGTGGACGTCGCTCTTCTCGTCTCGAGGGACCGGGTGTCGATTCCTGGTAGCCCCTCTGTTCTGCCGCTTCTTTCTTTAATCCCGCTGATGACGGGAGCCGTGGCAGAACTGCTTTCACAGCTGGGGCGTTTTCGTCCTCGTATTTTGGCTGTCCTGCCCTCCAGTTGTTTGGCCCCTCAGTCTTGTAGAGGGGTCTCAGTATTTTCTCTTTTCTCTCGTGGTACTGGGCCGCCGAGGTGACTATCACCAATTCCTGGATATTGCTCCAACCGTGGCAAGCTTTCGTCAGGAGGCGCATAATCCTCATTGCCGCTTCTTCTGCTACCTCCCAGGGTAGATTGCCGGACCTGGCCCCGTCGTTACATATAACGACTCTTTTGAAGGACAACTCGCTTGCTCGGGTGACACCTTTTTCTAATGCCTCCTCTATGTTGTCCCGATAGGCGGCTTGTTCTTCGCCATCCTCGTATCGTTCGATCGGTACGTGTAGCACCGCATAAGGGCTTGATGTTCCGCCGCTTGTAACCACCACCGATGGCTGGTTCTCTCTATATCCCTTGAGGCACCCCTCAATTTCTTCTTGGTAGGGTTTGCCTGCCTCGTTTACCAGTCTCTTTCTGAACCGGGAGATATGAGGCTTTAGATGTGAGTTGGTTAAGACAACCAGTCCATGGCTGTCTATGTCCCAAGGCTCTCCGTAGTGGTTATATGCGGTTAACCCTGTCTGGTTCGCATATTTTTTGGTCCCTTCGGGCATATTTTTTAATTTTGGAAGATGCTCTTCTGGGTTCGGGGAGCGAATGTGTCTTGTCTTAGCCTGGGCTTTTTTGGACCGCCCCTGCACTGGGTCCTTGTACTCCTGCAGGACCTTTCTTACTGCAGCGGGAGTCCCGGATCCCATGGAAAGCGGGAGCAGTTGGTACCCATCGCTCCTGTCCAGCGTTGAGTCTTCCCTCACCTCGTCCTCCTCCGAGATTTCCCCGTTCTCGCTGCTGTCCTCGTCTCCCTCTTTTTCGGACCCCGTGGATTCCTCTGACTGGGAGCCCACGGAGACCTCGGTCCCGTGGGTGCTGATCTGATCTTCGCTGGGCTCCTCAGTA
>NC_136650.1:749572-969572 GCF_949748355.1 Melanostigma gelatinosum | reverse complement strand
TTGCTGCAATCTATACTTCATTCATATACATCTATGTTTAGCTGTCAACAAAATGTCATGTTTGAACCAGGTACCAAAAAAAGCAACTAACAGATTTGTAGATGAACCCAACCTTCTGAGTCGTAATAAAAGTTGTATATATGTTGATGATCTGGGTGGACAAAAGATTAATAATAATAATAATAATACATTTTATTTATATATCGCTTTTCATGACACTCAAAGACACTTTACATTAAAATCATCATATATAAAAACAATACACTAAAAACAAAGTACACAATAATAGTCACACACTAAAAGCAGTTTTGAACAGGTGAGTTTTGATTTGTGATTTGAATGTGGAAAGGTCAATGCAATTCTCGGCAATTAGGCGATTTTACACATCAAAATTACTGTTATATGGTATAATTTATAATTTATTTTCTTCCCAAGCTGGAGGCTGTGTATATAATGGTAGCATGTCCAGATGAATGGAGTTGTCAGGTCTCTAGCTGGTGTCGAGAAGAGTGGAGCTCACGAGAGCTGCCTCGAAAACATGCATACACGATCAGGGGAAAGTCAGGATATAAAAGCACAAAGCATATACTCTGAAATCAATAGTTAAAGTGTAATCGAAAGATAAAGTGTATGATCGTTACATAACAAATGTTTAATACATAGAGTGATTTAACAAATGTAAACCTGATAATAATATGTGTATCTGAGTATAGTGCAGTCTGAGCGTAGAAAGTACGGAGAAAGAGGAAGTAAGCAGGGTGTTGGCTTCAAGGGATGGGGAAATAATGGTGGTTGAGAAGAAAAACACAAAGCACAATAATGATGAAGGATGAGATCAATAATTATTTTATAAGCAAATGGGTACTAAGTAAAGTGATTAACAACTGTAACTGATTATAATAACTAACTGTGATTATGATAACTAATCTGTGTTAGAAATGTGTGAGTGTAGGAAAAGGGGACGTGCAACAGATGTTGAACACCCAGACAGGGAAGTTGGGGTGATTTCATCATGCACACACACACAAAATGTAGGTACTTTTCGAAGCACATGCACCAAATCAATGATGTCATGTTAATCATGGGCTGAGGGAGGCCGTGTTGAGGAAGAGGGGGGAGAGACGGGAGAGGCAGCCCAAAAGTGTTATAAAAGAAGTAATTTGCAAACAGCAAGACGGGAATTCACGATGGGACGCCGACCGAGCCATCCATGGAGAAACACTGGACCTCGTTCGACAGCCGCGTCGGAGGACTGCGTCTCTGTTCACGGAAAGAAGACCGCCGTTCGTGGACAAAAATTGAAAGACGGAGAATCACCTCTCCCCCTGCTTGACTTTAACAACTGGACAACGGATGGACACAGCCGCCTTAAAGACTTTGTACTGAGCCTTGAGGATCGCTGAACGGACTTCGTTTGCCGCGCAGGAGGAGCCTGGGGGGTCTGGCCGAACCTTCGCTCCTAAAAACCCCAAAAGGATTTTTTATCACATCGACAATCCGGCTCCACCGAACCGTCTCGGCATCTAAAACCAATGAGTATAACCTGAGAAGAAAATTAAAGTAACGAATCAAGTGTAGTGACATTTTATGTGAGCTGTAGCTTAACCCTTGCAAACTAACTAAATATAACCTGCAATAAATATCTAATCTGCATTTAAAGTAAATTTCTTAAGTGCATTTATTTGCTCAGGTAGTAAGAGTTCCTCGTGGCAGTAAAAAGTTAAATCCATTGTATGTCCAACAACTGAGTTCTGTAAGGTTATCCTAGAAGACCGAATCCACTTAACAATCCCTTATGGTTTTAGAAGTAATCCTAGCCGTTAAAACCTAACCTGGCATTTACCAAGAGCACGGATCCAGAAGAGGGAAGCTGCCATAACCGACGCGACTGGTAGGAGCGCCCGGGGTCAGGGTGGCCCCTCGACCGAGTGCACTCAGACCGGAGGAAGCAGGGTAGACGTCGGGAGTAACGGCAGTTAGAAGAGCCAGGCGAGTTCCCTCGCAAGAACACCAGCTCGACAATCTTTTAATAGAGAGCTGAGTCAGTAAGTAGCCCCGTATCGGGCCAGAAGTACCCCAGGATCTAACACTGGTTGGGTACCCACCTTTTTTTTTTTTTAACCTGCAAATTACATGAATTATATCTATAAATAATGAATCCATCAGATCAGCAGATATTCACATGGACAGGAATGTGCACTCTCCGCCGGCCTCTTGCACCCGACCATGGATGTATGAAGAGAACTAGCAAAGCAAACGAAAGTTACGAATGTAACTACGGTTCTATGAATCCTGGATGACCGCCAGAGGCAGTGCTTCACACTGGATATATTCTGTCTCGCGCATGCGCAGGTTGAATATTTATATCAACAAAGTCACCTGTGACCTCGGATGACCCCCGTCATCTATAAGTTCCAGTGTCATCCTGAGTTCAGTCCTATGGAATTTTCTCGCGAGTTCAGGGGATTCCGAGTGACCAAGAACTCTGGCGGTCATCCAGGATTCATAGAACCGTAGTTACATTCGTAACTATCATTCTATTTCATCCATACTGACCGCCAGAGGCAGTGCTTAACACTGGATGACTTCTACCAAAAGAGTCACGAGAAATCACAAGTACCTACCTCGTATAGCTCAGGCAGAGGAAGTTGGCCAAAGAACCCTCCCCAGTGGGTGAGGGGTGGCCACATTCACTCTGTAGTGTCTGCTCGGTGATGCCCATGAGGCCGCAGTATATATATATCCTCCACAGGCACACCTCTCAGGGCTGCCCATGATGTGGAGACACTCCTGGTAGAGTGGTCGTTCACTCCGGATGGTAGAGGACGGTCGCTCGCCTGGTATGCATAGGCAATGGCCTCCACTATCCAGTGGGACAGGCGCTGTTTTGAAAGGGCAGAGCCCTTCTTAGGCCCACCATAACTGATAAAGAGCTGCTCTGACCGCCGTACGCAAGCGGTGGCTTCCGCATAAGCTCTGAGGGCCCGCAATGGGCACAGCAGCCTTGACCTCTCCTCTCCCGATGGGGGGTCAAACTGCGCAAGCTGGATAGGTTGGTTGACATGTGAGCGTGTCAGCACCTTTGGGAGAAATGCTTGTTCTGAACTGCACACCAGTCAGAAAACAGCCTCCACCTGTTTTCATACTGCAGAAACTCCCCTCAAGTATGGCAGAAAATGTATGAGCGCGAGGTGCACGGCCCGTAGCTCTAGAACATTGACATGCTCTATGCGGTCTTGAGCAGACCACTGCCCCTGAGCAGTCCTGTTCTGCCACACTGCACCCTATCCTGAGAGGCAGGCATCTGTTGTGACCACCTCCTGGCGGAATGGGACCGAAGCCATGGGGACACCGTTTGCAAGGTATGATCTCTCCCTCCATGGGGATAGAGCGAGTAGGCACTGCTCCGATACTACTATTGCCCTGTGTCTGTGCCACTTGGCGTCCAAGTGAAGGCTGTTCAGCCATCACTGACAGCTGACAGCTGAGGCAGCTGTCAGTTTGTCCAATAGGTGGAGAAAAAGAATGTAGGGCAACCACCTGCCCCCTCGGAAGGGAGAGAGGCTGTGGAGGATGTCGTCCACACGCTGGGGTGACGGACAGGCACTCATAGTGACTGTATCCAGAGACAAACCAATGAAGGTTATGCTCTGAGAAGGGCTCAGGGAGCTCTTATCCATGTTCACCCTGAGGCCCCACCGGGCCACGTGAGAGAGAAGGCGAGCAGTGTCCTGTGCCACCTGAAGCCAGGATGGCGCACAGATCAGCCAATCGTCCAAGTACGGCAGTATTTTCATGCCCTGTGATTGCAGGGGGGGAAAGGGCAGCAGCAACGCACCTTGTGAACACCCGTGGGGAGAGGGAGAGTCGGAATAGGAGCACCCTGAACTGGAAGTGACCGCCTTGAAAGGCGAAGCGAAGAGACTGCCTGTGGTGAGGTACAATGGGAACATGGAAATAGGCATCCTTCAGGTCGACAGACGTGAACCATCTCCCCTGGAAACAGCCCGAAGGACGTCTGCTGTGCTCAGCATGTGAAATGGTAACACCTTCAGGAACTTGTTGAGTCCCCTCAGGTCTAGAACTGGGCGCAGTCCGCCACCTTTCTTTTTTACAAGAAAGTAAGTTGATTACAGGGGGTCCACCCTCTCGATTGCACCCTTGACCAGGAGCGTGTCTAACTCCTGGTTCAGGGCTAGGGATTTAGCCGGATTGGTGATGCTGGTAATTTTGACCCGGCTGGAGGCTGGGGGCCGGCGTCGGAATTGAACCTTTTACCCCTGGGCTGGGGGAAAAAAGTGGCCCGGGAGTTTACTGTCAGACTGGCCCACTCAATACACGGCACGTTGCCCACTCAATGCATCGCATGCATCGACCAGTCAGCATTTTGCAGCATTTGGATCCACCAATTTGCCTGGATGGACACATTGAATAAAATGATACTGGCTATTGTAACACTCCAAGGTAGGTATAGTTTGCTCGATGAATATGCTTAACTCTGGGCTAGTATCAGATGCTTATATGCAGTGGCTGCTGGTGGAACATGTTCTCTGTAGGGCTGTGCCACATCCAATCAATTTCAGCAAACATCCCAGAATGATTTAATGCAAAACAATTAAGGTATCAAACACGTATTACTACTTTGCAGTTAAATATTTAACTTTTATTCCAACATGAAAAAAACAATAAATAACGCTTTGACAAACACAGGGAATTCAGTATAATATAATGATATATATCATATAATGATATATATATCATACAATATGCACTATAATATAAAACACACACATATTTATAACTATATATCATGTCTAAGCAGGTGCTTCATGTCTCTCACTCCCTAACTGTCTGTGCTGGATTTGTCCCCGTTGTTTTAAAAAGCTAAATAAGTTATTAGCATGATGTCATCCAGCTAGCCAAACCTGTCTGGTGTTCAGCTAGTGGAGAAGCTTCGCATGTACTGCTTCCTTTTCCCGCTAGTCTGCTGTCTGATTGTGCAGTTTCTCCGCCAAAGTCCTCCTCTCAAAGGGCTCTTGGAGGAGCAGTGCTCGCGCTGGCGCCGGCGCCGGCGCTCACCTGTAGAGACTAGTCCGGACGGAAACGCACAGCACAGATTCAGCTTGGGGCAGAATCGATTCTGCCCCAAGCTGAATCTATTTGAGGACGCTGATTGGCTAAATTGTATGTCACTCATTTATATCTTTAATCAGCATTAAAGCATCATTGGCTAAACTGCTTCATAGACCCGCCTCTTTGGGGCAGATTGCATGCTGGGTGTGTGTGTGTGTGTGTGTGTAGGGGTGCTGCCAGCTCGCAGATGGAAACCATGAGTGTGAATACAGATCGCGAGGAGTAGTATAAATATCAGTCAGCGATTATTGACTTTAAGTATGAGAGTCAATTTAACGTGTTCTGTGAAGCATAGAATACCGGTTCCCCCATGGCCAGCCCGCCACTCCGAAGCATCAGCTGCCCAGTAGTTGATTTACTGAACCCCCTGCCTCTTAAGGTTCTGGGTTCTGGGTTGTCTGGGGGGGACGTAGGTAGGGTTGTGTGGGTAGTATGAGTATCGCTTGCCTTCCCATGCATAAGTATGCCGTTGTCTGGTTGAACTGCCGGTAACTTATGCCGTGATAAGCCACGCACCTCAGCTCACTCAGAGTCGAGTTAATGAAGAGAGAAATAAACAGAACGAAATGAAATGACTCAAAATAAATCCCAAAAGCAACAGTCAAACAGTTAATACACAATGCAATGGAACTTCTCTGGTCCGTAATGATTGCGTAAATACCTCCGTATAATGCGACAGTGTCTTAACACAAAACAGAATACAGGAATGCACCATAGAGCGGATTTTCTGATCCGCGAGGGATTGCGCAATGCCTTGATATCACGTGATCGTAACTTAAACACACAAAAACACGGGAATATCAACATATAAATGAATGGCCTGAATTAAACGTACGTTAATTTAAGCTAAGCTATGCCCAGATACCATGAACCTTACTTGTCGATGCTTCGTTGCAACGTTGGAGTGTGTTCGTGGCAAAGTGGTCCTTTTGAAGAAGAAAAAGGCGTCAGGCGACTGCGTCTTTCAGCGCGGCTGATGAGCGGCTGTTGTGTTCGGTCCGTTGTGGCTCTGGAGCAAAAGCAGGTCCGATCTGTACTCGCTGCAGGGAGGACAGTTAACTTCGGATGAGACGGCGTGTCTGCGCGTCTTACCGGGAATCATCGGTCACGAGAGGAGCGAGGCTTCGTCGGGCTCCTCTGTGCCGGTTTGTGCACAAAAGAAAAAGCGGGAAGGAATCGTGGAAGGTGTTAATTGAAGCAACTGATTGTGCTCCCAATTATTGCCAATGCATTTCAGGTGTGAGTGTGTCATGTGACTGTCTATTTAAGCTGATGCACCTGCGCAGAATAAAATACGTGTTTTCTCAGAACTTGACCCAGTGGCTGCAGGTTGTTTGTTCTCCCAGGTTTAAATGTGTTGAGTCGGTATATCTCTAGTCAAGCTCTGCAGAACAGGTTATGGGCCCAGATGCGTTAGACGTTTGTGCGAAGAGATATCCGGCGTGAGTAGCCACTGAGAGACACTTGCTTGTGTGCGTATCTCACGGATTGGAGTGCCAGCACCATGAGCGAACATACGAGTTCACGTTGGTCTCGTCTTGTTTTTAATGGGGACGAAAAGAACTATGAACTGTGGGAGACGAAGTTTTTGGGACATCTGCGGTTGCAGAAACTGAAGGACACCATTTTGAATCAGCCCGCCGATGGCGCAGAAGAAAACGCACTGGCTGAGGATGCGGCGAAGAACGCGGAAGCGTACGCGGAACTGATCCAATTCCTTGATGACAAAAGTTTGTCTCTGGTCATGCGAGAGGCAGCGGATGACGGGCGTGGAGCGCTCAGGATTTTGCGTGACTATTATGCAGGCAAGGGTAAGCCCCGCATTGTATGCCTGTATACAGAACTGACTTCTTTGCAAAAGATGAGTAGTGAGAGTGTGACTGACTATGTCATACGTGCTGAGATTTCGATCACAGCGCTGCGTAATGCTGGAGAGGTTTTAAGCGATGGACTATTGGTTGCAATGATTTTGAAGGGGCTGCCAGACTCATTTAAGCCTTTTTCCATTTTTATCACTCAAAGTTATGAGACTCTCTCTTTTGCGGAGTTCAAGACTAAGTTGCGCAGTTATGAGAGCACTGAAGGTATGCGCACAGCTGCGGCCGACGACAATGTCATGAGGGCCCAGGCGCATCCAAGGAGGGCTGCCCCAGCAGGCGCAGGTGCACGCAGCACCGAGAGCGGGGACATTGTGTGTTTCCGTTGTGGCCAGAGAGGTCACAAGGTAAGAGACTGTCAGCGTGGTCAACAGTGGTACGGCCAGGGCGAGAGTACCGGACGGCGAGGAGGATGGCGACAGTGGCAGCGGGACAACGCGCGTGGAGTGTCCGAGGAGATGGATGACAACACCTTCGTGTTCAAGCTGGTGACCAGCGAGCCAGGAAGCGGTGTCACCAGAAAGGGCTTGATGGTGGACACCGGTGCGACGGCGCATATCATCACTGACCTGGCGAAGTTCAAGAACTTCGATGACCGATTCCAGTCCGAGACGCACTGCGTGGAGCTGGCCGATGGCACAAGCTGCACGGGGGTCGCGGAGCGCAGAGGAGACGCCGAGGTGTGTCTGATCGACAGCAGGGGGTGGCACCTCAGTACCACACTGAAGCAGGCGCTGTACATCCCCTCGTATCCCCAAGACATCTTCTCCGTGAGAGCTGCAACTTATAGTGGGGCAACGGTGATCTTCAAGGAAGGAGAAAACGTCTTGCAGTATAGAGACGGTACGCGCGTCCTCATTTATGAGCATAACAGACTGTTCTATTTGCCTACTGTGTCAGTAAACAATGACTGTGATGATCAATGTATGAGCTGTCATGATATTCAGACGTGGCACGAGATTTTGGGGCACTGTAATTTTGATGATGTCATGAAGTTAGAGAATGTTGTGGATGGAATGTCAATCAGGGGTAAAGCGTCCAAATCCATGATATGTGAAGTGTGTACTCAGGGCAAGTTCACTCAGAGCAGAAACAGGAAGCCTGATGTGACGGCCAAATCAGCCTTAGAGCTGGTTCACACTGACTTGTCAGGCCCCATTGACCCAGAGTCCAAGGAAGGGTATAGGTATGCACTTTCCTTTACTGACGACTATTCAAGTGCAGTGTTTGTGTACTATCTAAAGTACAAGAGGGACACTGTAGAAGCCACAGAGAGGTTTCTAGCCGACACAGCCCCATATGGGAAAGTGAAGTGTATCAGGTCTGACAATGGTACAGAGTTCACAGGGCAGGGTTACCAAGCTCTACTGCGTAGGAATAGAATCAGACATGAAACATCAGCACCATACTCACCACACCAGAATGGCACTGCTGAGCGTAACTGGAGAACCCTTTTTGACATGGCGAGATGTATGCTCTTGGAGAGCCAGTTAGCCAAGGAGCTATGGCCGTATGCGGTCCAGACAGCAGCAGTGGTGAGGAATAGATGTTTCAACAACCGCACCAGAGAGACACCTTACTTTATGCTGACAGGAAGGAGACCTAATGTCTCCAGGATGCAGAAGTTTGGTACTGTATGTTACGCCTACAGGCAGGACAGGAAGAAGCTAGAGTCAAGGTCTGACAAGGGCATCTTCGTTGGTTATGACAAGAACAGTCCAGCCTATATGGTCTACTACCCTGACAGCAGGAAGGTGATGAAGCACCGACTGGTGAGGTTCATGTCCTGTGTTGAGGGACAGCAGACTGATGACATGTCCGACGATGACACTGGTGTGCAGTCTAACGCAACCAGACCTAACCCTGACAAACCCGAGCAGAACGACATCCCAGAAGCTAGGCCAGGTCCAAGCCAGATAGGCCTACAGACAGGTGGAGTCAAGCCCGAATCCCAGTCTCCACGGAGATACCCTGCTAGAGAGAGGAGGAGGCCAGACTTCTATGGGATAGAGAGTGATCAGGCTCAGATCAACATTGATTATTGCTACAGGATGGTTTGTAATGTACCGCAGACGTTCAGAGATGCTGTGTCTTCATCCAACTCAAGTAAGTGGATAGATGCAATGGATGAGGAGATGAAGGCACTGAGGGATAACAACACATTTACTCTGACCACCTTACCTGAGGGCAAGAAAGCAGTGGGGGGTAGATGGGTGTATACTCTCAAAACCAATGTTGATGGATCTGACAAGTACAAGGCCCGCTATGTAGCCAAGGGATACAGTCAACGGATGGGTGTAGATTATGGAGAAACGTTTTCTCCTACTGCCGACCTGACTAGTGTGAGAGTGTTGATGCAGAAAGCTGCCCAGGAGGATCTGATCCTACATCAGATGGATGTTAAAACCGCCTACTTACATGCACCAATTGATTGTGAGATTTACATGGAACAGCCAGAGGGTTATGATGTAAAATCTCAGACAAATGGGAAGATGGTGTGTAGACTAAAGAAGTCACTATATGGGCTTAAACAATCAGGTCGAAACTGGAACATAATGTTGCATGACTATCTATGTGAAAATATGTTTGTACAGAATCCAGCCGATCACTGTGTTTATGAGAGAGAAACGGAACATGACAAGGTGATCCTACTGATCTGGGTTGATGACCTGGTTATTGCAGCCAGTGATGAGAGTGCTTTAAAAGCAGTAAAAAAGATGCTTGCTGTGAAGTTCCAGATGAAAGATTTGGGCAGACTGAAGAATTTTCTTGGTATCACTTTTGACCAGTGTAATGGATGTGTGACCATGTCACAGCAGAGCTATGTTGACAAGCTGCTTGACAGGTTTAATATGCAGGATTGTAAGCCCAGGTCAACACCTTGTGAACCAAAGCTGCATTACACTGATGAGAAGCTAGGAGACCCCAGAAAATACAGAGAGGCAGTGGGTAGCCTAATCTACCTAACCTCATGCACCAGACCTGATCTGAGCTTTGTTGTAAGCAGACTGTCACAGCATTTCAGTGAGCCGACAGAAGAGCAGTGGACAACTGTTAAGCATGTACTGAAATATTTGAAGGGCACAAATGACAAAATGTTGTGTTACAGAAAATGTGATGAGCTGAGGTTGTTTGCTTACAGTGATGCAGATTGGGCAGGTGATGCAACTGACAGACGCAGTACAACTGGTTATTGTGTTAGTCTGAGTGAGAATGGTCCTCTGATTTCCTGGAAGACCAAAAAGCAGCCAACGGTAGCACTGTCAACTTGTGAGGCAGAGTATATGGCGTTGGCCGCAACCACACAAGAGTGTCTTTACTTATCTCAACTGCTTGAACATCTTGATGACTGTCTGTATGATGTACCTAAGATTTTTGAAGATAACCAAGGTACAATTGCATTAGCCAAGAATCCAGTGAGCAGACAGCGATGTAAGCACATTGATATAAAATACCATTTTGTGAGATCAACTGTTAATGACTGTAAAGTATGTTTGGAGTATTGCCCAACAGACCGGATGGTAGCTGACCTGATGACAAAACCAGCTACTAAAGTTCAAAGTTCAAAGTTCAAAGTTCAAAGTTCAAAGTTCACTTTATTGTCAAAGTTTCCACATGTGTTATGCATACAGAAAATTCGAAATGCCGTTTCTCGCAGTCCCACAGTGTAATATAGACATGAACATATAACATATAATAGAATAAAATAGAATAAAGTTAAGAACATAAGGGCCTAGATAAAGGATTTACAAGTAGCAGCAGAGAATAAAAAGTGACTGGTGCTGATAAAAAGTGACTGGTGCTGATAAAAAGTGACTGGTGCTGATAAAAAGTGACTGGTGCTGGATGAGGGAAGGGGTGTGAGGGGGAGTAGATGTCCTGGTATGTTCCATTTGAGGCAGTGGGGAAAGGTGGGTGAGGGGGAGGGTAGAGAGGTCAGGGGAGAGATGGCAGGGGGGGAGAGAGGGGGAGCGAGAGGAGAGAGGGAAAGCAAAGCTACTTACTTTTTCCATGTTCTTGTTTGGGGCATAGCCAGTTAAGTGCAGTTAAGTGCAGTTGGTTTCCATGTTTTTCCCCTTGTATGATTTATGGTTGTCAATAATGTGTGATCAAGTGGGGGTGTTAATTGAAGCAACTGATTGTGCTCCCAATTATTGCCAATGCATTTCAGGTGTGAGTGTGTCATGTGACTGTCTATTTAAGCTGATGCACCTGCGCAGAATAAAATACGTGTTTTCTCAGAACTTGACCCAGTGGCTGCAGGTTGTTTGTTCTCCCAGGATTAAATGTGTTGAGTCGGTATATCTCTAGTCAAGCTCTGCAGAACAGAAGGGATTCGTCCCAGCGGAGGAAGGGGCCTTAACTCAGAAAAAGAAAACACGGCTGTTTCGACCAGCGAAATGGCTTTGTGACCTGTCAGGGTTTGAGGAGGGGAGAAGGCCGTTGCTTCCTCGTGGCCTCCGTTGTGCTGGAGGGGGGGAGGAGAGGCCCATGTGTCCAGGACGAAGGTCCGGGCGAAGAGAGCGTTGTGTGCTCCCTGTTCGACGGAGGTCGAAGGGAAAAAGCATTGAGGTGTGTACTGCAGTTAGTTTTGTAGAACAGTGGTTGAACCACAGGGGTCCTGGGGTGTCTTGGCTCTCGGCCAATGAGATTGCAGCGGTGCATTCAGGTGACTTCAGGAACCATAGTTTTTTTTTGGGGGGGGGGGGGCGAATTCACACCCTAGTGTGAAATTCCTTCAGAGGAGGTTTGCTCATCAAACTACAAATCAGGATGAAACCTTTGCTTGAAAAAGTGAAGGCCTGATTCTCTTTGTCCACAGCACATGTTGAAGCCATATGGTCAGACCCCAACAATGTCTCAGACAGGGGTGACTGCGCCAGCCAAACCTGGCGGCGAGTCTGGACCAGGGTCGACATCAGCCGTGTCGGAAGTGTCGGAAGTAGCCTGCTGCAGAGATGCTGAGAGGGCAAGCATGAGGTGGGAGAGGGAGTTGCCAATACCACCCATGCGCTCTGCTGCGTCATAAGCCCTGGATAACATGTCATCTGTGACCCGGCATTGGGGCCGAGGGCACCTGGCATCAGGGGAAACTATGAGGGACGCAATAGTCGGCTCAACGGCAGGCATACGGGCGAGGCCAAATTTTGCAGCGTCCTACATGGCCGCCAGGGTTCATCCATCTGATGTAAGACGGGACAGAGTCCTGGTGTCTCTCCAGAATGCATGTAGCTCCCTCAGATATTCTTCGGAGGGAGGAACAGCTAAGGTGGTGGGGGCGAGAACATGCCTGAAGAAGGCACCCGCAGGCTGCGGTTCCGGCTGCTGTGTATCTAACTGCAGGCGTGCCAATGCAATGTGAATGACAGACCCCATGGAGCTATCGACTGCCCCTTCCGAAGAGCTCTGAGCTGAGGAATGGGAGCCAGGTCCAGAAGCATGGGAGGGCCGCTCTTCACTGTACTCAGTAAAGAGATTGGCTGACTCTGCCAGTGATATAACGTCCTCTTCTGAGCCACGCACAGCGCCGGGTGGATCTGGCGCTTCAGCCCCCCCTACACCAGGGTGGAGGGTCAGGAGAAGCGACTTAATTTGAGCTAGCTCGGTGGTCAGCAGATCCACCCTAGAAGACAGCCTACTGGGTTTAGCCCTCTTGGAGGGAGCCCCAGCGGTTTCTGTGGCCCTGCGCTTGGAATGGGTAGGTTGGGCTGGATTCAACTGTCCTGAAAGGGGGAGGTCGACCACACCAGTCAGGTGTTCCGCCTCGGCGAACCTAGCGGCCCTTACTGCTCGAGGCATGATGCCACAGTTCATGCATGGGTTCTCAGAGAGGTCTTCCCTCAGATGCAGAGGTCATGGCCATCCTCAGGCTGAAGAGGAGCCATACAGGTCCTACAGCCGGGAAAGTCAAACATGGCCGACTCTCTAGTTCAGTCTGAGCGGGATGCTCTGCTCAACTCTCGCTCAAGAGGAGCGAGGACACTCTCTTCACTAGGATATTTACTGCAGATATTGGTGTCCCACCAGTTAGCTTGAGCGAGAGCACTCTGTGAAGGGCGGCCCGACAGCGTAACTCTACGCTCACGTTAACACGCCACTCGATTAGCTGGAGCGGAAGCGCTCTGCAAACCGTGGAAAAAACGAACAATGGTTATACACAAACAATGTTAGTCGATCTCACAGATTGCTGTCTTCGTGATTTAGGTGGCCCTTATCAGACTGAGTCTGGGGCTCGATGGTCCGCACGGCGAACACGCCGTTCCCTCCTAAGAGGGACAACTTGTCGCAGCCTTTGGAGGGCGAAGATCCACAACTCCGACCGGTGGTCACAAGGTTACCGCGACAAACTCTGTCTTGATCGTAGACTAAATATATATTTTTTCTACTTCCATGGTAGTTAACCTGCGTAGCGAGAAGATAAAAAAGGACTGAACTCAGGATGACACCGGAACTTATAGACGACAGGGGTCATCCGAGGTCACAGGTGACTTTGTTGATATAAATATTCGACCTGCGCATGCGCGAGACAGAAGATATCCAGTGTTAAGCATAGCTCTGGTGGTCAGTAAGGATGAAATAGAACAAGTTAACCCCGGGAAGAAATGACTGTGGACAAAATAGGAGAACAAATAGACAAAAAGGGAGACGGAAAGTGGAATTAAAGAGTGGATACAACATGTGGATGATAAAGCTCAGTAAATATGCCTATTTGTGATTATATTATTACAATTTTTATTTAAAAATAAGGTACTGCAACAGTAAATACATAACTTGTACATACATGTATACCATCTTTATTTGGGACTACAAAAGCCACAGAATATGAAAATCCAAAGAGAGTGGAAGATAAACCCAACTTCCTCTGTTATTATTGGGCAACGAATATTTAAACTAACATTCTGGTTACAAGCCAATTGTTACAAGTGGAACACAAAGGCAGGAAGTAAACGAGAGGAGAGGTAAGTAACACAAAAATAAAACAGGAAAAAATGACAAATGACAAAATCAGGAAACATAACTTAGGAGACAGGGCGAGACATGACATCAGTTGACTATAAATAGAGAGAGGGGATTACTTGCCATTCACCATGGGCGCAATTCTCACGTCTCCAATACCTCTGAGTAAGTCAATATATGACGATGAAAAGCATCATATTTACTAAATCAGGTACTTGAGAAATTTGGATGAAATGAAAAAGCTATTCAATGTGTTAAAACACTTTACCAAAATCCAACAGCAAGGATAAAAATAAATGGCAATCTGACTGATAGTATAGCATTAGAACGGTCTACCAGGCAGGGATGTTTCTTTCACCGACTCTAGTTGCAATTTTTATAGAACCTCTGGCACAAGCAATTAGGCAGAATAAAGACCTTAAAGGGATAAAGGTCGGAAACAAAGAACATTGGACTTTTTGCAGATGACCCGATCTGCTATTTAGAGGACCCTGACACATGCTTCCCTATATCAATCAACCAACTTGAGACGTTTGGCTCTTACTCTGGATATAAATTGAACTTGTCAAAAACAGAGATTGACACTGAACTACAAACCAACCGAAACTATACAACAAACACTTAAATTAAATTGGAGTTCTAAAAGAATGACATATCTTGGGGTTACTATAACAAAAAGTATTGATGATCTATATCAGGGATTCCCAAGTGACCCCCTAGAGCTCCCTCTAGGGGGTGCGCGAGAGGAAAAATGTAATGGCGGTGCAGTCCTGTCTCCCAAAAATTACGTTCCCCCAAAACTAAAATGCATTCTCAATTACGTTTGACCACAAACGTATTTTCTCCCTGATTACGTTTGTGTTTGACGTACCAATACATTTCTCATCAACATATCTTTGCCGTACTCCAGTCTTTATTATTTTTCTGTGATCTGCCTCTCCTCTTCCCCGCCACCCACAAGTTATTGACCCGCGGCCTGTTCCGAGGGCTGACAGACCTGACGATCGGGTGCCTCACGGCGGGGCGGCTGGAGACCTCGCGTCCCAGCGCCAACGAGTGAGCGCCCGCCACTCGGAACCATAAAACCAAGTCCCGGATTTCACCCGGGGGACATTCTGGAGGTATTGTGACCGGGTGATGTGCCTCGTTGCTGGGGAGGTATGAGCCGAGAGTGGCGGGGTGTTATGGAGGTATATATTACAACTCGGTGTTGTTCCCGTGCGTGGATGAGCGCATTTCTGCCGAAGACAGGCGGCGTGTTGTGGTACTATTCTGACCGCGTAATAGGGAGGAGGAGAGGCGGTGGTGGAGAGGGAAACATGTTAAAGAGATGGTGGAATGTATGATTGGAGAGAGAGAAGCGAAAAAGTTGGACGTGAGCCCGGTGTCCAACAACACTGCCGCGCGCATCGATGCTTTGTCCGAAGACATCCTGGCTACATTGGTCGGTCGCGTGAAGAAGAGTGAGTTTTACTCTCTGCAAGTAGACGAGCCTACAGATGTGGCCAATCTGGCCAATCGTCCGTTACTCCGTAACGTTACGTCCGTAACGTTACGGACGTAACGTTACCTTCGTAACGTTACGTCCGTTACCTTTTCGAAGGCACAGTGCAGGAAGAGTTTTTGTGTTTTTTATCTTGTAAACAAACGCCACGCGCGAGCAAACTGTTCTCTCATTCGTCCGATTTTTATGCGGCTCTGTTGCTTTTTGTTTTTTTAAGGTGTGTGTGGGGGGGGGGGGGGGGTTGGGGGTGCGTGAACCCGGTCGGGATGTAGAAGGGGGTGCGTGGCCTAAAAAGTTTGGGAACCGCTGATCTATATGAATCCAACTATAATAAAGTGGACATTCGGAATGATTTGGAGAGGTGGGCTGTTCTTCCACTCGATCTCAGTTCACGGATAGATACTATAAAAATGAGCATACTTCCAAGACTCCTATCTCTTTCAGTCACTACCAATCGAGATTCCTGAGAAACAATTTAGAACCTGGGATAATATGGAATGGTCAAAGGCCAAGAGTCAAATACGAAACATTACATTGGAAAACATAAAGGGCATGTCATTACCGAATCTTAGGGCATATTTCCATGCAGCTCAAATTAGACCAGTCATTTATTGGTGTACCAATGATTATGAAGCTAAATGGAAAAACCTAGAACGATATGTAGAAGGAAGAAAAATCCTTATCGGAGACAGAAATGTAGCAAAGGATTTTCTTGACCAGATGGATGTTGTCACCCGATTTACATTAGAGATGTGGTTTAAACTGATAAGAAAATACAGATTAGAAGAAGAGCTCAGGCTTCTACGATGGATAGCCTATGATAGACATTTTATCCCGGGTACTCTCGATGAAGGGTTGAATATTTGGAGGACACAGCAGTCCTCAACATCCTCGCATATTTGGAGAGAACATTGCTGGAAGAATGTAATCAGATTCTTTATTACTCCCCAAATTACAAACAAATGTCTGTCTATTGTCCAACCATGATGGAGGAAATGTGGGGCAGTAAATGTAAACCACTCCCATGTATTTTGGCTATGTCTGGAAATTGTACACTTTTGGGGAAATGTCCATATGGTTATAGTCCAAATTCTGGGCTATGATATACCTAAGTCATGTATGTTTCTCTACTTAGGTAATATGACAGCAGACACTGTGTTAAGAGAAGACAGGTATCTACTGAAAATCTTGCTAGCAGCTTGTAAGAAGGCTATCACGAAGAGATGGCACAAGGCAGAACCACCATCACAAGATGGATGGCTGAAAATTGTGACTGAAATGTATGATATGGAAATATTAACCCATAAAATAAGAGCTCAAGTGGAGCGATGTCGTGAGAAGTGGGAGAAATGGACGATGTTTACATGTCAACGATAACACAACCTGAATATTTCTCAGGAGTTATGTTTTTGAAGAGACAGAGCAATCCTGTCACAGCTCTGTCACTTCTATCCACCTTTCACTCACCTAATTAGGTCATTCAGTGCACCTGCCAGTCACACTCACCTCATCACTCTCACCTGCTCACTCTGCCTCTTCACTATTTAAACCCCTGCCTCAGACACACTCACTGCCAGATCGTTCTTTGTATTCATGCTCAACTTTCCCGCCCCGGACTACCTCGCCTTGCCTCTGCCCAGGTAACCTACTCAGCCCTTCTGTCCTAGACCACGAGAAACCTGTTGTTGATTCTTCCAGAGAATATTCTGCCTGTCGTACGTTTCAAATAAAGAACTCAAATCATACCAGTCCTGGTCTCGTCGTACTGCCCCTGGGTCCTACCTACACCCGTAACAAATCCAGATCCTTTTTTTAAATTCATGTGTTGTCTGTCTGTGGTGAAGAGCCGAAAAATAAAGTGTGAAAAAAAGAAAAGCATCGTATTTGAAGTTCAGTCTTCCACTTCCAAACAAACAGATCTTTGTCCTAAGAGACCGCTGTTCGTTCCCCGTGTGAAGGGACAAGTCACCTAACTTGTGTACTTCATTCAGTATTGGCATTAAATGTGTTTCCTGAACCTAACCAAGGAATTTTCTTTGACTTAAACCTAACTAAGTTGTTGTTAAGAAAAGCGTATGCATGTAATGAGCGCAAATGTATTGTTCAGGTTGTTCATTGTTGGCAAATGAAAACAAAACAAAATGAGGAGTAACTTTTCATAAGAAATCATATGATACATTGTATGATGATGATATGTCGATGTACACATAGCTATGCGGGGACTATGATCAGTGGGTAGAGCAGGTCATCCTTCAACCACAAGGTTGTCTCTTTGATCCCCAACTCCTACTGTCCGCAAGTGTCCCTGAGGGAGACACTGAACCCCATGTTGCACCCGTGGCACTTTACTGCAGCCCAATGCTCCTAAACACTTAGGATGGGTTAAATGCAGAGATCAAATGTCAGGTATATAATTGAAATAAAATGAAACACACATCCTACAAAACTGCAAGTCCAGATAGTCTCAATTAACTTCTGAAAAGTCAGGTAGATACAGAAAATTGATACCCTACATTTATAATGCTCAACAACATATTAATACCCTTTGATCTGAGGTCTACAAGTGTGCATGGGAGACTGAGCAGGGTCTCAAATGATATATGGGATGAGAGCACGCAGGGAGCTGATGGCCCGTGCACTGAGCCCAGTTAACTTCTTTAAATTGCCGAAGTGGAGGTGTATGTGGCGTTGCTTGAACACAGGTAGGTTTAGGTAGTGAACCCTTGCCTTGACTTCTGCAAGCTGGCTAACTTCAATGACGAAGCAATCGAAGTCGTACATGAAGTTGAGATCGTTGTCAGGGTCTGAAATGTTGGTAGCATGCACAGGACTATGCAAGCTGTCTTCCTGGAGGAAATCCTGGACGTTGGCAGTTGAAGAAGGAGCTTCCCCCAAAGTCTGCATTTTCGAGTCAAAGTACTAACACAATCAGACAGTCTGATATGGCTCCAACAATCTATCTACAGCAGCGGTTCCCAAACTTTTTAGGCCGCGCACCCCCTTCTACATCCCGACTGGGTTCGCGCACCCCCCCCCCCCCTTAATAAAAAAAAAAAAAAAAAGAAGCAACAGAGCCTTTTAAGCCTTCATAGCCGCATAAGAATCGGACCAATGAGAGAACAGTTTGCTCGCGCGCGGCATTTGTTTACAAGATTTAGTCCGCTGTTAAATATTGCAGTGTGAACACAAACCGAACAAAGGAGCAACTGCAACATTGTATCATATTAATCCCTGAATCGGAACAAAGCAAACGAACTGAAGGTGTGAAAACGCCCTGAAACACTGCAACAAAGTTTCAATAACTTTCAGTGACACAAGGCGTCACTTTTAAAGAGCAATACGGATGCGAGGACACACGCACAGGCTCAGAGGCAGATTATCACATTTAATTTACAATTAATGACCGACTAATGCAGCCAGGATGTCTTCGGACAAAGCATCGATGCGGCGCGACACAGTGTTGTTGGACACCGGGATCATGTCCAACTTTTTTGCTTCTTTCTCCCCAATCATACATTCCACCATCTCTCTGGCAGCTGGCAAGCACACGTCTTCGGCGATTGTGTGCGGTAGCCCCTTTCTCGCTATTCTGTAACCAGATATGAAGCCCGTAGTGCGTCATTTATAGACCCAACACATGAATGAGACTCCAGTTGTTTTGGCTGTTTTGTAACTCCTCCAATTTCGATATAAACAATGTAAGGGGCTTTTGACTTGCACTGGCATGCTTGGTGTTCAGGTGGCGACGTAAATAAGAGCTTCAGACTGTTAGCCAGAACCTCACTGCACACCACGCACTGTGGCTTTGGGGAATCTGCGTTGCCAATCCAAGTGAAGCCCAGACACAGATACTTTTCATCATATTTCCTCTTTTTTTCCCAGTCTGATGCTCACTCTCGTTTCCTCTTTTTCACCTTGACTCCGCGATGGGCCGATGTGCTCCCGATTTGTCTGTGCTGCACCTCTCCGTTCCCCTCGCCTCCGATTCCTCTCTCCCTCTCTGTCCCTCTCCTCTTTTACGACTGATAGCTTCAGATGTCCCACCTGACAGTTTTTAAATTAAAATTACATTTTTTTTAAATATTTAATATTATTACACCATCAGACCGCCATTACACTTTTCCTCTCGCGCACCCCCTAGAGGCAGCTCGCGCACCCCCAGGGGTGCGCGCACCCCACTTTGGGAATCCCTGATCTACAGCATACAAATTACATTTTGAATAACTCCGCGCCGCTTTCAGATGACCTGAAATTTGGTGTGGGTTCATGTCGGGCTCTTCTTCATTAAACCTGTAACACCCAAGTGGCTAGGACCTACCCTGAAAAGTTATAACATTTTTAAAGTTCCATCTTCAGGGTTGGTACCATCGAACTGGAATAATCAAATTAGTGTTAGTATTAACTTACAAGTCTCTACGACCTTTACAAAAAAAGTTATTCAAGAATATCTCCATCTCCATTTGGTTATCATGCTTAATCTTAACCGGGAGATGTTGAGATCTGCACACACCCAAATCTCAACCTATGTCCGACCAAACCAATGGGAGTCGATAGCAGCTATACCAAAGGAATAAGCTAGAGCCACCAAACTTAATACACAGGTGCTGTGGCTTGTTACCAACACACAGAGCAGGTTTCGTGAGGATAGCAATAACTTTGCATAAGTTAGAGATGATTGGAGGATCGGCAATTTGACAAGCCTGATTATTACCCCCTTACCTAACCCTAACCCTTTTACTAAGCTTAACCATTTGCAGACTCTTTCGTTCTAGAAGCCCCCACGCCCCCATCAAGGCAGAGTCCATGTTGAGGTTTTATTTTTTTTCGAAACAATAACTTATTAAATAAAAGGTGCCTCATCTTCTGAAGGAGTCTTACACAAATAAATGGTGCCTCTGTCTGCAACAAATATCAGTTCAAAGAAACCACTTTGACCCACAGTTTGTTATCTGCCCCAAAATAGAAAACCTTTCGACCAAAACATTCAGCATCTTCTCCAGTGTACTAAAAATCCCTCTGGAGCCAAATTCACAACTGAGTATACTGGGCATATCAGAGGCACTTTGTTCATTGACTGCTTATTAACACAAATAATAGCAAAGAAGCTTAAACTCTACTTCTGGGAAATGCTGAAGTCCCTCCGGTGAAGCTTTGTATCACAGAACTAACTGACACATTACACCTAGAGACAATTCGATCATCTTGAATGATAAACTGAAGTAATTTAGAATAATGCAGTCACTGTTTATTTCTTTTCTCGAACACACAAATGTAACACAAACTTCATTTTCTTTTCTTTTAACTTTCTCGCTCTCTGTCGTTTATTTCATTATGTACATGTTGTAAAAAATTTAAGCAGGGTCTTATACTCTCAATAAAACCATTTGAAATAAAAAGAGAATAGTGAACCAAAATGCTAAGGTGTTGTAGTTGAAATAAGGTAGGCCTATTACATTAGACTATACAGTAAGGACAAAGCAACAGGTCTGTTTTTTTGTTCGTGAATTGGTCTACATGTTCAATTCAATTTCATTTGTATAACCCAATATCACAATCACACATTTGCCTCAGAGGGCTTAACAATCTTTACAGCATACGACAGCCTCTGTCCCAGGACCCTCACATCAAATTAGGAAAAAAACGTTTAACAGGGAAAAAAAGAAGAAACCTCTGGAGAGCAACAGAAGAGGATCCTCTCTCATGATGCACAGAAGTGTGATAGATGTCATGTGTACAGAATGAACAACATAATACAGACATAGCCAATCCATAGGACAGAAATGATACATATAGTAGTAATATCAGTAGTAGCAGTGATAACCGCAGAAGTAATCATCACGGAGCTATGCTATGATAACATACTAATCTAATTACACTAGACCAATTTAGGACCTAGATGTCAGAACTGTTTTGACTGCGCACAGAATATCTATGGTGTTACTTACTACACCTCAATGATTACCTGTTTACATTCTGGCACATCTATGTAATGAAACGTCCGGCTGTTTCGGCAACTAGCAGTTCCTGTTCACACTGTACAGACAACAATCGTCCAGGATATTTGGATACTGGATAACGGACTTTGGACATTATGAGCTAAGGTCAGAAGTTAAAAGGGCGTGTGTCCATCTTGCTTTTTCCGCTAGTGGAGCATTCCATCCCACATTGTTTTTTCACCATCAGCACCAACTGAAGGATTGCCTGAGCTCAAGTTCAAAGATTTTCAAAAAGAAGAGCAGAGAGCGGCTACGCAAAAAAGCTCTGAAAAAGGCTCTTTCACCAAACATGCGGTTACATTGAAAACAAGTGAAAAAAGACGCTGGCGCTCAAAAACAAAATACTATATTGACACTCAGCCTAAGGAGCACCTTTTTCTGTGATGTCTCAACAGATCTAAGGGTTGTTGATCCGCGGTGGCCGACCGTGTATGATGTCCGTGTTTGGATTTGACTGAGTTGACTCAGTGACGTTTGTGGCAAATTTTGATCATCTTTATAAGAAAAACACTTAATACTGCAAATATTAGATATTTGTTTGTTACTATTTGTTCATATCCTCATAATGTAATCATATTTGTTTACATTCCTTCAATAATTCTCTCATATTGTAAATGAAAGGGCTTTTACAAGGTTGGAAAATCCATTTCTCCAAGACCAACATAAAGATGTGCATAGTTAGGCACCAGAGGTGGTAAAACACTCATCACAACAGCATTTTTAAAATTATTTTCTTCACCACAACAGTCATTTGATTTCTTCGCAGGTCTAATCAATTACGCAGACGGAATGAAGCCTTCGGGCTAAGGACCCCGACACTGGCAGCATGGGGAAAAAGGGAAAAGTTGTAGTCATCAGGCATTTGTATCTAATGACAGAAAATTCACCCCATGCAGATGAAGCACATCAGCATCTCGACAACATTTTTGTTCCACACCATTAATCTGCAGAAGCTTCCTTAGCGGGAAAAAACTAAATGGAATTAATTAGAGCGATGCAGGACACCAAGTTGAGGAATTAATAAAACTGCATTCCTTGTTAATGGACACAAAACAAATGACGCCATTATTCTTTAAAAGGCAGGCCGGCTCAGTGCGCTGGCTGCTCATTTCTGACTCAATTACAATGCAGAGAGAGCCGTTCTCTACCTCTCTGAAATGAGGTTTCAATGAGAAAATTTAATTAGGAATTATAGCCCAGCGAGGATGCCGATCAAAAACAAAGCTTCTCATTTTCCCTTTGCAACTTTTCCTCGCAAGTTCGTATTTAGTTGGAAACACACGAGTGATTTTGCCTTCAGAAATCTCTCCTCAGAAGTGTGCATATTTGGAAGACCAATGCCTGCACGCAGCTAAGTGCTCATAAGATAACTACATTTTATTGGTCTGATATTTGGTGATTTAAACAATTCGGAAGAAGCTCCAGCGCTCCATTTCTGCTGTTATTCTTTGGTATTTCTGACAGTAGCACACACCCAGCGGATGTAAATAATGAAATGCGTTTTAGCCTGAGGATGAAGATAATGCTCTCACTGTGTGATCGTAGCTGTTCGTCATCAGCAAATGTGCCAGGGGGCTCAGCCCATTTGGCCACAGCACAGGCTTGTTGTTGTTGCCCCCGAGGGCCGATCCCCCGCCCTGCCAGCCACGTGCACTTTATCTCTTCCTGTAAACAGGTTTGGCATGCAAAACTGTGGGGGGCATAAGTGGTGGTGGGGTTAGCAGGGGTCAAGCAGGAGTGGAAGGAATCAATATGTGATGACTCAGAGGGAGGAGAGGACCGTCTTACCTGAGGACAGTGAGACCTTCCTCTAATCTACTCAGGGAGAAAATTGCAGAGCTCAATTTAAGACCTAACCCATGAAATTAACACCTCCAGCTCTCTTTTTTCCTACGAAGAGTCATTTCACAGAATGGGCAGCCTCTTTTAAACTTTTCAAAGCGAGAGAGGCACCCCGACTTTATTTCAGGATTCACCTTATATGCCTCCTATTCCAGAGGGGGTTGAATGTGGCAGGAATGTGGTGGGAGGAGCATTGAGGTGAAATAGGCCCCAAAGTATTGTTCAAACAAAAAAACATTGAGCAAGACATCGCCTAAGAACAGGAGTACAGGTGCTGTACAATCTTCAATGTAAACTGGTTGGAATCATTTTGTTGTTTTGAGAAGAGACCTAAAGGTCCTAGTTTCTGACCGCAGCAGCTATAACACCTTAAAATAAAGAATAAAGCTATAGATCTCAGTGTAATGTCAACCACTAATCAGCTGGCAACAGAAGACAATGCACCTCTGGAACAACACTGTTCCTGTAAATCCTGGTAGGTCTTTATTCACAGTTGCAATCATTAAAAAGCTAAATGTGGAAACATTCAGTGTATATTCAGTAGCTAGATAGTTAATGTTAACTCCACAGTTTTTTACGTAGAAAACGTAATGTGTAAGAAACGTATCTCTCCTTCCAACCTCTCTGGGAAACTAGTATCTATTACACAGCGTTGAACTAGGACTAGCTCCAAATCCACAAAGAGTGTCTATTGAGCAGAGCCGGTGAGTTGTCGAACCCTGGTCAGAGCTGTGCTGTGATTAGCCAGTATCCATTCGAGGGCGGGACTTAGCGAAGGGTCGATTGGCGGTCATTGTTGCAGTATTTTTATTCATTGTAAATGTAACTGCCTTCATGAGTTGAGTAAAACGCAAATAATAGTTCAACAAAATATTACTTACGTCAGAAGTATGTTCATTACTTCTGTAATTAAAAGCACAATATGTGGTCCACATGTGAGCAACAAGGTGAGCTGAATGCGTAGCATTAAGGCTTAAGTCCTGACCGAAGCACCAGCGGTTCCAGTCAGGCCCAGGGCCCTTTTCTGCCTGTCATCCTGTCTGTCCCTCATTCCGTCATGCATGAGGAGTGTGATTGGTTAGGATTAGGGTAAACTATCAGGGTAAGCTAACCAGAGTAGGACAAGTCATGCCTTTGCTGTAGAAGGAATGAAATACTGATCGAATGGGGTCCGATGTCATTCTGCATATTAATTAACCATGCTTCTGTTTGTAGCAGGGAGATTTTGTATCTTCTGTGCATTTGGCCTTTGGGACAATGGTCTGTTTTCAGGATCATGCGCTGTCGGACGAATGGGCTTTTGCTTTTAGGGACTTTTTTTTGACTATGGGGGTTTCAGAATGAACAGCCGTCTAAATAATGGCTTGGCACCTACCTTCCAGGAGTCCGCTGGTTGCATGACAAGTGGTCCTAGCTGAGAAATATTGAGCACACAATCTCCCGTAAAATAGCTAATTGTTGTTTTTACTCAAATCTGAGAAAATTACTCGACTTCTCTCTTGATTTATTCCCTCAGTAAACTTTGTAAACATGAGTTTTGTTTGGAATTTCAGTTTTAAAGCGCTCCTAGCGATGGATATTATGTGTTACAATATGTTTACTTGTAGAAGGTTTAAACTAAAGGGAGAGTTACTGAATGTGTTGTGCACTGTGTGAGAAACCAGAGAATTTATGACACCGCCATAAAGTCAGAGAGAGGGGGATGTTGCTGAAGAGTTTCTGAGCACAGCCTTCCAGAAGGGGGGAGGGATGGGTCAAGGAAGTGGCCGACTGAAGTCCAAAGGGTTCAGCCAATCACTGAGCTGATCGATGGACTAAGGAATGTGTAATATGAGACATTTCAGAGACTTTGGAGGGACAAAGAAACTGTGAATCTCCGGAGAGAATCAGACCTCATCTGGACCATGAGGCGGACTCACCAGTCTGTCGTGTGGTGCGGATGGGGCCTCTATTTCATGAAATATTACTATTGATAGTTAATTCAGTTTGTAACTGCATTTGCTTTTGTTAGTATATTAAATTCCTTTTGATTTCAACCAGCTGATTCGGACCTGCTTAATGATGGAAGAAAGAGAGGGAGGGGCTGCCTCTTCTCCTCTGCATGCTCATTCTCCTCTGAACAAGGAGAGGGGCGTTCTCTTTGCCTTTTGTTTAAGACATTTTGAACAGAACAGTTTATGGTCTCAATCTCTAGTTTCAAGTCTTCTTCAATACAGCATGATGTTCATTTAGTACATGATTAACCAAGAATGGACAGACTTTTAAATGTTATGGACAGTTCAAAACCAGTGTCTCATATGTTCAGACACCGTGGCGATTATTCAAAGCGGTAATGTGAAGCGCCACTATGAGACAAAGCACAACTCTTTTGAGCAAACGTACCCTCTCACATCTGAAATAAAGTCACAGAAAATAAACCTAAGAGCCCAATATGATCAGAATCCTAACATAAAATGTTTAACTGTCCAACAATGATGTTAACAGAGAGAATAGAGCTGAAACAAGTGGTTTAATAACCACACAAAGTCCCTGCTCACACATGTCTCTTATTAGAAGATAAGAATAATATAATATCCTGGATTTTTGGGTGACATCACTTAAAACCTGAATTAACTGAATTTAAAGCTGCAGGGTAAAGACAATTCAGTTCAATTATAAATGCCATATAGTTATTCATATTTATTATTAGAGTATGTATTATTTATAATACAAAAAATTGTTGAGATATTATTCAATACACATTTTTTTTATTTTGAAATTACAGTCAGTTGACTACATCTATGGCACTAAATCATAGTTAGACATCACTGTGATGTTCCGGACCTTTGCATGAGGAAATTCTCTCTAACTGGACCTCGTTGAGTTCTAATTGAATACCTCTGGTCTAGATGTGCTCCTGCTGTTGTAGCCCTGCTGTTGATCACACATTTAACGTTACTGCTCATCAGCCATAAATATCTTGTTGTGCTCTGAAAATACTGTAGCACAGTTAGTGGCCTGCCTGTGCATTGTGTTTACTGCCACTGCAGAGAAATGAATCTTGTTAATCGTAGTTTTTCCAGCAGTTGTTTCCTGGCTTCTTGACATGGCTCTATCACCAAGTCCTGTTGATCTTCTCATCCAACTCTCAGCAGGCAGGTGAGACATAATTGAATTACTTGTGAGTAACTAATAAAGATACTCTGTACTGAAGAAAGCTTTTCACCAATGAGATACTTTACATTTATTGTTACTGTTGGGAACTAAAGGGGCGTGTTTGGGTTATCAGCATTTAAGAAACTGAATTCTTGACATCAATAGAATTATTAATGTATGTAACAATTATTAATGATTATTAATAACAATGGGGCACCACCCTGCGAACAGGGACCAATAACCAAACGATAAAACTAAGTCTCATAATTAGTGGTCACTCATAATGTCAATAGTCTGCGTATGACTATACATTCAGTGACAGTGAAGGTTTTTAAGTTCGAGCACAGGCCACTACATACAGGTTCATCAAATACATATGCACAAGTAATCACAGACGACTGCTCCTTAAAGTATAACAGAGTTTATTAAATCAAAATAATAAATGATCAAATCAATTAATATTGCAACCAACAAACGTTATCATACAATTGTATATGCCTAAACTAAAGAATGAATAAAATGGATGAGGGTGTATGTCTGTGTGTGGGTCTGTGGGTGAAAAGGAAGGGGAGTCTTACAGCTATTGCTAAAGACTACAAAGATGGCGGCGTCGAGTGACGCGGGCAAAAGGGGAGGGGCCTTAAGATACTACAGCTAAAGACTACAAAGATGGCGGAGTCGAGTGACGTGGGCCAAAATGGCAGTGAGACTGCTGTATGTAATCACGTGTGCCTGGGCAGCACGTGATGTGAGGCGATCGTTTGAACGGGGTTTCCCCAGGGGCAGAGATGGAAAGAGAGCGAAGGTGGGGGTCATGAATCAAACTTCTGCGTGCGGTGTTGTAGGGAGCCTGAGTTTGCTGGTTCTATCACGCATAAGTATACCGCTGTCGTCTTTGAACTGCTGGTAACTTATGCCGTGATAAGCCACGACCCTCAGCTCACTCACAGAGTCGATTTAATGAAGAGAGAAATAAACAGAACGAAATGAAATAACTCAAAATAAATCCCAAGCAAACAGTCATAGTAGTTAATACACAAATACAGCGGAGCTTCTCTGCTCCGTAATGATTGCGCAATACCTCCGTATCACGTGACAGTAACCTAAACACACAAAAACCACGGGAATATCAACATATAAATGAATGGTCTGAATTAAACTTAAGTTAATTTAAGCTAAGCTATGCCCAGATACCAAGAATCTTACTTGTCGATGCTTCATTGCAACGTTGAAGTGTTCGTGGGGAAGTTGTCCGTTTTCCTCATCAGGAAGGGGGAGCAGGCTGCTTTCAGCGTGGCCTTGTAGCGGGCGCTGTGTGTCGCACGGCTTTTGCTGGTGCGGCTTCGGTCCGTTGGCGTGGCTCTGGAGCAAACGCAGACGTGATCAATCCTCACTGCAGGGGGGATGATCTAACTTCGGCTGACGGCGTGTCTGCGCGTCGTACTGGGAATCCTCGGTCACGAGAGGAACGAGGCTTCGTCGGGGTCCTCTGTGCCGGTTTGTGTGCACAAAAGAAAGAGAAGCAAAAAGCGGAGACCGGATCGCTGAAGCGGATTCGTTATCCCGGGCGGAGTGGGCCTTTACTCAGCGTGGAACACGGCTGTTTCATCCAGCGAAATGGCTTGTGACCTGACAGGGTTTGAGGAGGGGTGAAGGCCGTTGCTTCCTCGTGGCCAGCGTCGCGCTGGCGGGGAAAGCTGGATCTTCTGTGGCCTGGACGGGGGGTCCGAGCGAAGAGAGCGTTGTGTGCTCCCTGTCTCAACCGAGGTCGAAGGGAAAAAGCATTGAGGTGTGTACTGCAGTTAGTTTTGTAGAACAGTGGTTGAACCACAGGGGTCCTGGGGTCTCTTGGCCCTCGGCCAATGAGATTGCAGCGGTGCATTCAGGTGACTTCAGGAACCATAGTTTTTTTTGGGGGGGGGGGAATTCACACCCTTGTGTGAAATTCCGAGAGGTTTGCTCTCATCAAACTACAAATCAGGATGAAACCTTTGCTTGAAAAAGTGAAGGCCTGATTCTCTTTGTCCACAGCACATGTTGAAGCCATTTGGTCAGACCCCAACATTATGATGATCCAACTTTTGTTTCAAAATGCGCATTGGTACTGGTTAAATACTCAAGTGACAGTAGTGTAGTGCAGCGGTTCCCAAACTTTTTAGGCCGCGCACCCCCTTCTACATCCCGACCGGGTTCGCGCACCCCCCCCCCCCCCCTTAATAAAAAAAAGAAAAAAAAGAAGCAACAGAGCCTTTTAAGCCTTCATAGCCGCATAAGAATGGGACCAATGAGAGAACAGTTTGCTCGCGCGTGGCATTTGTTTACAAGATGTAGTCCGCTGTTAAATGTTGCAGTGTGAACACAAACCGAACAAAGGAGCAACTGCAACAAAGCAAACAAACTGAAGGTGTGAAAACGCCCTGAAACACTGCAACAAAGTTTCAATAACTTTCAGTGACACAAGGCGTCACTTTTAAAGGGCAATACTGATGCGAGGACACACGCACAGGCTCAGAGGCAGATTATCACATTTCATTTACAATTAATGAGCGACTAATGTAGCCAGGATGTCTTCGGACAAAGCATCGATGCGGCGCGACACAGTGTTGTTGGACACCGGGATCATGTCCAACTTTTTTGCTTCTTTCTCCCCAATCATACATTCCACCATCTCTCTGGCAGCTGGTGAGCTCACGTCTTCGGCGATTGTGTGCGGTAGCCCCTTTCTCGCTATTCTGTACCCAGATATGAAGCCCGTAGTGCGTCATTTATAGACCAACACATGAATGAGACTCCAGTTGTTTTTGGCTGTTTTGTAACTCCTCCAATTTCGATATAAACAATGTAAGGGGCTTTTGACTTGCACTGGCATGCTTGGTGTTCAGGTGGCGACGTAAATAAGAGCTTCAGACTGTTAGCCAGAACCTCACTGCACAACGCACTGTGGCTTTGGGGAATCTGCGTTGCCAATCCAAGTGAAGCCCAGACACAGATACTTTTCATCATATTTCCTCTTGTTTTTCCCAGTCTGATGCTCACTCTCGTTTCCTCTTTTTTCACCTTGACTCCACGATGGGCCGATGTGCTCCCGATTTGTCTGTGCAATCCCTTCCTCCTTTTCGGTCTCCTCCGTCTCATCTTCCTCTGACTCTGGTTCGATTTCTTCTCCCGGTCTCTCCCCAACTGCACCTCTCCGTTCCCCTCGCCTCCGATTCCTCTCTCTCTCTCTGTCCCTCTCCTCTTTTACGACTGATAGCTTCAGATGTCCCACCTGACAGTTTTTAAATTAAAATTACATTTTTTTTTTATATTTAATATTATTACACCATCAGACCGCCATTACACTTTTCCTCTCGCGCACCCCCTAGAGGCAGCTCGCGCACCCCCAGGGGTGCGCGCACCCCACTTTGGGAATCCCTGGTGTAGTGTGTGGCCACTCTATGCACCCTTAATAACACTGTTACATGTTCTTTGTTTTACTGATTATTCTGCTCTGGAGCATGTTAGCTGTGCAGCATCAGTTACCATGGAGATCTGCAGTGGTTTTAAAGGCTACAGGACAACCGTAGGATCACTTGAGAAGCATTGACATCATTTACCTGCACAAAACATTCTGCTTTTTGACCTTTTTCCAAAAGAAACTATATTCCTACTAAGCTGTTTACATGGCTAATGAAAGTTAATAATCCACTAATCATGTTTACATGCAGCCGTGCATACTCTGATTAACTTATAATGTCCTACGGCAACATCCTTTAAATAACTATAATGTCCCTCCTGTTCCAACTACAGTCATGTTGCACCTGTGGTGTACCCTCTTTGTTACCGTGCTGCAAGTTTTTTTTACAGCTATGCACGAGAGCAAACTGGTTTGTGTACAACACATAGGGCTGGCCGTGAACATGCAAGAGGCCAGTAACCTGTATTTCACATGATCAAAAGTATGCAGATTGGACATCATTAAATGATTATGAAGATGGATTTGCCAGTCAGGAGCTCCTGACAGTCCTGCTGCAGATCATTTTTACCTCCTGCAAAACAGCTCCCACTGTTTGCAAAACTCCATGAAAAACAGCTTGAAGAGACAAACTGCTGCATCGATTACTGACATGCATCATTTTAAATGAGAGCACAATGGTAATTTTTCCTACCACGACTTTGCTACGCAGCTAATTACATAATGGAAATATTTTAACTTTTGACTTGAAAAGCACCACATGGATCCAGAAAGTAAGTAGGTAATATAATCAAATTGTGAATTCATACATTCAATCCTTTACTGAGAAAGTGAGTTCTGTGGTGTCGATCAGGAAACATGGCAACCTGGGCGACTGTGTCTCAGTGGACGAGCAGGGTCGTCCTTCAATCGGAGGATCGGTCCCCGGCTCCGCAGGTTGTTCCTGCGATGTATGAATGGTGTTGTGAAAAATATAGCTGTCTTTCACACTTGGAGCGAGTTTAAGAATGAAACAGAAAGCTCTCAGAGGCGTATAGTTGTATCAAAGCAATAGATTTATTTATCAACAGAGTTATTCAGCCCAGCCATCAAACAAGCTTGGGTGCTAATGGATGAACTTCGCAGAGATTCACCATGAGACACGCTTGAACACATCAGCGTGAACCTTAATATAGGGGGTCCACCCCTTGATACACATTGGTCAAAGTCAAAGATGCAGGCGTGGCACGTTTTTACGTTATGGCACCTGGATGGGGGCCGTGAATGTCCATCCACCTTGGCCCCTCCCAGTAGGCATTGGTTTCCATCAGTGTGAGTGAAATGTTGCATGCAAGCAGACCTGAGAAATAAGTGTGTGAAGAAGCCGGGCTCAGCTGGGGCGTTGTCCCTCGCTTGAATCTGACTCTCCATTGTGTCTTCCTTATCTTCTCTAAAGATGGCGTCCTGTTTTTTGTGACGCAGTTAAATAAGTAACTTTCCTCCTGCTTCTCTCTGGCCCTGCTGTGTTGTGAGCACTGTATAAGTGGTTAATATAACTGCATAAGCTAATGGTTATTAAAACTACAAATATGCTAGTGATTAATTAAACTGTATATAAGTCAATTGCTACTTAAAGCTGCATATAAGCTAATTGCTGATTAAAGCTGTATATAAGCTAATTGCTGATTAAAGCTATATATAAGCTAGCTGCTGATTAAAGCTGTATATAAGCTAATTTTATCAACAAATCCCTCTCTTGACGTCTGAAGGACGTCACTTTCTTAACCTTTCTTACCCTGTTCACACGCTTGTGTCTGCCTCTGCCTCTCCTGACCCTACCAGGCTGTTCTGCTCTTCCCATACTGGGTAAGCTCCATAAGGAGGGGGTGGTGATGGTTCCTTGGAGAGGGCAGTGGTGATAAGACGGCCAACCAAAGAACGAATACAGGGTATTATACAACATCCACATGAGACCAGTATTGCAATGAACACACCCACTGACACTGCTATTGACATGATCAGGTGCTTCCATTTTCCAAACATGTTTTCCATCCAATCTCCAAATGGATTATTCACACCTGATGCTTCCTGCATTTCGTTTGACAGTGCCCTCAGACTATTCAGTGCTTTTGTGACTGAACCGTCCGGCGCAGTGTTGTTGGGGATGATAGTGCAACACAGGTCTCCAAACATTGAGCAAAAGCTCCAAAGCCATTTTGTTTTTGCATAGAAATCAAAGAAGTTGGGGCCAGCTGCTCAGCCAGACCCTCTATTGCATCCCTAGTATGATTTACCAAACGAAGAACATTGTAATGCACATAATTGATACGATCAACATTTTTATTCACAGTTATCCATGGAATAATGCTTGCGATACTCTCAAAACCTGCTGGTCTATCAATTTGTATTCATTAGGCACTCCTCTGGTTCACTCTGATTGTATCTATGTAGGTTGGACCTTTGTCCAGACTGAACTATCCTACTGCAGTTGCGTTATCAATTGGTGGAAATATGGATGCCAGAGTCATGCAATTTGATGGAGTAGCCATTTTAGTCATATTTGTCATGCATGCGTATCCTGTTGGGTCAGATTCAGGATATAGTGGTGCTGGTTCGGTGAACATAGCTGGTCTAGCTGCAGCACAAGCTACACAGCCACTCATTTTGTTTTTTATAGCATTATCAACAATCCAATTTAACCAAACATTGTCGTTTCCATGTCCTGTAGCTAATTGGATCACCTGTTGGTGGTTGCTGAAAAGTCAAATTACAAATTACAAAACAAATTATGCATTTTGCGTCAGATTACCTCGGACCTCTGCTAGAGGTCTGGACGGCTCAGATGCTGGGGCACAGTGTGACAGGTGGTGCCAAGGTGCTCCTGCTTTACCTATGACTTGGACCGAGTGTGAAGTAACCTCCTTCACTTCGTACGGCCCTGTCCACCTGGGGTCAGTCCACTTTCTCTTATGAACTTTGACCCTGACCCAGTCACCCTCTCGGATGAGATTTTTACCTTTTCCTGGTCAGCTGCACTGGTTCGCTGGACCTGTTTGGAGAGAGCCTCCGTGAGAATGATTAATGCAGTCATATATGCCTTCATTTCAACTTGCTGCACATCTAGGTATATGTACATCTATGTATCTATGTATATCTATGTATATGACTACCGTCTCTTGGAGGACCAGGCATTTGCCTCCCTGTCATTAACTCATGTGGTGAAAGATGCGTCTTATTTCCTTGTGCGCTCCTCATTGCCATTAGAGCTAGTGGTAAAATTTCAACCCATGTCAGCTTTGATGCTACACATGTCGTCGCTATTTTTGATTTTAGCGTCTGATTTGCCCTCTCTACCAGTCCTTGTGACTGTGAATGATACACTGATCCATAACTATGTCTGATTCCTAGTCTGGCTTCTACTTCCTGCAAATGCTTATTACTGAAATGTGAACCATTATCGGAGTATCAGTTCTGTCTGCAGCCACTTCACTACTGTCTGTGCGTCTTCTCTTTTAGTTGGGATTGCCTCCACCCACTTTGAGAATCTGTCAACCATTACCAAGATGTACCTTTTTCCTTGTACTCTGTTTTCATGTCCCATGTCAGTAAAGTCTATGCTGGTGTCTTGGAAGCAGGCTGATGGTACAGGATAAGAGCCCATAGGTGTTTTGTACGGTTTCTTCACATTGTGATCTCTGGTTCCTGTATGGCTGTTTTCAGAACCATCTGTTTTGGTCTGTATCCTCCTGTTTCTTTAGCAGCTTCATCTGCCATGTCGTTTCCCGCACTTATTCTGGTTCTTGCTTTACCATCATGTCCTTTGCATTTCATGATTGCCACTCTGTTTGGTAGGCTCATAGCTTCCACCAGTGCCATGATTTCTTGCTTGTGTTTGATGGGTGCGTCCATTGATGTCGTGTATCCTCTTCTTCGCCACATGGGCCCATCAACGTGAGCTGCTCCATGTGCGTAAGCAGAATCTGTGAAGATGTTTACTGATTTTCCTTCTGCTATTTTTAAGGCTTGTATGAGCGCTTCGACTTCTGCCAGTTGCGCTGATGCTGGTTGAGGTAGGATACCTGATGCTACTATTGAGTGTTCCATATCTTCGAATTGTCTCACCACAGCATAGGATGCTGTGTTTCCTTCATCTCCTTTGTAGCAACATTCCTCCTGTTTCATAGACAGTATGTGCTCTTGTGCATTCTTTTTGAATTTTCCGATTTTCTTGCAGCTCCGAATGTGAATTTCTTTGCTTAGGAGGATTCTTTGATGCAGCTCCTTCTCTTTTCGATTTTCTTGCAGCTCCAAACGTGAATTTTTCTTAGGAGGATTCTTTGATGAGTCTCATTCTTTGATGAGTCTCTTTCTCCCCCTTTTTTCTGATACAAAACTGCATTAACATCCCTCTTTTTTGTTCAGAAACATCTAGGTGGAAAGGGAATGAATAGTCAATTCTTGAAGTGCCGATGCACGTGACAGAGTCTGCGTGAGAATGGTGAACACATCTTCTGCTTCTTGTGTTCAAACTAAAGGGGCTGAGGTGTTTCATGATGGAGGATGCTTTGTCTGTGGGCTGTGGGCTGTGGGTTGTGATTTGTTAAGGCAATATGTGGGTCTGGAACTGGATATGACGCAGGTATTGTGGCTAATAGTTGCAGCAGTGTCTCTGTTGTTGCCAGGTATGTGAAAGATATTGCTGTTCAGCTTGATTCTGGCTTCTTGGATGCTGATTGCCTGTCCCTCTCTGATAATTTCCTCTTCTTCCACGTGGTGAGCCTTGTTGTTGTTGCTGACCACGCGTGCGGCAGTCTCGTGCGTAGTGACCTGGTTTTCCACAGTTGTAGCAGTAGAAAGTTCCTCCGTGCTGTTTCTTTTTGTCTTTAGCAGTCTTTTGAGCCACGTCAAGCTTTGCCAGCTGTCTCATTAGTGACACTTGTAGTACTTCGAGCTCCACATCTGATCTTTCCACAGCTGCTCTGTATTTATCATAAGTGTGTTCTTCGCCAGCCATGACGTCTTCCTCTGCAAATATGCAATAAAAGTCTGAATTCAGTATTCTCAAATGTCCACCAGATGGAGCCAAAGCTCCTGTCCACTGTTCTTGTAGCAGTTCCTGAAGTGGCCACAGAAAGAGCCAAAACTCATGTCAAATGTCCTTCGAAATCAGTACAGTTCTAAACTTATTTCGAGGTCTCTGTGTGAATAGATAAAAAAGCTCTTGTCCATTATACTAAGATGGCAATTTTCAGCCCTAATCTGATGGTTCAAGCAAGCGTTACTTTCCAGGGTCACTGTTATCTGTTCCTATCGTACGAAAGGATGACGGAATGCTCCTTTCGGCATTTTTGACCTACATACAGTGACCTCACAACTCCGCAATATAAGCTGTACAAGTATAACGCATATTATTTAACAGTGAATGAATATATTTTATTTACAAATCCCCCTTTTCACCCCTGCTAGGTGTGAACTTCTATGTTTATTTTTACTCAATCAATGGCTGTAACTCTATGGTTTAGATCATCTATCATCTGAATCAGAAGTTAGTGGGGGTGCTTTGTCTAGTACGGGTGTGTGTGTCTGATGCGGGGATGGAGAGGGAAGAGGGGCAGTTGAATTAGATAGGTGCTGGTGTGTGTGTGTTACGTGGTTTCGAATTTCTCAGATTAGTATGGCAACTATATGCCCACACCCCCCCTTTTTAGTTTTCTTCAGCTCTCTGTCCTTGGAGCCGATACACTCCCTACGGCTGCAACTGTTTTGTTATCAGGAATGCATTCCTCCTTTTTTCCCAGCGCCTGTCTGGCTGAATGGATCCCTGCTTTTTTCCGCACTAAACTTTGCTAACGGTCCCTAGGGAACACAATTTTCCAATAAATCAGTAGGTTTTTAACTACGCCAGTAAAACTGACACTTATATTAACCCTCAGCTGTCTCTCAGTCTATTCTAATGTTTTATGTTTGTGTGTGAGTGCAACGTCTGTGTCTAATGCGTGTTTTTTCTGCTCAACTGACCATCAACTTTGAAATCACACACGAACTTGTTGCCACACATCAACTCAGCTTCAGCTCTCAGCTCTCAGCTGTCTCTCTCTCATATGTACGCTTCAAACATCAACTCTCATTCATACCAAATAATCAAAATCACACGCTGCCGTCTCTGAACACTCGACAGTTAATCCACTTTCTCCAAACTCAGCAAACCGACTGCTGTGCTGACTGACCTCTTGGCCACCGCACAAATGACAAACTGCTTCTCAGCAAACAAACACAGTCAAATGATAAACAATTCTTTCCCTAACCAACACACAAAACAAACAGCGCTACTTTAATGCATCACAACGACCGCTGCGTATCATAAAACACAAGTACAATATCTGCTTTGGCTGGGGCTCGATAACGGGCCTCCCGCGTGGAAGGCCGCTGTGCTAACCATCACACTACCAGCAGTACATCAACAACACACTTTAATACACTTTAAGTAACCTAGGACTCTGCGGGTCCTTTTCGCTTCTGGTTACTTTATTACACAACGTCCGTTATCAACGACACATCGATTAACTTCAATTCTGCGCTCTCGTACAGAAACTACGTCTAGGATACTCTAAGCAGAGATATCATGTTTTTACACTGCACGCCACTCACGAATTCAGTGTCCTGGGATTTGATGGTCTTGATGAGGTAATTTTTCTCTTCGTCCGCTATCAACGATGCATCTGCTAACTTAAAACCTGTGCTCCCGTGCAGAAACTATCTAAGGGTTACTCTAAGCAGAGTTAACTTGGTTTTTACACCACACGTAACACACTTGATGCCTTGATACGGTAATATTTCACGGTCAATTCTCTCAATACAATTTACAGTTTATCAATGACCTCTAACACACATATATCCCCGTCATGTTATACAGTTTCTTCGTAGTCCAAAACGTCCTATAATTACGTTAAAGATTACGCTTTATTTGTGGCAGGAATTTGAGCGCTTCATGCGAGGCGCGTGACCGCGACAGAAGAGGCGCGCGACCGCGTCTCACACTACTTCACTCTACGCTGCCACAAAAAACGTCATTTTTCGCCTTTTATCTAACGTCTTCTGCTGGACTCATTCACACATATGTACAAAAACCCCAAATGCTGGGCTGAACAACCCTGCTGCTGTGTGATTACTCTTTACAATACTTTTATGACTACGCAATACTTACAGTTCGGACAGTCGGATATAATTTGGATTTATGACTATAAATACAATATGCAGAATTCAGTTAAATAGGCTTCTGCTCACCTTGAGATGTGCCGGCACTATCAGACTGTCTCCCGAACTGCAAGCTCGCTCCGATTGGCAATTATCGGTTCCCAGCCTCAGAGGAGAGATGCGCCGTTATCTGGAATCACAAAGAGAGGCCTGTTATCATTCCAACCCGAAGCTCCGTATCATATGAATCACGTCGGGGTCACCAAATTGTTGTGAAAAATATAGCTGTCTTTCACACTTGGAGCGAGTTTAAGAATGAAACAGAAAGCTCTCAGAGGCGTATAGTTGTATCAAAGCAATAGATTTATTTATCAACAGAGTTATTCAGCCCAGCCATCAAACAAGCTTGGGTGCTAATGGATGAACTTCGCAGAGATTCACCATGAGACACGCTTGAACACATCAGCGTGAACCTTAATATAGGGGGTCCACCCCTTGATACACATTGGTCAAAGTCAAAGATGCAGGCGTGGCACGTTTTTACGTTATGGCACCTGGATGGGGGCCGTGAATGTCCATCCACCTTGGCCCCTCCCAGTAGGCGTTGGTTTCCATCAGTGTGAGTGAAATGTTGCATGCAAGCAGACCTGAGAAATAAGTGTGTGAAGAAGCCGGGCTCAGCTGGGGCGTTGTCCCTCGCTTGAATCTGACTCTCCATTGTGTCTTCCTTATCTTCTCTAAAGATGGCGTCCTGTTTTTTGTGACGCAGTTAAATAAGTAACTTTCCTCCTGCTTCTCTCTGGCCCTGCTGTGTTGTGAGCACTGTATAAGTGGTTAATATAACTGCATAAGCTAATGGTTATTAAAACTACAAATATGCTAGTGATTAATTAAACTGTATATAAGTCAATTGCTACTTAAAGCTGCATATAAGCTAATTGCTGATTAAAGCTGTATATAAGCTAATTGCTGATTAAAGCTATATATAAGCTAGCTGCTGATTAAAGCTGTATATAAGCTAATTTTATCAACAATGGCTATGAATCAGTGTGCGAATGGGTGAATGATGACATGTAGAGTTAAATGAACTGTACAAGTGCAGTCCATTTACCGTTTAACTTCATGATCATGATGTCAAGGGAGGATAAAGAAGAAAAGAGAAATCCACTTGGCTGGAATGAAAATGACTGGGAGCAAGGTCAGACCAGGGGTTCTGTCGGACAAACATGTTAAAAGAAGCGGTTCAATCATTGTTGGATGTATGTCTCGTACACAACTGAAGAAGGCTTTGGAAATACCTGAGCGAGATGGTTCCCAATTGTCCTGTTTTCCACTAAATAGAAGAGCTTCCATTAAGCATGGAAAGCAAACTGTCCATAGAGAAAGAAATAGTTGGAAGTCATGAAATTGTATACAGTATATATATCTGTATATACCAGTGGCGGGCCGTGCATTTTATACCTAGGCCTTCACTGTTGTCCTGCAGCTAAAATACCACCTTATAACCACATGATGGCACCACAGTTATCAGTTTCTAAGGCTGTAACTATGTACGTACCGATGTACGTAACGTTCGGTGTGAGACTTACAATACGTTTGAATAGTACTAGAGCATCTGGAAAATGCAGAAGCTTATGTTCAGGAAAATATAATGTTTTCTGCGCTCATGGAGGACAGTGGTTCTCAGCTGGTCGGGCTGTGGGATCCACCATCACTCCTTAATGACAAGCCTACAGACCCACAGAGATCGTCTTAGGATTTTACTTTGTCAAGAAGAGTTGACCTCTCAGCGCTGCCTCGGTAACAAGTCGACACATTCAAGGGAGAGAAGTCAGGCTATAAGAGCGCAAAGCATATATTCAACGTTGAAATGTAATCAAACAGATAAAATATATGAATAAATATAACGAAATGTTCTAATCAATTGTGTAACAAATGTTTAACTGCATAGAAATGATTTAAACAAATGTAATGAATGTTTCTGTGTGTTCTGTGGAGCTGAGATAGATGTATTGGGCAAGTATTGGGCAAGAATGACATTGCTGTAATCAAGACCAGATGTTGGGTGTAGTCAAGAGAAAGATCTAGAAACTGATGCAATAGTTGAGTCATACCGGCAATGTTCGGCTTAACGCCCTTTCCAGAGGGAGGGGGGATGAGTAATGGACCAAACAGGTGGGGGCTGATCACAGCCCATATGAGGAATATAAGGACATGCTTGCAAAGAGCAAAGCTGGGATTTCATCGCGGATGCCGTACCAAGCGCATCGGAAGAAGATACTGAAGCCTGCAGCTGATGTATTGAGGGCTTCGTCTCGGTTCACGGAAAAGAGACCTCTGTTCGTGGACATTGAGATTAAAAGACGAAGGTTCTAACTCTCCCCACCGCTCGCCTCTTAACATCTGGACAACTGAGAAAGCCGCCGCTGCCTGAGAAAGACTTTGTACTGAGTTTTGAGAACAGCTGAACGGGCTCCGTTGCGGAGCGGGAGGATCGAGGGTCTGGCCAGACCTTCGCTCCTAACAACTCCAAAAGAACCTTTTTCATCGCACCATTGGACATCCAGCTCCAACCGAGCCGTCTCGGCGACTAAAACTAATGAGTATAATCGAAGAAGATAATTAAATTGACTAATCATGTGTAGTGACATTTTATGTGAGCTGTAGCTGTAACCCCTGCAAACTAACTAAATATAACCTGCAATAAATATCTAATCTGCATTTAAAGTGAAATCCTCAAGTGCATTAATTTGCCGAAGTAGTAATAAGTTCCTCGTGACAGTAAAAAGTTAAAGCTATTGTATGTCTAACAACTGAGTTCTGAAAGGTTATCCTAGAGACCGAATCCACTGAACAATCCCTTACGGTTTTAGCAAGAATTAATCCTAGCCGTTAAAACCTAACCTGGCATTTACCAAGAGCACGGATCCATCAGAGGGAAGCTGCCATAACCGACGCGACTGGTGTGAGCGCCCGGGGCCAGGACTGGTCTCTCGGCCGAGCGCGCTCTGACCGGAGGAAGCAGGGTAGACGTCGGGAGTAACGGCAGTTAGCGGAGCCAGGCGAGTTCCCTCGCCAGAACACCAGCTCGAGAATCTTTTAATAGAGAGCTGAGTCAGTAATTAGCCCCGTATCGGGCCAGAAGTACCCAGGATCTAACACGTGGCGCCCATAACGTGGGGCTCGACGGAAAAGGAGTACGTTGAGTCCAAAAGAAGAACCCCGGCAGCTAAGAGAGGCTGTCGTTCGTGTACGAAAAGACCTGAGGTGAGGCGTAGGGTAGAAAGCAAAGCTGCCCAAGCCTCGAAGAAGTCCGATTGCGAAGACATCCACGAATCGAAGCTGTGTGTGGTATTTACAGGCCAACACAGGAGAATCCGCAGGCGACGGGGAGCATCGACCAGACTCGCCCGACCTGTAGAGGGACCAGAGCCTGATCCCATCCCTTCCTCAACGCGCGACGAGAGGCTTTGGGAAGAAGGCGACTCGAGACAACAAAGACAAAGACAAAGTCCAAGATGGAAGCATCGCCCGGAGGATCCGATAGCGGCGGAGGCGACCCAGCGGTACGAGCCAACGGCCCTGATGGAGGAAGCGCCACCGGACAGCAGAGAGGACCCGACGGCGACGGAGGCAGCCCGCAGACGACGGTGACGGCTCAGCAGGACGTGCCAGCGCCATCGACCCCGGACCAGGCAGTAGACGACAGCCCGGACCAGCAGACGGACGCCGCTGGACCACAAGGAGCGACATCGGGAGAACCGACACCGATGCCGTATCCAGGGGCACAACGCAGAAGCGAGGTCCAACATCAGATCATCCTGAATGGCAGAGGATGGGACACCTGGGACAAATCTGTTCAACAACACCTGATCGAGCTGCATGAAGAAGCAGATAAGGCGAAGGTGGGGGAAAAAGTAAAAGCAATTTGCAAAGATAAAGGGGGTTATCTTGCTCCCCTTGCCCTTGAGTCAGGACTGGTGGTGGCGGTAGTAGAGTGTGAAGGACCGCCGAAAAGCAAACCGAAGATAACAGAATGGCTACGTTGGTGGCTGGAAGTGATGAAAGTCATAAAAGGAAAAATAGTCACCGTAATCAGCCCGTCAAAAGACTATGACTCAGTCGTAAAGATGCTGGCCGCAGAAATTGTAGCGGGGGCAGTGACTATACAGAAGAATGTAAAAGCCACCCCCCGCTACAGAGAAAGTGAAAAAGAACGAGAAGCCATAGCGGCATGGATAGCCGGACAACCAAGTTACCACACGGCTCCCCACGAAGATCAGCTCAGCGCCCAAGGGACCTCGGTGCACACGGACTCCTCCACGGGGGTGTCCTCGGAATCCGACATAGGGGACAAACAGGATAGCGGCAGCAACGGGGAGATCTCAGAGGAGGACGAACCGAGGGACGACTCAACGCTGGATAGGAGCGCCGAGTACCAACTGCTCCCGCCCTCCATGCAATCCGGGACTCCCGCTGCCGCTGCAGTAAAAAAGGTCCTGCGGGACTACAACGGCCCAGAGCCGAGGCGGCCCCAGAAAGCTAGGGGTAAGACCAGACACGTTCACTCCCCGAACCCAGAAGAGCATCTTCAAAAGTTGAAAAAGATGCCCGAGGGGACCAAAAAATATGCGAACCAGACAGGGTTAACCGCATATAACCACTTCGGAGAGCCTTGGGACATAGACAGCCATGGACTGGTTGTCTTAACCAACTCACATCTAAAGCCTCATATCTCCCGGTTCAGAAAGAGTCTGGTAAGAGAGGCAGGCAGTCTCTACAAAGAAGAGCTTGAGGGGCGCCTCCCGGGATGCAGACAAAGACAGGAGGAGGTGGTGGTTACGAGCGGCGGAGACTCAAGACATTATGCGGTGCTACACGTACCGATCGAAGGATATGAGGATGGCGAAGATCAAGACGCCTATCGGGACAGCATAGAGGAGGCATTAGAAAAAGGTGTCACCCGAGCAAGCGAGTTGTCCTTCAAAAGAGTCGTTATATGTAACGACGGCGCCAGGTCCGGCAACCTACCATGGGAGGTAGCAGAAGAAGCGGCAATGAGGATTCTGCACCTCCTGATGAACGCTCCCCACGGGTGGAACAACATCCGCGAGTTGGTGATAGTCACCTCGGTGGCCCAATACCAAGAGAGAAAAGAGAGAATACTGAGACCCCTCTTCAAAACGGAGGGGCCAAACAACTGGAGGGCAGGACCGCCGGAATACAAGGACGAGAACGCCCCAGTTGCGAAAGCAGTTCTGCCACGGCTCCCACAATCAGCAAGATTGAAGAAAGAAACCAGGACCGAGCAGAGGAGCTACGAGGAATCAACTCCCGGTCCTTCAGCACGAGAGGAGCGACGTCCACAGGTCAGCTCAAGCCAGGAAAAACCACAAAAGGAAAGAAGAACTCCAATCCCCTCTCCCCGGACAGTAGCGGTGCAGACAGAAGAGGAAACCCCCGTGCCAACCAAACCTCCACGGGGGATCACCAGCCCAGCAGAGTCCGTCGGCCTGCAGACAATGCGCTACTCCGGAGGAGGAGAAGCGCCCATGATAAGGTTCGAAAGTCCAGGCGGGACCAGGGAAAGTCCCAGGACTCCACAGAGAACACCAGAACCAGTTCAGCCGGCCTCGCCGTCAGCAGAACCAGAACGAGAGGCGCAGGAAGAAGCCGCAGATGTAAGTTCAGATGAAGAAGAAACAGCGCCAAGCCTGACCTCCATCGAATACGAGGCTCCGGGAGGAATGACCGACCTGAGGATAGGAAGCAGAAAAGGCAAGAAGAACGCGCTGCCCCTAGTTTCAGTGTGCACGGCTTCGCTGAAATTCCCCCGAGACGATCGTTACGGGCCCATGACCACCAAAGACGGAAGAAAAGCCTATGCTCCAGAGGTCGGTCAAACAAATTATGATGTTCCAGAAATATGGCTGCACGACCTCGAAGGAATGAAAGGAACAATGGTCTACGCGACAAAAAGAGAATGGGCGAATTTTCTAATGACCCCGACCTACGGCTCCCTCGCAACAGCCACGGAGCTGACGGGTAACTTTCGCACAGGCTTTGTGACAATCGTGTACGACGTCATGTTGCGACGCCTGAAGAAAGCAGCCTACAAGCTGGCTGCGGAGGAAGACAAAGCGCGGAGGCAAGACATCTCGGGCAGCGAGGACGAACAGCCACCTCAAGGGCAGGGCCTTGCACGAAGCAGCTGCCCCACCACCGCTGAAGAAAATGACTGCATAACAAAGATGCGGGCTTCCACCCAGAGCTTTGGTGAGTTCAAAAAGATCAAGGCGATGGTGACAAACCGAGACCCAAAAGAATCGGTGCAAGAATATCTGACGCAGAAATGGCTTATGGTAAAAGCTAGCTCCACAAACGATGAGGCGAAAAGATTGTGGCTGGCTCATGTGACAGACCAACCGATGGGTCCCGAAGAAACCGCGGAACAGCACTACCGAAGATTAGTGTTGGAGGACTGCGAAGACGAGGAGTCACACATCGACAAGGCAAGAAAAAGCTTAGACAAAGGGCAAACTCTCACCCAGGCGTGGTACGCCTTGCGACAGGCGATTCCGCCGGACAGAAGTGTGCAAGTCCTTAGGAAGCTGACAAAGGGCCTAATGAATGACATCGATTTTGTGACCCTAAACATCAGCAAAAGTACCACCGAACAAATCCAAGAAACAGTAAGAAAGTGGGATTTGAAGAAAAAACACTTGGAAGAGAAAAGAGAAAAAGGAAACCAGCCGAAGCCGCCGGCTCCCAGGCCCTCGTATGACAACGCAAGGCCCACAGAGGGACCCGGTCCTTCACAGACACCGAGAAGGCAGTCGGGAGGATTCCAGAGGAGTCCACAAAACTACGAGCGTGAGCCAGGATTCCGGAGGGGTTCTCAAGGCTACCAAGGCTACCCGCGAGAGCAAGGACCTCAGCGGGGTCCACAAGGCAACCAGAGGGAGCAGGGAGCTCCAAGGCAAGAAGGCTTCCAGAGGCAGGGCGTTTACCACAGGGCCCAGCCGGATCAACAACAGGAGGGGCCACGGCCCCCACCAGCCAACAAGAGCGGTTTTCTCTCTTCCGAGGATTACAACAAGCTGACGACAGAACAGAAACAGGCCCTTCGTGCCTCCCGCTTGGAAGCTGGGAGCGAAGGGCAGAGAAAGTAATGGCTAAGCGGGCGCGGGTCACAGTGGATCATGCCTATTGGGTGGGGGACGACATATACACCGACGTGGATGGAATCCCCTATCAGGTAGATACTGGTGCAGAAGTGTCGATGACCCGCAAATGCCTTGAAACAAAAGGACACCTGACTGTTCAACTAGCCGACGGAACCATCAAAAAGATTCCGTTTGGCGTCTGGAAAGGAGTTGTATGGGCTCTAGGACCCTACAATTTAATGACAATAACAGACTTAAAAGAGCTGCATAGCAGCCCAGGAAATCGAACCCCAATACAACAGCGACTTAGAGTCCTCGGGGCAAAACTAATCCAGATGGGATCGTTATCACCGGAGTGGTACAAACCAGTGAACATTCCAGAAGTGACCAAGCAACAAATCGAAGACAGCGACCTTTCTCCGGAGGGAAAAGAAACGCTAGAAGACATACTTTCCAAAGCCGGAGTGGCTAGGTTCAAAAATGACTGTGGAGACATGGGTGCGAAGTACACCCACACCATAGAAGGGGGTGTACACCCGCCTGTTCGCCAATACCCCCTGAATCCAGGGGCCGTTGCAGAAATGGACCTGATAGTCACGGAGCTCAGCGAACTAGGAGTGGTGCGCGAGGAGCCAAATCCCATCACAAACAGCCCAATACAGGCAGTCAAGAAGCCTGAGTCATCGGGAGGAGGATGGAGACCTGTTATCAACTTTAAGGCCCTCAACCGCAGGACTGTCGCCAACCGCGCCAGCCTGATCAACCCACAAGGGACGCTGAAGACACTAAGACTGAAAAGGTACAAATCCTGCATAGATCTGGCAAACGGATTTTTCTCGTTGAGGCTAGCCAAAGCCTCCCAAGGCAAGACAGCGTTCACCCACAAAGGTAAAGCGTACGTCTGGGAACGGCTACCGCAAGGCTACAAAAACTCTCCGAATGTTTTCCAGTCGGCCGTAATGGATATACTTGACGGCCTAGAGACAACAATCTACATCGATGATGTATTCATTGCGGATGACACCGAAGAAGAACATCTGCAAAAATTGAGACAAGTCGTAGAACGACTAACAGCAGCAGGCTTGAAATTGAATCTGAAAAAATGCCAATTTGGACGATTCCAAGTGAACTACCTGGGATTCCAGGTCTCCAACGACCTGGGACTCTCGGACGGATTCCGGGATAAAGTGGAGCAGATCGACCCACCAACCTCGCTGAACGAACTACAGAGAGTACTGGGACTCTGCAACTATGTTAGGGACCATGTCCCTAGCTACCAGAAGCATGCAAAACCACTGTATGTAAAACTACGCAAAGAAAAACCAGAAGATGCCCACAAGAAGTGGGAATGGACCGCAACGGATCAAAACAATTTGGAAAACCTCCAGACAGCCATTAAAGACGCTTTGCGGCTGGAGCCACGAAGCCTTACAACCAAGCTGGTGGCAGAGGTCAGTTGCAACGACGACGACGCAGTGGTAAAAGTGTGCAATGAGGGCGGAGGAATAGTCACTTTGTGGAGCTACACCCTGTCCTCCGTGGAAAAGAAATATCCAGCAGAAGAGAAGGAGTTGGCAGTTCTGGCAAGGTATTGGAGCACCCTGAAAGACCTTGCTCAAGGGCAGGGCATCAGGGTCCTCACGCAAAGCCAGGTCCATCGATTCCTAAGAAAAGCCACGGTAGAGAGCACGAAGGCGACGAACGCGAGGTGGGGACGTTGGGAAGACATCCTGCTGGACCCAGACCTCGAAATCGGCCCTGCACAACCCGTGAGTAAGAAAAAGACGACTCAGGACGAGAAGCCAGCCGAACCGATAGAGTGGACTCTATACACCGACGGCTCGCGAAAAGGACAAGACGACAAGGCCTACTGGGGCTTCATTCTCAAGCACAATGAGAAGGAGCGCTTCAGACAACGAGGCCAAATCCCCGGCAGTGCTCAGACCGGGGAAGTGACAGCAATATTGGAAGGTTTGCTCGAGTTGGAGCGAAGAAAGGTGAAAAGAGCTAGAGTCATAACTGATAGTTATTACTGTGCTCAGGCCCTTAACGAAGACCTGTCCATATGGGAAGAAAATGGTTTTGAGAGTGCTAAAAACAAGAAAGTAGCTCACGAAAACCTATGGAGAAAAATAGCCGAATTGAGGCTAACAATGGAGCTCGAAGTGGTGCACCAGAGGGCCCACACGCGAGCAGGAACTCATTGGCAAGGAAACGAAGAAGTGGATCGTTTCGTCCAGATGAGACAAATTGTCTTTGTTGGGATCGAGAAGTGGGAAGATTTGCCCAAAGGACGGGTAGTCCCAGAAGAGAACGTGAAGGAGGTGGTGCAAGCAGTGCATGGAGCACTTGGACATGCAGGCACCGTTCCAACGCGAAGGGAACTGGAAAAGCAGCGACTCTGGATTCCTGAAAAAGAGGTCCGCAGAATCCTTCAAGACTGTGAGTTGTGTGGTCGATACAACGCAGGAAGGAGAGGACAAAGAGTGGGAGGACTCACCATTAAAAGTACCGTACCCTGGGGTTCTATCTGCATGGATGTGGCAGGACCCTTAGGGGTACCGGGTAAATGTGGAGAAAAGTACCTGTTGGTGCTTGTGGACTCCATGTCAGGGTATGTAACCACAAAAGCCGTAAGAAAAGCTAATGGCAACAGTGTTGTTAGCATGCTGGACCAAGTCTGTGGCTACTTAGGGTTGCCTAAAGAGCTCAGGACTGACAACGGAACGCATTTTCGCAACGCTAAAGTGGACCAGTGGTGCCAACAGCATGGGGTAATGAGGATCTACTCTCCCCCATACACCCCCCAGGCTAACGGGGTGGTGGAAAGGACCATTGGCTTGGTGAAAAGTTGGATTGGGAAAAATGCCAACTCGAGAGAATGGAGCACTAAGACCCTGGAAATCGCCAAAACCCTGAACGACCGCTACCGAAGTGACAGGCCCTCCCCTGCGGAGGAGCTGATGCGCCGCCCCTTCACATCACAGGAAGTGGGGCGGGGCTCAGAAGACAAAGAGCCCAAGCTTGAGCAAAAAGTGCCACTTCGAGTAGGACAGCGCGTCTGGATCAAGGCTCAGGTCGGTGCTCCTAACTCTGCAGTCAAAGCCAAGTACGATAAATCAGACATAATTGTCAAGATATTGGACAGTAATACTGTTCAACTCAAGAAGAAAGGAATCCAAGGAGTAGGGCAGCTGAAGCCAGTTCCGTACTAGGAGAAAACCAGGAACTCAAGAATGGCCACCAACATACAAGCTTTACCACCCTTTGTCAGAGTGGCCAATGTCAAAGGGGTGGTTAACATGAGAAGGAGTACTACGGGGCTCTGGGCAGGAAGAGCCATGAAGAAGTTGGAGTATGCAAAAAAGGGCTTTCTCTCAGAAGAGAATGAAGTCTTAACATGGAAAGAAATCAAGAATGATTGTGTGGTCTGCCTGCTGCCGACCACCCTTAACCTCACATGGCAGGGACCCGGAAACAAGAAACCACACCGGGTCTCTGGACGAAGAAAGGAATTTGACCGTATGACCCACAAACCAGTGAAGGTTTTGGATGCATATGTGTGCGGTTTTTGTCGTATCGCGCTTTTACCAAGGTTGCACTTCGTCATCCAGTGGGATCTGCGGGGGACAAAGCTGAACTTTAAAGACTGTGTCTGCCAATGGGATGGACACAGGCTGCTCCTCTGTGCGTCTTGCTCCGTACTCCAGCTGAATGGCCTGCTGGTGCAAGCTGGAGCAGCCGACGGATGGCAGGTGAGAAAGTTTCTTCAGCCAATACAAACCCTGGCACCCGCCTTGTGGGAAGGTGAGGGTGCTGCCGCTCCTGTTGATCTATCACACAAGGAGACTGGAGGACCCTCGGCACCAGCTATGAGCCCACTCGACGGCGATCCACACGAAGCAAGTGGAAACAGTAGTGCTGTCCCCATGAGATCCTGGTGGGAGTCGGTGGAAAGGAACTGGCCATACAGCCCAGGCCAGGCCGAGGTTGCCAACCCGCCCCTGTCTTCCGTACAGATCCCAGGGGCCTTCAGGGTCTATCGCAGCCCTGATGACCCAGGCTACGCAGCCACTGCTGCATCCTTACCCGATTGCCGCTTGGAAATGGTAACACGAGAAGGGTGGATGGGGCCCTGGGAATTAACAACCTGGCGCGTGTTAATCGAAGATGTGTTTTGTGATCCGGATGTGCCAGTACGTGAGCTTGCCCCAGTGCCAACAGAGGCTGGTGCTCGCGGCACGAATCTCCAGTATAACACCACGGATCTGGACGCCTTCCACCACACCGGTGCCAGGACCAAGGAAAAGAGTAAGATTTTCACGGTCACCCCAGAGGGGTGGCGGAGAGACGGTGTTATGCAACTACCGGGCTCTTGGGCGACCAGAGCGCCAACGCCTACATGGGAGGCCCGCACGATGCGCGTCATGGTGACGCTGAAAACCGTGATGGTTCCATACGACGGTGTGTACTCCGTCGGGGTGGAGCTGACCAGAGCGGATGAGGCGGAGCCTCCTCCAAACCCACGCGCAGACGCAAAAGGTTTGACCGCTTGGGCACGGAAGTCATTTCGCAAACTGCAGCGGGGTGGAAAGCCTCGCAGTAGCAGCACTTAGAAAAGTATAGCTGCGGGAAAAAACGGCTCTTGATTGTCAACATGTCGCTGCCAAACCCACCAAACAAAGATTGCAGGGACCTATCAATAGTCTCTCAGTCCCTCCTCGCACAGAGAAGGCCATATCTGCAATTGCCTAACGAAAGTGTCTTTTTGGACAGACCCCAACGCGATTTTGCCTACCGAAAAGGCCTCTGTGGATCCGGCGCCTATTTCTGCAGCAATGGCGAATATAGGCGCTCGATTGACCTGTCAATACCCGGGAAGGCGGAATTGCTGACTGCTTTTCGCACAGGATGGCAACTCCAATATGACAGAGTCAATCGGACCCATCCGTGGCTGCTGCAGCCAGTCCTCCCTTGTCCTGACCAATCCCCCTGGATCCTGAATACCGTTTTCATCTCAGTTATGGGTCTGCGGTTGAAGTTGCGCTGGGGTCCTAACTATGCTGATTATTTGCAAAACGACTATGTTGATCTTTCGCTGGGTGAAAATGTGATCTGGACCACCAGCCCGGTCATGCGGCGTCTCATAGCGCTCCACGTGAAAAACAGCGCGCGCTGTGTAATTGAGAACCAAGACATAGAGTTGCGTATGGTTCATTACCGCCTGCCAGGCCTTGGCCCACCGAACCCGGACCCATGCCTGACCATGAGGGAATTGCCTCCTTCCAGATTACGGACTAAGGGGCTTGGCCGGCTTAACCTTCACGAACCCTCTGCAGCGTGGGCTAAAGTAACGGAGCTCCAGACGGACGACGGTCAGCCGTTATATGCATCTCTTGCCAAAGTCCGGATCCTTATCGACCCAGTGGACAGACAGATCTACGCATGGCTGCGGCAAAATAATGCTGTGAACGAGGGTTGCTTTGAACCCCCCCCCTGCTCCCCCTCCTTAATCGTCACCTACTACCAGTGGGTGTGGCGGGGGCTGGACTTAGCCATTGGCAGATACCCATCGGTGCTATATCACCAGCTCCTGAAGGGCAGGATTAGTCAGTGCGATCCTGACTCTCCCCCGCGCCTCAGCTCCGGATGCCTAGCTCCTCTTCCAGAGGTGCTACCGACCAGAGCACTGCAGAATCCGAAACCATGGATCTCCCACTACTTCATGGGAGAGTTCATGAATTTAGGCGATCCTCAACCTTTACCCCCGTCTCATTAAGACGCCCCGGCAAGCGACTGGACCAATCAAGTGAACGACCTCGGAATGGAAAACGACTATGGCTTTGCTTAATGGCTAAAGTAGTAGCAGTATTAACAGGACTATGCCTTGTCCTGGCTATACTGTACTACTATGGTAGTATCCCATGGGCCCTCACTCATGTGAGGGTGTCCTACACTACCACAAAGAAGTTCGACCAGACATGCTGGACGGTCGACTCTGGAACGATCGTTCTCTCTCAACTCGCTGGACAGAAGCGCGCCTCGCCCTGGTTGGACCTTGAGGTTGGCTCTAATGCAACCCGTCAAGTCCAAGAAGGGGGTGGGACGGCTCCGAACCTGACAGCTACTATCATCGCGTGGATGACTATCTGGGAACAGAAAATCAACGATTCGAAAATCAACGACACGGGTGAAGAAACAGACTGGGCAGGCGAATTCCAGAAAGAAATAGAGAACTCGACATGGAGGATAGATGAAGTATCTACGCTAGGAGCGGAGATGAAGATTACGGTAATGATGAAGAAAGCACAAGAAGAAAAACGGGCACAGTGTAATTGGATCTACCCCGAAAACGGTGTCCCAGGCTGGTACTGTTCATGGGCATGTGTCTCATGGTCAGAGCAAGGGAACGAGGGATACTGGAAACCCGAGGTAACCTATGCAGCGAGCCACCGCAATGATACGTGTTTGATGATTTTACCGGCAGAAGGAATGTTCTGGGGACACTACAATCTCACCTGTGAAGCCACACAACCGCGACGTAAACCACGACGGTTTAAAGCTAAAGTGAGGCCACTAGGTGCCACAGGAAACACCACACTAGGTAACTCCACCGACTGCCAGCGGAACAACCTCACCAGCCGAGCCGTGAATGTCACGCAGCAGAGGGAAGAAGAAGAAGAGGAAGTAACACCTACGGCTTCAGAGGACAAAGAAGAGCAGCCGCAGCCGCCGCCGGTATTCAAGTCAAGTGACAGTCTTCGGAAAAATCGGAGCAGGAAATGGACGAAGCACTGTAAAACCAGCAAGCTCCCTCTCCTAGATAAGTGCTTCTGGAATGTGTTCTTTTATTGCGAAGGTCAGAATTACTTCGTAATAACTCCGGTAAACAAACCACAGTATCAGGCTCATAAGTTCATCTATCTACCCGAACCTAATGCCCGGCACGAGGCCTGGCTCAACAACACCCTGCCGTGGATATGGATAACCGAGCTGAAGCATTTCAAAGGAGCCTTCACGGAGGGACACTCCAGAGCCAGCTACGGCCTTTTGGGACCAAGGACGACTGACATGTATGTACAAAAGCTGCCGAAACCCGAGGAGTTAATGACAGCCCCAAGAGGGGATTTCCAAAAAATTGACACTTGTGTGACCAACAAAATGTTCATCGCTCTGAATGGAACAGAGTATCTAGCCGACGGCGCCTCCCCGAGATGCACACTCTGGCAAGAGTGGTATCGGGCTTGGGGAACGTGGCTATATGACTGCACAGGCCTGAAGACGAACAAGACGATCAAAGGAACCCTGCAGGCATGGAAAGAGGCCCACACCCGGGACGACGGTTCAACCTGGTGGGGCCTACAGAAGGATGAAGTGTTAGAATGGGTGGTGCCATGTCTAACTCAAACCGACAACTACTGGGTGAAGTATCAGTACCTGGCCACAGTGTACTCGAAAGAAAGAGACATCTGGCCTGGGGTTTGGAGCCGACCAGAACCATATGTGGGCCCGCGGCCCTGGAAGATGGAATGCAATCGAGGAAACACGACCTGCAACATCAGCCTGGCCGGGGGACATTGTGAGTCTGTGCCAGGATGGGAAGACCATTGCCAGACCCACTATGGAGCAGAATATGAAACCCACGTGCAAGAAGTAACCTGGGTGAAGGATAAAGACAAGAAATGGAGACGGTCAGGGCCCCTGACCAGCAGCTGTACCAACTTAATCCTGGGCCATCGCATGAAAGACAGAGTGAACGTGAACGGCCAAATCATTCCCCCAGTAACCAACCCTACAGTCTTTTTAGCTGAGGGCCACGCCTTCAGGAAAAGCCTCTGCGAGGGAAAAGAAGACAAAGGATTTGAATGGGTAGGAGCTAACCGCCTCTACGGGAACGGAACATGCTACGAGCCAGAAGAACACTGGCTGAGTTGCGGGAGCGGCCGACGAGAGCACGAGTGCAGTTGGATCGAACTAACAGGAGCCTCCATAGCCGGGACCGCAACCATCGTAGTGGAAGAAGTGGCAGGGAAGATTGGAGAAGGATTCTCGGTCATAAAGGGGTGGATGGGGAGTTTGTTCTCCTGGCTTTGGCCTTATTTGTTGATGATAATTGGAATTGTCATCTTGGGCCTGATAATCTGTGCCGCCATTAAGGGCGGGGTAGCAGCCACTGTTGCCTCGTGCTTTAAGGGGAAGTTGAAGGGAAAAGGAGAAGTGAAGAAGGGACTCCTCCCACGAAGGAAGGAGGAGTCCACCCACCTATAAAGGGTGAACAACTGGAGCGCCATAGCCATTGCAGACCCGGAACCTCAACCAAGAGCCTCATACTGAAATAAGAACGAATAAACCTAAGAAAGCCAAGATGACCAACATGACCAACACCACAACCATTGCACCTCCAGGCATGAACACCACTTCTCACCCAGGCATGACCACCTTCGGAGTGAGTATGACCAACACCACAACTATTGTGACTCCAGGCATGACCACCTTCGGAATGAGTATAACTGAAGCATTACAGAACTCCTCCGACACAGCACGCAGATGCAGGCCATTTATTCGCTTAACCGACCTGGACTTTTGGGTCCTTGAGATCATATGGTTCTTCTACTGTTGCATGGGCGAATGGTCCATGAATCAGCCGCTAAGAATACTGGCCCTGGCTGTAGGGTGTCTGAAAACAGCGATTGAAAACATCTATCGAGGATCACTGTGGCTTACCCTGACATGGTTTGCTACATACCTCCTGGGGAGAATCCACATCGACTCTACTCGCTGCGGTCTAGTAAAGGGTGGAATGGTGATCATCTGGCTGGTAATCGACGTCGCTGCAGTTTTCTACAACCCCCTGAAGATGGTCTCGGCAATCGTCGAGGCCTTTCTGGCGGTTACAGCCCTGACGTATCTCGTGGTCATGACCATGGCTATGAAAGAAAGAGGAAGAGGGCGTTGGCTCCACAAGATCGGCGCCATTGCTCTTTGGGGCATAGGTTGGGGCATAACTGTCGCCATCTACTGGTTGGGTTCTGAATCATCAATCGGGATAGCAGCCTGGCTCATGCTGTATGAGCCTTTGTTTCCAAGAAGGGTTAGGCCTACAAGCCCAGGCCTGACACCTCCTCCAATGGTGTTGGCATCTCCATGGCTGCATTCTCTGGCTCTGCGGCGCTCTGCAAAGCGCTCCAATAATGAGAGGGGGCCTTAAAAAAGAATGAAAATAAGACCACCCCCTGCTTGCTAAAGCTTGGCTTGTAAAAATGCGCTGAAAAATGTAATGATTAATGAAGTCTTTGTGTTCAACAACATTCAGGAGGAGGTCTGCTGTGTCCGCTGTGGGATTCCTCCGGAGCTAATGTTGCACCTGTGGGAGGTAAACCAAGCCCTATGGTGCACCCAATGCTACCTGGGGCAATTCCCGGTAGGAGCAGCCAGCGGCCTCTTCTGCAAAGGAAGTACCCCTTATATGCCTGCGATGAATGTAGTCGACTGTATGGAATTAGAGGCTAAAGCAAAACCAGTGTGGACTTCCGCTGGGAGAACCCCACCGGAGGTCCTGCTCTATGCTGATGGTGTATACTGCCCAGTATACACAAAAATATGGGCGTATCCTGATGGCATCCGGGTGTCCAGCACCCACCTCACCGATGGCCGCTTCGTCGTCATTGGACCACGCCTGCCCGCCCTGCAGTATCCACTACCAACTCCAGAAGAAGACGACGACACAGCAAGCATCACGGGTGTGGAACACCGAGACGTGGGTAGCCAGACGATGCTCGCGGGAGTAGTACCAAATCTAATGGGGATGTGGGGATACGACGAGGACTGCGGAGAGCTGGTGGAGGTAATCCCTGAAGGATTGATAGTTCCAGGCGAGGATGAGGACAAAGCATCAACCAGCCCCGTCCCTACTCCGGCCTCCCTCTCCCCTGACAGCATTCTGAACCAGAATGTGTTGGCCCTGGTGCTGAGCCTGGACGAGCAGATGAAGGATGCCATAGATGACGAGGAAGATGACAACGCCCTCCTGGATTTCCAGCCACCAGGTCTGGACGGCCTGGTGGTGCTCGACAGCTGGCAACACGAATCCGAGCCGGAAGACGACGTTCTCATCATCACCGCCGAGGACGACGATGAGTTCCTAGAGGATTACTTGGGGCACAATGCGGCAGCTTGAGACCTCAAGAAGGGGGTGTCAAGAAGAGTTGACCTCTCAGCGCTGCCTCGGTAACAAGTCGACACATTCAAGGGAGAGAAGTCAGGCTATAAGAGCGCAAAGCATATATTCAACGTTGAAATGTAATCAAACAGATAAAATATATGAATAAATATAACGAAATGTTCTAATCAATTGTGTAACAAATGTTTAACTGCATAGAAATGATTTAAACAAATGTAATGAATGTTTCTGTGTGTTCTGTGGAGCTGAGATAGATGTATTGGGCAAGTATTGGGCAAGAATGACATTGCTGTAATCAAGACCAGATGTTGGGTGTAGTCAAGAGAAAGATCTAGAAACTGATGCAATAGTTGAGTCATACCGGCAATGTTCGGCTTAACGCCCTTTCCAGAGGGAGGGGGGATGAGTAATGGACCAAACAGGTGGGGGCTGATCACAGCCCATATGAGGAATATAAGGACATGCTTGCAAAGAGCAAAGCTGGGATTTCATCGCGGATGCCGTACCAAGCGCATCGGAAGAAGATACTGAAGCCTGCAGCTGATGTATTGAGGGCTTCGTCTCGGTTCACGGAAAAGAGACCTCTGTTCGTGGACATTGAGATTAAAAGACGAAGGTTCTAACTCTCCCCACCGCTCGCCTCTTAACATCTGGACAACTGAGAAAGCCGCCGCTGCCTGAGAAAGACTTTGTACTGAGTTTTGAGAACAGCTGAACGGGCTCCGTTGCGGAGCGGGAGGATCGAGGGTCTGGCCAGACCTTCGCTCCTAACAACTCCAAAAGAACCTTTTTCATCGCACCATTGGACATCCAGCTCCAACCGAGCCGTCTCGGCGACTAAAACTAATGAGTATAATCGAAGAAGATAATTAAATTGACTAATCATGTGTAGTGACATTTTATGTGAGCTGTAGCTGTAACCCCTGCAAACTAACTAAATATAACCTGCAATAAATATCTAATCTGCATTTAAAGTGAAATCCTCAAGTGCATTAATTTGCCGAAGTAGTAATAAGTTCCTCGTGACAGTAAAAAGTTAAAGCTATTGTATGTCTAACAACTGAGTTCTGAAAGGTTATCCTAGAGACCGAATCCACTGAACAATCCCTTACGGTTTTAGCAAGAATTAATCCTAGCCGTTAAAACCTAACCTGGCATTTACCAAGAGCACGGATCCATCAGAGGGAAGCTGCCATAACCGACGCGACTGGTGTGAGCGCCCGGGGCCAGGACTGGTCTCTCGGCCGAGCGCGCTCTGACCGGAGGAAGCAGGGTAGACGTCGGGAGTAACGGCAGTTAGCGGAGCCAGGCGAGTTCCCTCGCCAGAACACCAGCTCGAGAATCTTTTAATAGAGAGCTGAGTCAGTAATTAGCCCCGTATCGGGCCAGAAGTACCCAGGATCTAACAACTTTCACAACTCCAACATTGTACGTACTGCTCTGCAGTGTCTTTCCTCGTCTCAGCCCCCTATGTCACGGTGTGTGGTAGATCTCAGAATACTAATATTTGATTGGCTGAGCTGCATCACGTGATGTGATTCACTGCCCGACAGCCTCTGCTGTTAAGTTTCGTTTCACGATAGTCACATGCTCGCCCACTGACCAATCACAGCACACTGCACCTCGCGGCAGAGCTGCACATGGAAACTGAGCTGCACGTAATGCTGACATCATTATAAGCCAGCTAGCAGGCACTGACACGTGTGAGTCTGCAGGCCTGGGGCCTCTCTTCTTACCTAGAGACACAGAGGTGAGATCTGATTGGATAAAAGTTCTACTTAAAACAAGCTGCACTGGAAGCAGAGCAACTGAGGAAGACAGGAGCTGTGCAATGAGGAAATAAGATAATGGGAAAAATATTTCGTAAATATTTCGTATTTAATATGGAGCGTATTTAAGAAAAATTATTAAATTATAAAATAGATATAACTTTGTGATTCTGTTCAGGCCAGCAGAGAAGGCCTTGCAGGCCCTGACGACCCACCACTGGAATATATGTATAATCCTTCTGAGCAGGCCTTCTAAGCAGGGGGGCGGCAGGTGACGCAAACAGGAAGTCCTCTGTAGCGTAGGCTCTCATTTCGGAGACCGCTCGGTCCAGCCTTCGTGGTCCTCAAAGGACATGGCCGATGTGGACCGCAGGGGCTGGTCCACCAAAGGATGCAGCCGCTGGATTGGGACATAATAATAATACATTTTATTTATAGAGCGCTTTCATAATACTCAAATACACTTTACATTAAAAAATAGCTATACATTAAAATTAAATGAATAAATGACGGTAAAAACAGTAAGAACCGCGTTGAGTTCTTTTTCAGGCACTTTGCTCTACTTCCTGTTAGCACTTGCAGTCCCAATCACACAGTCGTTTACCTTGCTTGCAAAGCTGTTTGGCTCGGGGGCAATGTTTACAAATATCAGGGTTTTGCTGTTTCCTCCAAAGCAGCCCTGGAGCAGGTAGGTCAGCTTGGACTTCCTGTACGGAACATATCTCTCCTTGTTGGCCAGCGCGGTGATGACTGCCGAGGTTGGACAGGGAGCCGTTGATGGCGGCCATCTCCTTAAAGCGCTCTCATAGGCATTGTTTACAGTGGAAGCAGATACCAGACCCACCAATAGAAACTCCTGGCTCATTCAGCAGCCAATGCCCCGCCCACTACATCCAAATTCAACATCAAGGTACAGAATGATGCACAAAGTCCTTGATAGAGAAGCAGAATTAATCCAAATAAGGAACAGAAGGCTGGTGGGTTTACCGGGAGTCAGGCGAGACAGGTAGATCAGGGGCAGACAGGGTCGATAACAGGGAATCAGTCCGTGATAGAGCGCTGGAGAGTCTGGCATTGAAAAGCGAAGAACAATCTGGCAATGTGTGTCTGAGAGTCTATATCGTGGCTTAATTAGTGACCAGAGACAGGTGAGTGAACAGGTGAAGGGAGTGTCTGACAAGTAGAGTGAGGAGGATGTGGAGCTGAACTGTGACAGAACCCCAAACCTCAAGGGACGGCTCTCGACGTCCCAAAACAACCACAAATAAGCCAGGTGGGCGGAGGGGGCCTGGAGGAGGACTACTATTCATCAGACATGTCCATCCTCTCCTCCAAACTGAGACCCATTCGTGAGCAGAAGCTGAACGTGGCACAGGGGTCTTTGGTAGAGAGGGAGTCTTGTGGTTCAGCTCACCAGTACATCCCCCACTACTGATGAGCTGTGCCTTTTGCTGGGCACCGGGATATAATGTGACCAGCCTGTCCACAGTACAGGCAGAGATCTCCGCGGTGGCGGCGCTCACGCTCCTCTGGAATGAGGCTGGTGCACCCCACCTGCATGGGTTCAGCGCCCCGAGGTTGAGGCCCTGGGATGATACTGGTAGCTACTGGAGGACCTCGGGCCAGGTGGAAGGGTGGTGATCTCTCTCGCCCTTGCGTTGCTCCTGTCGCCTTGCCTGGATGCGTCAATCCACTCGGGAAGTCAGTTCAACTAAGCCATCAAGGTCAGAAGGCAAATCATAAGAGACCAGTTCATCTTAAATATATTCTGCTTGTCAAGCCAGAAAAGCTTCACACGGAGCTGCAGAGTTCCAGTCACCTGCTGGAAGTTTCGCACGACTGTGCTCTCGTGCGAAACTTAATGGCATAATCAGCAACTGTCCAGTCTCAGCAGAAAAGGCCAGGAAGGAAGAGCAGGCTGGTGTACGACTCTCCCATTCAGCGGTGCCCCACAGTCGTACCCTGCCTGTCAGGTGGTTGATGGCAAGGCTACCTTGTAGGGCTGCAGGGACAACAGGATGGAGCAGTTTGTGACAAATGGGTTGCAGCACTCAGGTTCTCCAGCCTAGCCCTCTGGGGTTCCAACACGGGGCTCATGTGCTGGAGCAGGCATCAGAGGGGCAGGAGGAGGAGCTGAGACTGCCTGCTCGGTCAGGACTGCTGTTAGCTGTTGGACCTGAGCGGTTAACGCAGCCAATGCCTGCTCGTGGGCTGCTGCTGACTGATGTGTCTCAGCGGCGATGTAGGCCATCAGCGTCTCACGCTGCTGGAGGATCCCCTCGATCCTTTCGAAACGGGACTGTGGTGAAGAGGTGTGCGCTGGGTCCATGACTGGCCATATTGTACTGTAACAGATTGTATATGGACCCAAATGCAGCACACAAGATTACAGGAACCGTTGGCTTTTATTATAAACTTAGCAGGTACAGAATGATGCACAAAGTCCTTGACAGAGCAGCAGATACAGCAGGCAGAATTAATCCAAATCAGGAACAGAATGTCATTAGTTCTGTGGGTATTTGTTCATAAACCAAGAATTGGGAACCTTAAGTGTACTGCAAGTTCACGCTGGACCACATGTATGTCATCAGGGTGGGTGTCAATTATATTAGTGCTTAGCACACAACTGCCTCTTCAGCCTCCTGCCTTCAGGGAGAAGGTTCCGCAGTCTCCGTTCGAGCTCTACCCGGCTGAGGAACAGCTTCTTCCACCAGGCGGTCAGGATGCTGAACTCTCTCCCTCCCTCTCTCCTCTCGCTCCCCCTCTCTCCCCCCCTGCCATCTCTGCCATCTCTCCCCTGACCTCTCTACCCTCCCTCCCACCCACCTTTCCCCACTGCCTCAAATGGAACATACCAGGACATCTACTCCCCCTCACACACCCTTCCCTCATCCAGCACCAGTCACTTTTTATTCTCTGCTGCTACTGTAAAAATACTTTAAGGAATATTCTCTTACACTAGAAATATTTGCACTAAAGACAATAATAACCTGCACTACTGTTGACTGTGTTGATATATATCTTTAGATAGTACTTAGTTTCTTGTTAATCCTTTATGTATATTGTGTTTGATATATATCTTTAGATAGTTTGATATATATCTTTAGATAGATCTTTAGATAGTACTTAGCTTCTTGTTAATCCTTTATCTAGGCCCCTATGTTCTTAACTTTTTTTTTCTATTTTATTCTATTTTATTCTATTATATGTTATATGTTCATGTCTATATCACACTGTGGGACTGCAAGAAACGGCATTTCAAATTTTCTGTATGCATAACACATGTGGAAACTTTGACAATAAAGTGAACTTTGACTTTGACTTTGACACCTACCAAGCAACACCATGGACAGCACTTCAGCAAAAAATAATGTTTTGTCTACCAAAATCCATCAAAACATAGTAATCGAAAAACTGTAGACCAACACGAGTAAACACAAAACACAAGGTTTGCATAGGTGTAATATAATTGTTGATTGTGTTACAACCTGGCTCAAAGGCTGCAACATAAAGGGAGACAAGACAAGTGTAAAAGTAATAAATACACATTTAATTAAGCAGCCAAGAAGAGGAGCAGCCAGCTCCCTGTTCAGGTGCGTAGTCTTTATATCTGACACTTCCAGCAGGCTCAGGTGGTCTCATGAACAACCTGAAAGACAGAAACAAACAGCAACCAGGACACAGACCCCTAGCGGAAGGGAGGGGTCGTCACAATTGTGATATAACTGAAAATGTACAGTTTGTGCAGAAGGCAGCATTTGCTGGGTACTTTACAAAGGAAGGAGTGATCCTCCTGTAGTTCTCTAGAAAAGATTGACTTTGTCTTCAGCATGACAGCAAATGCCTGATCTACACTCCTGCTCATGAATTCTCATCTCCCAACACAACTCTAATGCTGTGTTCACACCAAACGCAAAGTGAATTTTTTTGCGCAACGAGATTACATACAAAGTCAATGGGATGACGCAACTTAAGAAACAAATTGCCTAATTTCGCCAAATTTGCGTGATGCTGTGTCGCAAAAGCCTATCAGCATTGATATTCTCCTCTTCACATCCTGATGTTGTTAAATCAGAAATGTAGGACAAAAATATTGTAGCCATAGGTAGGCACCCAGAGCTCTACGATCCCACAAAATGATGTGTATGTGGTGTATAAACCATGAGGTACTATAACGACGCTGTACATGTTGTGGGACTTGCACAACATGTACAAAGCAGCAATAGTGGTTATTTTAGCCATGAATTATGAAACGTAGGGAGCCGCACCTTCTCCCCAGCGTGTCTAGTGTTGTGAAAATAAAGCTGTCTTTCACACTTAGAGCAGATTTAAGAATGAAACAGAAGCTCTCAAGAGGCGTATAGTTATATCAAAGCAATAGATTTATTTATCAACAGAGTTATTCAGCCCAAAACAATTAAACATGCATGGGAGCTAATGGTTGCACTTCGCAGAGATTCACCATGAGACACACTTGAACACAGCAGTGTGAAACTTAATATAGGGTTCCACCCCTTGATGTCCATTTGTCAAAATCAAAGTAGCAGGCGGAGCATGTTTGTACATGTATACAGCCTGGTTGGAGGCCGTGAACGTCCGTTCACCTTGGCCCCTCCCAGAAGGCGTCTTCTTCTATCAGTGTGCGTGAAATGTTGCATGAGAGCGGACCTGAGAAACAAGTTGTCAAGAGAGAAGACTACTTAGGGCGTTGTCCCTGAATCTCTCTGTCTATTGTTCCTTCCTTATCTTCTCTAAAGATGGCGTCCTGTTCCTTGTGGCGCAGTTAAGTCAGTAATCTCCCTCCTGCTTCTTCCTGGCCCTAGTGTGTGCTGTGGGCACTGTATGAGTGGTTAATAGAGCTGCATAAGCTAATGGTTATTAAAACTACAAATATGCTAGTGCTTAATTAAACTGTATATAAGCTAGCTGCTACTTAAAGCTGCATATAAGCTAATTTTATCAACACTAGCTCGAGTGAAGTGAAGAAATACGTTTGGTGTGAACACAGCATAAGGCTGGAAAAAAAGAATTATGGGAGAGTTGGATGATGAGGAAGAGTTTCTGTGCCTCAAATTAATAACCTTGTCAGTGTAACATAATGTGAGATATTCCACTCTCACCTCCCGACTGATGTCCAATCAAGCTTCCGCACGCAGTCACATTTTCCGGAGGTGCGCGGCTAGTCTCTGGTTCTGACGCAAGCTTTTCCACAGAAGTATAAATCAGGCTTAACCATTAGACTTCTGATGGTTCTGTCAGAAAGAGCCACAAGCTTAATAGCAACAGCTTTGACAACACATTGATTGATACAGACAAATTTGTGTTGAATTCAGACGCATAGTGCATTTTTTATGTTGGCTGACATATTAATGAGTCGGACAGAACATGATACATGTTTATGTAAGTGCTGAAAATAAGTATATTGTTATTATTAGTAGTAGTAGTATTATTATTTATATACATACATTATATATATACATACATACATTATATATATACATACATACATTATATATATATATATATATATATATATATATACACACCGCACTTTCCGGACTGTAGAGTGCACCGGTACATAGGCCGCACCAGCTGATTTTTAAAAGAAAAAAGGGTGTGCATAGATAAGCTGCACTGGTCTATAAGCCGCAGGTGTCCCCGTTGAACAGCAAGATGCTTTTAACAGTACTAAAGTTGTCTTCTTCTATGAACATCATAACATGTTGCTAGCTTCTAAGCTAATTTTAACATTACGGCCAATGGGGAAATGCTAACCGTGATTAGCATTAGCGAATATATCTTTATACATCTTTTCATGCAGACATACTTGCATTACAGACTAAGGTCTCTCACGTCTACCAAACGAAAAGCAATGAGGCAATAAATGTTGTTGCTCATAGCTCTGAATAGCTGTTGTGCTAGCAGCAACTGGCCAAGCCAGTTAGCCTTAAATGCTATTCAGAGCTATGAGCAGAGAAGATCAGCTTTTTCTCAAGTCTGCCAGTGGATCCTAACAGCGCATAAAACATTTATTTCTCTCACTCAAAAACACGCACACAAAATAACTCTTGAACAAGTTTTGTAGAACTGTAAAAAACAACTAAAAAAAAGTTAGGATTATTATATTATTATATATATATATTATATATATTATATTATATTATATATTCGCTAATGCTAATCGCGGTGAGCATTTCTCCATTGGCCGTAATGTTAAAATTTGCTTAGAAGCTAGCGAGTCCGACATGTACTGTTAAAAGCATCTTGCCGTTCAACCTTTTTTGTCAACAGTCCTAGTGAGCGGTAGGTCAAAGGTACTTCATCCATATTGTAGCGACCCTGTCAGTAACAGCTGGTTGCAGAGGGGTTGCTGGTAGCAACTGTTCTGTGTCGGGAGCTAGTAAATGTTGTGTTAGACCGGAACCTGAAGTTGCGGTTGTTGTGGTGGAGAAAAGCTACGGAAAAATCTGTATATAAAGCGCACCGCACTATAAGCCGACACCTCAAAGCGTGGGGTAAAAAGTAGCGGCTTATAGTCCGAAAAGTACGGTATATAATAATATTATGTATAATTTATGTTGGCTGACATATTAATGAGTCGGACAGAACATGATACATGTTTATGTAAGTGCTGAAAATAAGTATATTGTTATTATTATTAGTAGTAGTAGTATTATTTATATACATACATTATATATATATATACATACATTATATATATATATATATATATATATATATACATACATTATATATATAATATTATGTATAATAGTATTATATATATATATATATATATATATTATAACAATTTAATTGAATAGTGGGGACCCTAAGCACCTAGCTTGAAACCAGCACAATCCCAGACCAGTACTGTACGGTCACTGTAGCCCGAGATGGAAAGGGGAAGATGATGGCAGGCTTCTCTCTCCATCTCCCAGCGTCTGTTCAGAACAGCTTTAAATACGTATGACTTCTGACATGTTCGGACAACACGTCGTTGTAGCATAACCTGGCCGTTAATCTTGTTATTCATTGCCTCAGTGGGTTCAATTAGTCTGCCTTTGAACATGAAATTGTAAAGATTTACGGAGAGAAAGGGTGTGTGTGCCCAACTTGTTCAAAGCCATACAACCTACCTTTGATAAATGAAGCGACACAATTCCACAGATCTTTGATAATATTCTTCTGGTACACACTGGGGCTCTGGATGTACTTTCAGAGCATAGAGCGCATATTAGCATGACAATGACATCATTAATGGATCCTTAATCTGGCATACTGCTTAATTAGGGCCAGCAGAGGATCAGGGTGAGGACTCAATAAAGAGTCCCCTGTCCCTCTCTGGCATTGTCAATATAGTGCAGTCATTGGCGAACCAATCAAAGGTTCATCACATGGCACATTTAAAACAGTCCCTCACGCTGCCAGCCAAGGCCAACTGATGGCTCATTATCCTGCAGCCGAAAACTGCAGCCATGCTGAACAGAATTTCAATTATGCACTTCTTAAAACACTCACCGGATTAAAGATGTTACAAAACGCCACTCACTGCAATCAGGCCGACTGATTAGCGTTTCATATAGAGGATGAAAGTGTGCTTCTAAATGCACTGAATCATTTTTTTCTGTGACTCACATGCTGGTCCTTTTGTGCTCTCGTCTACCTTATCCGCATTCATTTCAAAAAGAGTGAATTACTAAAATGATGTTCAGAGAAACAGGCTTAGAACTTACGTCAACATCTGGTGAAATCTTTAACCGTCTACAATGATTACAGGTATTTTCATTTTTATGGACAGTCCTCCATCCAAAGCACACAACAGTAATCCAACGTATTGCTTCATTGCATTGGTGTATCATTCTGTTGAGAAGTGAAGCCTCTGTGTGAGTTAAAATCATTATGGCATAATGTGCTTTAATTGTAAAGTAGGGATGGGCAGATGGATACTGTGGTATTGACACTACACATTTGATATTGACTCCTTAAAAACTACATATTATAAAACCATTTCAATACAGACATTCACTACTTTTGTGTAATATTTGTGGTATAACAGCCCTGACATATTTAGATGCCCCGTGTCACATGACTGTAGGAACCAAAGTCACATCCAAACAGAGCGCACAGTCCACTTCCACATCTAAAGAGAATGGCACAAAGGAAATGGTGCTACTTTTCACTGGTAGATAAAATACATCAAGATGCACTTTTTGGGATAATAAAGTGCCACACAGCAGCACAAGTTACTATACGCTGAACTATTTTCAGTTTCTGTGACAGAAAACACTTCCCACCGAATCCTCCACAAACTGGGCTTCCTATATGAACTGACTACTGACAAATTAGAGGTAATTGTGGCCTGGACATCACTGGTACGTTTCTTATAACATAACTCTGATCACCATCTCCAATTATGGATTTGTGCTGTAGAATCAGAACCTGTCCCCATTTTTTCCCCTTAATTACATTAAACACCAAATGATGAACAAGCTTGAACTGGTTAAGTGGGCGAATCGATGTTGCCAACATTAACTGTTGAGTCTCAATCTGTCTCTAAGATCATTTTGAAAATCCATATGACTGTCAACATGGTGGGAGCAATAAAACCAACATATGCAAGGACTCACAAAGGGCTTTTCATTTTTGGTAATGCAAAATATGTTTGACGAGTGGCATTTCTCAGTGAATATCACTGTTACTAAACAACTTGTAACACTTTAATGGAACAAGTAACTTGAAATGGTAGTAAGTATCATTGTAACGGAGCAAGTTACCTTTTAATGGAAGTAGGTAACACTGGAACATATTTTCTTTCATGCTATATTCTAAATATTGTATTACTCATTGTTATGTTCTTTCACTCATTGTACCACACACTCAAACTTGCAGATATTGACAATCAAAACTAGACAGCATAAGTTGTCTAGCAGTAGCAAGGAGTGCATTGGTGCCTTTCTGTGTGTGCTCACTGTGACGAATCTGTAGGCTTAATGTTATCTTTCCAGCCAACATGACCATGGGGAGGGGGGGGGGGCTTACATTGGGCAGTGATGGGCTGCCATTTGGGTCCCATTAGGTCATTAGGGTTCTGTTTGGTTGCTTAAATGTCCAACCCAGAAACATAACTACAGCTCCTTATGCCTCGTGTGTTCACAGTATGGAGCTGCCAAGTGTTCAATATCAAACCAATAAATACATAATTTTGAAATAATTACTTGAATACATTGTGTAAATTAAACATATGTCCTCACTTTTATTTTCATTTCTGTTTATAGGACGTTTTATTTTTATTTCATAACAAACATTTTATTTGTATATGCCCCTCCGCAAACATCCGCTTTTATTTCATATTTCCAAAAAGCACTGTTATTTCATACCATGTTTTGTCATTTCATAGTGTCACTTGTAATTTTGTCACTTTGATTGTCTCTATTGTGATTTTATTATGTTACTGGTCCAGGGAGAGGGACCCCTCTGATGCCCTTCCTGAGGGTCTCAGGACGGAGGATGTCATAAGCCAGTGATTCTTAACCATAGGGCCGCGGCCCATGATTGGGCTGCGAGCGCCACCTAGAGGGCCGCGAAAAACGTTCAGTTTTGCACCTGCGGGACCGCATAGGTTATCAATTGAAGACACCAGAGATATCACTGTTATCCATGAAACGCTCTGTTACACTATAGATTCCCACCACCTGGTGGCGGTAATGCGTCAGTCAGTTGTTTAACAAGCTGCAATAAGCAGAAGAAGACTCAGCTAGCCGCTAGCCTGTAGCGAAAGTTATGGATAAGTTATTAAAAAGAAAAAATGAAGTGGTGCCATACCCCCCAAAAGTCTAAATGTGTGCGCACGTACAACCCTGACTTTCTTAAGTACGGCTTTGTGAACGGAGGCAACAAGGCAGAGCCGAGGGCTCAGTGTGTGGAATGTGGGCTAATGCTATCAAACGAAGCACTGGAGCCTTCAAAAATAAAGCGACACGTAGCGACGAAACATCCAACGCTCGTGGGAAAGCCTGTTGGGCTTCTTGTTGTGTATGCAGGTTTACATACACATGATCATGAATGTCTTTGTGATCATCACATTTTATCATCTCATTTATTTGACAAGGGTTTTGCCTGTTCAACTCCGCGAGGACACCGGCATCCTCGATCCCCTCCCCTTCCGTTCCTACGGCTTGTTTGCGCAAATACGTCACAAAACATGTCCGTGTTTGGTATCCCAGCATGCCTAAAATCCTCATCTTTGCAAAGAAATCATCGATTTTCTTTCATTTCTTATGGTTTCTCCACAAAAGGAGCCCACACACACACTGTCCAAAGTCGCCATAACCGCTGCAAGTCGTATCTTGCAGCATTTCGACGGAAAAAGACACATTACAGACCCGACAACGTGCTAGCGGATGTTACCATGGAGTTACTGGCTTCAGAAAACGCTAGTACTTATAGTGCAAACCGTATCTTCCTCTTACATAAGCCGTCAACCAACGTTTGCATAACTGAGCTATTCTCATACTCAATTGTGCGCTCGGTCGCAGCCATTACGCACAGCAAGTCCGCTACTCACACACCACGTCTTTGACCATATATACATAGTTTTTGTGAGGCAGTTGTTCACTGATAGTGTAGTTACAGCCCTATACTGTCCTTTACCTGTACAGATACAGCCACAGGCAGTTATTTATACTGAAAGATTATTTTTTATTTTATGCGGACAAAAATCTTAATTTTTACTGACTCCAAAGGCCCACTGCTCTGTTTCTGTATGACCGACAGGTTTTCTGACACTTTATTCTAATTTCCTAATTTCATTGTCTTATGTCTCGAGATCATGATCCTTGCGTTGCAGAGCGTGTGTGTCCTGTAGGCCTGAGTCCAGGTTCAGCAAAGGTGTGACTCGACGGTTCACTTTGAATGAGGTCAGTTGGATGCGAGTGGATCCCTGATACGAGTTTGTAATCCATTTTTAATCTGTTCCCGTGTTATTCCTGTTATTAGAACTCTGGAAAAGATGCAAGGTCTCCACCACCATAGAGTCTCTGAAGCTTTGCTACCTTTCACTTTTGTTCACTTCTACACTGTGAGCTGTAGTTTTAGCTTCTATTTTTATCATTTTAACTTGTTTTTGCTGCTGAATCAGTTCGACATCCTGCATATACATCCTTCAAACACAGTGGCGGGACGTGCATTTTATACCTGGGCCTTCACTGCTGTCCTGCAGCTGAACCACCTAACCCCATTATGACGCCACAGGTGAAGGTTATTATTTGTTTTGTGTAAAAATGAAGCTCAACACCTATAAATACACTAACTGCAGAGTGCAGATAACGTGACATGAATACGCGCACGGGATGCTGCGTCATTAACGGACAATGCATTAAAAAAACCTGCAGAGCTAAAACACATATTCCACCACACACTGAAGAGCACGGGCCATTCAAATATTATTCACATCAGATGGAACATATATTAACCATATCATAAAAATGACACCAAAGACAAAATAACACAGTGGTAACACTACGATCACTACCTCCAGGAAATACACGAAACCGTAGCTCTTGTTAGTGACGGATTTATTCGTCTGTCAACACCGAGAGGGAAAATGAGTCCACTTGGAAACACATTCATCTTCAAAGAAGATCACTTTAACACAATCTGTTTTAGGTGCTGGGTCCGGATACAACGGCGTCTGGGTCCGGATCCGGACCGCGGTCCGCCTATTAGTGACCCCTGTTGTAGAAGAACGAGATGCCCTTCCAATTATCACAAAGCAAAGACCAAAACCTTAAATCAGATCCACATCCTTCGTTTAAGGAGACAAGATCGTGGAGTTTTTCCACCGTTTTTGAGAGGTCAAGTAATCTAGATATGTATGATCTGCCTTGAGGAATAATTCTCATAGCGAAGTTAAGGTGGCCTAATAACGACAGCAAAGCACGTTCGGTAATTGACTCTGCATCAAACACACTCTTCATGACTTCTCAAATACGAAACAGCTTTTCGAGAGGCAGTGATGCTTGCATTAGATCGCTGTCTAATGTGATGCCTAGAAACTCGATTGCTTTCAATGGGCCTTGGTTTTTTTCTGCAGAGAGAGGAACACCTAATAGCTTAAAAGTTATATCACGCTTCCATAACCATGCTCCTTTACCGGCTAGAACAGGGAAAAAAGCATGAGAGGTATGAAGCTATTAATACTTGGAGAGCTATCATCACGGGGTGCTGACGAGTATATTATCAGACGCTTGTTTCCGGAATATTTTTGAGTAGCTAGTGCGAAATGTGGGGAATGGAGGATCAACATAAGGCCCGATCATGTAGCCCTTCTCAACTACTTTGGCCAATAACTTGTCCATTATTTCCAGTTATTTCAGAGCAGATAGGTTATTACAGACATGGGATACTTTTGGAAGAAAACTTAAACCAGCAAGAAAACCTTGAACTAAACCAGCAATTAAATAATTGACAAAACAACGATTTGGATGCTTAATCAAGTTTTGCCAAGTTCTGAGACATTGACAGGTGTAGATGGTTTATTATTTTTCACTAGACGGGTGCAGTGTTGCCAACTTCCAAATCCTCTTGGTGACTTTTTTTGTCAAAAGCTACTAGCGACAAATCTAGCGACTTTTTCTTGTGTTATTGGAGACCTTTCTGGTGTTTTGGAGACTCGGACGTGAAAGCACGTATCGTTCTGCAGTTACTGTCAACGAGCAGCGAGTGCTGCCGTGAGCCCCTCCACCGTTACACAAAACACTCACAGGCCGGTCAGTCTCACAGTAACCTCGCGCAGCAGTCCCAGCTGCAGTCAGAGCAGACCTACTTTCCGCGTCCAGACTGCAAATGAATCGCACGTTCGCAAAGCCGCCGCTGATCCCGCCCTGGCTTACAGAACGCCTTTTAAAAAAGAGAAACTCCTGCGTATACAGACTGACAATGCCTCCGTTATGACGGGGATTAGAAATGGGGTCCATAATAAGTGATGGCCTATTTCAATGGCAAAATGAAAAAAGAATCAACAGAAGAAAGTTAATTTGTAGTTCTAAACAATTTTGCAAATTAGGCAATGACGTAATTTAGCGGCTTCTAGCGAAGTTTAGGACAGCCAATAGCGTTGACAACACTGGACGGGTGCGGCAGGGACACACGGACTTGGGGTGGCTGTCTCCGCAACAGCTGCAAGCATGTATAAATCTACAGTTATAGAATCTGCAAACATTCTCGTGGAAATTGATGCATAGAGGAGTCTGGGGAGTATTGTTTTTTTAAAGTCACCTTGCCACTTTTCTGTTCCTCACTGAACAAGTGGTGAGGATCCTGTCCAAGCTGTGATTGCTTTTGGATCGCTGTTTGTGGGCGAGGCTCACTGTGCGAAAAAGACCTGCACACGACGCATGAAAGGGCCTGATGTCCTGTGAAATGTCTGCATATAATGTACGGAAGTTGTCTTGCTCTTTTAGCCGCGGTGCTCACAGCAGTGAGAGCGGAAGCATGAGCGATGGCGGCGACAGGAGGAACTACAACCTGATCTTCAGCATTTGCTGAACTCAGGGTGACTAATACGGCTCATTTTATTCATATAGCGCTTTAAAGGGCACTCAAAGCCACTATATATGGTAAAAACAGAAACAATAAAAACATTTTAGCAATATAAAAACAATTACATTGCATAAATAATTAAGATGATGAATCACAGTACCTTTTAAGCCCGAGAGTGCCCCAAATGGGGCACTGGTACCGTTTACGAGGTTCCAAATGGACTTATCATCAAGAAATATGAAAATTGGTCCATACATGTAAAATATTGAAAAAAAAAAAAGTCCGGGCAAAATCACCATGCAAGTCATTTTACGCAATTATACACGGTTATACACAAACTAATTCAATACACTAGAAGATTTATCACAATATCAGGATTTTTGGCCAAAAAATCCACCAGCTATACACCCGAAATTCATCTTTCATCACAAATCCGGCCTCGACCAAGGCGGAAGGATACATCAGTCCGCATGAGCGCTCGAAATGGCGTCGAACCAGTGTGTCCAAACTGACCTCCGATAAAACATTCAAAACTTACAGCACAAAGCCCAAGAAACCTCACACTGCTCTGCAGAATTAAAATTGAAAATCTCCATACCTTTTGGCGATTTTCGTCCGGAAAAAAACAGTTAATCTATTGAAAGTTGGTACCGCTCTCTGCGCCATTTCCTGCTCCGTGTGCCTGCATTGGAAAGAATGCGCTGAGACGTTCCATGTGGAAACAGGGCGGATCTTTCGACTGGACCAACTTATTTTTCGCATGGGGGTCGAGCCCACTTTATCAAGATTTTTACTGACTAATCGCCCGCAACGTTCCAAATAACACCCCCGACGGTTTCAATGGACTATTCCGGACCTAACAACGTGTCATACGACTAAATCCACCAATCACAGGCCTTAAAAATCCCACATAGACACTGAGTCGCAGCAGATTTTTTTCAAGGATGAGACATCTGACAGCTGGAAATAACTGAAAATGATTGCAAACTGCTTTATTACGATGTATTGAACACTCTTAGTGATAAAGAAAGTGAATATATAGTTAATATGTAGTTATATAGTATATACAATTAGCATAGAGCAGGGCAAAATCTGGTTCTGAAAATCTGAATTTTGTTTAAAATTCTGTACTCAGACATGAAACTTTTTCAGTTTGAGCTGTACCATAAGTGTATCAGTGATTAACCAGTAACATATACACAATAATTACATAATTGAACACGTCTCACAAGTATTACCTGTATTCTGGCATCAAAATTATTAAAATAGACCTTGTAGTTACAGCTGGGGACTCTCTTCAGTATGGGAATGCAGTTTTCGAGCAGAGGCCTAAAAAATGGGGCTAGGGATAGAGGTTTTAAAAGCATATTTAAATATGTGGTTTTTCAGCACAGTTTTAAAGGTGGGGAGTGTGACGTGTTGGGGGAGAGAGTTCTAGAGGGAGGAGGCAACAATGGAGAAGGCCCTGTCCCCCCAGGTCCGGTGCTTGGACCAGGTAAGAGGGGTGAGGAGGTTGGCATCTGCAGACCTGCGGATGCGGGTGGGAGTTTGTCCGTGCAGGAGGCCAGAAAGGTCGGAAGAGGCAAGGTTTTGGAGGGCTTTGTAGGTGCTGAGGACAGTGTTGCCAACTCCTCAGTAAGGAAAGTAGCTATTGGCTGTCCTAAAAGTCGCTAAATGACGCCATCGCCTAATTTGCATAATTGTAACGAGCGCTGTAGGAGAGAGGCGGGAACAGCGGAGGCTTTGCGCATGCGCAATTCATTTGCAGTCTGGACACGGAGTGTGGGTCTCCTCTTTCTGCAGTTGGGACTGCTGCGCGAGGGGCTACTGTGAGACTAACCACCTTTGAGTGCTTTGAGGCGGCGGAGGGGCTCACGGCAGCTCCCGCGTGCCGAACGGTACCTGCTTCCACATCAGAGTCAAAACACCAGAAAAGTCTCCAACAATACCAGAAAAAGTAGATTTGGCACGGGTCGCTTTTGACAACAAAAGTCGCCATGAGGGTTTGGAAAGTCGCCAAGTTGGCAACACTGGCTGAGGAGACCATCCTTTCTTTTTCCTCACCATGACCATCCCAGGTAGCCAAAATGACCTGGCCCAGATCCGGCATAAGCCCGGCACGCCGGAAGAAACGCGTCGGTCCGGGTCCGGTTGCCGACTCGTCTGAGACTCTGCATGAATGACGCGCCAGAATCGGGCCGAAAACACCGGCCCGATTCCGGATGCCGACACTGGGCCGTAATCGAAAATAACCGGAGCCAGCATCGGCCCGAACTCGGCTCTGGCCCGGTTGCCGACTCTGCATGAATGACGCCCCAGAATCGTGATAGTCATTTTGTAAATAGTGGAAGGAATGTCGAGGATATCTACCTGAGAGAGGAAAGTCCAGCAAGATTTTTGGAGGAGGATGGACAGGAGGAGACAGAATGACTGGATGTGTGAGGAGTGCAAGGTTGGGCTCTGTCTTCAGCTGGAAAGGAACTGTTTCAGGGACTACCCTGGAGCTAAAAAACGCCTCGACATGGACAAATATGCCTGTTTTAAGCATTTATAACATATACAGTATTAAAAGGGTAAAATTGAATTACAATGAAAACACAAGCAACTGCCAAACAACACCACACCGTGGTAGAGAACTAGTTGTCACTCCGGCATTGGCTTCAAATGCCAATCTTCAAACCCGGAGGTTGCAGCCTGGTAGAAACAGAGACAAGAAAGAGAGTTGTGAGATCTCACAATTTACAAAACATAAATGGTAAATCTGTCAATAGTATTGCAAATCGTTCTCACTCCTTATGCATCAAATATCGTGTCTATATATAATGTAATAAAATGTCTGACACCGGCAACGCCTGTGCGACACACTGTATGTGAAGCACCAGGCTTCCAACACAAACACACCTGCGTTCTTAATACAAGCTCAGAACTGACGTAGTGTAGTGTGAGATAGTCCACCAAGCCGGAGAGTGGGTCAAACAAACACAGGACTTTTGTCAAGGAGAACACTGTTGTAAAAATGCGTAACTAAGGTATTGTTAGTCAAGTGAGTCGTTATCATAAGTCACAAAATTCAGACTCTCTTTGCCTAAACCATACCTTCCTGTCGAGGTGGGAATTTCTTTTTTTGTACGTATGCATGTAATGAGCGTCCCTGACACATCCAAAACTGACACTAGAGGGGAACGTACAGTCATTGTTTGAAGCTTAGTAGCACTGACTGCGGTATTTGACACATTGGGGTGAGAATGTGTTGAGTATTGAAAGCACACTTACTAAGACTGTGGTTCAGGGGCCGCTTGCCTCAAGGCCCGCTCTCTTCTCCCTCCATCTCGATCGGATGCCAGCTGGAGCCATCGCTTTATAAAGCGCTCCGTTTCTCCATCGCTTGCATTTGCGGTAACAGAATTGCGACGGACTGATTCTTTAAAAGGAAGAGATACACCGGTCACTGGCCATGTTCATGAAAAACTAGTCAAGTCAATCACATCAAAGTGCTATACTGTATGCTTTACATCAAAATAGACACTAAAAGGACCAAAAGGAGTTTAAGAAACGTATAATGTAATAAATTCAGTGCATAGTGTATAGTGTTGTGTCTGCCATATGAATAGAATAACATGTAAACTATAAAAAGTGATGAACCTTGTAAACGTTTGACATCTAAATACCCTATTTAGAGCTCAGACATGTTGAAAACTGGTATGTTGAGTCGAAAAGTACAAATAATTCATTTCTAGTAATTAATTTCTTGGTGACTGCACTTATTACTACTACTCAATGCTGTGGAGCACTTCTGAATCGTGTTTAAAATGCATTGAAATAATCTTAATTTTATTTAAAAACCGTCATTTATTGATGTATTGACAGACTAGTGTCTGTTAAGTGTTAAAGATTCAGAATGAAAGAAACCAATAAATACTTACTCAAAACAACATCTTTCAAACCAAGGGACTCAAAGCCAGTTTTTCCATTCACCCCCCTCCAGTTGATTGTCTTTGCCAATGTGTTCGACAAACTAAAGGGTCAAATATAAATTTAAGGGTCAATGGCAAGCCTCAATAGTAGTAGTCATGAAAGAAGACATACTTTATTGTCTCATAAGATATCAACATGCAAAATGTTAGTCTACCAATTTCTCTTTGAAATCTGTATCCACAGATATCTTCGTCTCCACCTGATGAAGGTCTTCCAGAGTACACAGTGGAAATCCTGACACATCTGGTAGTTCGGCTATGCTGCTCTGGCTCTGAAGCTGCAGCAGTATAACTTTTTGCTGCTCCACTAAGGATTGCTAAAAATTGCAACACAATCCGATATGCCTTGATTATTTAGAGATGCGGCACAACAGAAAAGACAGCGATTACTGTGTCCCAAACCAATTACCGCCAACTCTGTTGTGTGTGTGTGTTGTGGTACACTTGTTTAAGTGGGTTCAGCAGAGCTCCTACGATACTGTGATATAATCACGATACTGCGATATTTTCATGATACTGCAATATACTGAGTTTTGCAATAACATCTTGCGATTTCTTACTTTTTTCAACTTCAAATTATGTCCCCAAAGGAAACCTGTGTCAACATGTTTCCTCTAAAAAGATAAAGTTTTCAGTCTGTTCATCTCACTTCAATAATTTTTATTGCAGCAGAATAGGATTGTCAAGCAGACAGACTGACCAACAATGTCATAAATGCTGCATGAACCTGACAAACTGAATTGTTCGTATTACAGTCTACATAGCCCAACCTAACTGAATGCAAACATCTCTATAACTTATATAAGTAGAATATAAGAGTGCTATAACTCAGTATAACTTGTGATGCGTGGACGTCGAGGGCAGAGAGACAGTTATGCGCTGCACTCTCCCCATGAGCCGGCTACTGTTGGCAGATTTAACCCCGTTGTGAGGCCAGATTGAGCGTGTGAGCGAAACACTTCACATGCAGGAATCCCGCTAACTGAACGGCAACGCCCACGTTAGAAGTGTTGTTACAACCACCAGGTTTTTGTCGGCAATCCCCCATCTTGTGCTGCAGTTAGCAGGAGGTCTGTCATGTTTGCCCCGCTGTGACTTACGTGTACTGCTCTAGTTTGGAGAAAACGTGAGACAGCAGTTGCCAGTCCCCTGAGAAATTGTGCTGTTATAGTCACATACGAATCCACTGCGCTTGACTTGAACACATCGCAAGTTAATGCAACTCTTTCTGCTGTACTCAAAGACTCCTCAACTTTAAGCTTCACTTCTCTGTAGAGCTTGGGCACGGAAAAAAACACCTCGACAGTGTCATATCCATGTGGCATATTCATGTCCTTCTTCCCTTCCTTGTTAAAAAATCTAAAATAAGTCCACACGTCTGATTTAAAACGTGGACGCCACATTTCTGATTTCTTTCTCCGATGTCTCTCTTTGTTTTGACCAACTTCCTACCAATCACGCTGATCCGACACCTCTGCTGACCTCACCAGAAAACAACTCAGCACCATCTAGTGGACTGAAAAAGCAATTGATTTTAATTTTCTAGTAAAAAGAAAGTTTATAGTTTATATAATGAAAGATCGATACTTGGCTTCCATGTATCGATACAATATCGCCACGCAAAATATCATGATACTATGCTGTATCGTTTTCCCCCACCCCTACCATCTACTGGTCCTTCTTTTGTTGCAGTCAAAGGATGTAGTTATTTAATTTTCATGCAACTGTTTTTGAATGGAAAGAAAATGATTAGTCAAGAAAACCTCGTAAAGCAAGTCATCTTTAATCCTACACCTTGGGTCCTCAAGCTAGCCAAATAGTGATCGTCAATTCATGCATAATAGAAACCAACATGGAGGACAGAATCATTTTGATTTATCATTTATTTACTTGAATCTTTTATGTCAAATAAGTTTCTGGTGTCACTGAAGATGCAGCTAAATGATGATAACACTTACGTTCACATGAAGGCTGGAAAGATGTCATCAGACTTGGGGCCGACAGGGAATGTGGCACACTCTGTCTCCTGGCTGTCATTTGTGCTGGTACAAGGTCAGAAGGAGGGTTTAGGCAGAAATAATGCTCATAGAGAGAATGATTGTGGAAAGGGTTGTACTCAGTGGAAAGTGAAAATAATAAATAATGCAAATAAGCAGAATTGTATTGTGATGTAAAAACACACCTATATTTTCAATCCACTATCCAGAAAAAAAGCTCAATGAGAGTGGTTGTGATTGGTTGCTTTGCTAAGATGTGGTTTTTTTAGGCACCCAGATAACACGCTTATAAAAAAGATTTAATGAACTGAAAATTGATATTTTGTTGCTTAAACTTGTTCAGCTATACTTGATTATTTAGGTCAAAGACAGCGCTATTTAATAACTGCTTGTAGTATTGGTTTTATTTGAGTTTGTAGTAAATACATTTTGCCTTGTTTTTGTGATTTTTCTCCTCACATTGTAAACCATTACAAATACAATATTGTTTTTTGATATTTAGAATAGTCAGAATCTGTATATATATGGTGTTTTAACAAATTTGCTCATCTTTAATACTTACGACTGAAAGCAGGCTGATGAGACCGGTAGGTTGGAGTCTCTCCCATAGGACTTGAAGGTACGGACAAGGAAAGTGGAGGACTAATGTTTGGGGCAGTGGGCAGTGCGGTTGGGCGTTTTTTCTTTCCTTTTGAGATTTCTGGCTGCTCCTCGTCACTTTCATTGTCAGAGATCCAGCTTTTTGGGGTTCTGTTGAACAAAATAACTTGTATAAGGAATATCATGAATAACAAGAAGCTTTATATGAGTGTTTATTGTTTATCTAACCAGGGTGACTGTGTTGTAAAACAAAAAATTATCAAATCTAAACTAACTTCGCAAAATAAAATTGTGTTCACTGCTACATAAACAAATAGTAAGACAAAAAAACCATCATTACTTGCAAAAGATGCACATTATATATATATTTTTGTTTTCCTCCTTTTTAAATAAGCTGGACGCTGGTCCACTTCATCCTCAGTTTGGAGGTCTGATGTCTGCAGGGCCTTTGGGAGGAGCAGTCGAGCATCATTGTATGTATCTGTGAAGAGAAAATATATATTTGACGTCCAAATGGAAATACAAATACTTAAACCAGAAAAGGCATATTTTTCTGAGTTCATGTCATTTTGCTACACAAAATGCTATGTCAGATTCTTACCTTTAGTTGCCCTGATTCTTATGGCGAAACTTTCCCATGAAGCACCAGGGGGATGAGCTTTCATTATAGCCTTGTCGCATCTTTGTCTCTCTTTGTAAGGAGGCCAAACAGCTCTCTCATCTTTAACCCACTGGTCAGGAACAACTTCTGTGTCCCCAGTGTCAGTGAACTCCACTATGTGGTACATTTTCTGTTAATAAAAAAAAGAATTGTATTCTACAACTCGTCACGCCATGCAGGAATCAATGTTCAGGACTCTTTCTAACTGCCCATCTCAAAAATACTGTGAGAAACGAGGAAAAATTAGATAGTAATCTGCATGACAAATAATTGGTTTAAATAATCATACGCCTAGTGATCAATTAGACCCAGACAAACAGAATCACTAGAGGTTTCCACTGTACCATGAAACTCAATATCCTTAACAGGTGAGTTACAACCAGTTACAACAAATGATGTAATGGCATTCCTACATATTTGTTCTTGAACGGAAGAAGTACATATTTTTGAAACACTATCATCCACCTTTACACATTTTAGATCCTGAGACAAGTCATCAAGAAGGAGCACCCCTATCTGGCTGGACTTTATTGGACAGTCAAAGAAGTCGGAAGACTGGGTGAACTCATTATACACCAAACACGGATCCCCCTCAACAACAATTTATATTTCTGACTATGCCTATTTTGCCATTACTCCTGATGCAGTTGTCACCAGTAGATAACTTCACACAAAACTCTGGAAGACTTATTTCTTTGTACTGCGTGACTGGATATATATGTGATGGCACTGGGCCTTCACTGTGAGAGGTTTTCAGTTTTAAACCATCTCTTGTATCTCTGCAGCAAGTTACATTTTCAAACTCTGAGATACGTCTCACAACCTGTGCAACTGGGAACTGTGGGCTTCGAATCATCTTCTTAATTTAGCCAAGGAAATTTTCAAAAGGAAAGCCAGAAATGTTTTCTAAGGAGAAACCATGTTCTTTTGCATCATCACTGAGATGAATAAGACCATGCACATTGTACACAAGATGTTCCTTCCCATAAAGCTGACCAAAGTGTTCTACAAAAGAGACTAGGAGTGTTTTTGCAAAATCACAGAGAACTGGACAAAGTGTTGGGCACATCAAAATTGATATGGCAACATGAAGTAACAAAGTTATTCTAAACTGGTGAACTAAGGACATCTAGCAGTGCAACTGGCCCAGTATACAGGAGTAATTGCCTAAATTCGGTAGCCTTCCACCTGTGTCTCTCTTCCACAGACCTTGGCTTTCTGGCAAACTCAGAAGGAATGTGGCATTTTAAAGCCAACAGAGTGCTCGATAATTTATTTACTCTCTTGGATAGCAAGCGGCAACTTCGTGGACCTTTGCTCCCTGCCCAAAGCTCTAGGAGCTTTCTCATCACACCTAAACAGACCAGGTGCATGTAATCATGGGGAACCGTAGACACCATCCCTATGCCTGTCTCTGTGAGTAGGGAGTTGTCTTTGTGATGTTCCTCATCTGTTTGAAGCCGAAAGCTCTCGTCGGTTCTTAAGGTGCTTTTAGTGTCAGGAAAAGTCATTCTGCAACCTATACGAAGCCCATATGATATGCACTTATCACAACCTGCATAGCCAGTGTGAGATTTGGTGGCTTTAATGTACGCTCGTGCAGGGGCATCACACATAATTGATGTTACTTTTATGAACAAAGTTTTTCCATTCAAAGCAAAACCAGATGACAGGAATTTAATCTCCTTCACTAGATCTCCAAGGTATTGTCCCGGAGGGTATGGTTTTGAATTGCCCCCAAATAATCCAATCAAGCAAGGTTTCCTGAATCTAAACTCCTGCACCAACCCCAAAATTGGCCATAACTGGACACTTGAACTTTTAAACAGAGGAAGACCATCAAAATTAAGTTGGAGTTTAATTGTGTGCAGATCTGGAATTTTTGTCCAATTTTGCTTCAAGAAACTGGAAATTGCATTCACGATCCCAAAGTAAAAGTATGAACCTCCTGCAATTTGCTTTATCTCGTAGTCCCTTCTAGTACCGAGGAGTGTCTTGGCATCTTTAGGCAGTGATGGATGGTGACACCTCAAAATAGACAGCAAGGCAGTTAATGCAACCAAAGTGATGCCATACTCCAAGGCCAAATTAACCAAACTGACTATTATCACCATCAGCCTCAGCCTCATTTCTGCACTCTGGTTCTTCCTGAAAATGGGCTCCACATTCTTTTTCGATCATAGTCTCAGACTCAGTTTCCATCAAAGTTTCGCCTCTGCAATTAGTTTCCGTCACAGTCTCTGCTCCACACTCAATCATATTTTCAAATTCCTGATCACTGTCAACAACATTTTTCTCTGAACTGTCAATGGGATCAAATGCCTCAGTAACGCAGCTTTGAAAGTTACCGAGTGTTTCCAGACGCTTATTGACGGTGGATGCTGACTTTCTACGCAGATTAGAGGACTTAATGTAGTCAGAGTAACGCCCAGTCATTGTGAACAGATGCAAGTACAAAAATAATTCAAACCGTAAGAGGACCAGCTAAGTGATTGAAGGTAGTCACTGGGAACTCTATAAAGATGGCTGCAAAACTGTAGAGTCTGGAAAGACACAAATGACAACGTGTTAGGTGAACAACAAAAATCTTGTTGTGATTTATGTGCCCTGGGAAAACAGTTTGTGATTTAAATTTCTAAATTAAGTATTCTCATTCGACATTGATATTATACAGTTTATACAATTCACAATACGTCTCTGAGCTCTTGTAGAAAGGTACTTCAATTTTACATATACATACATGTTTTTTATTTACAAGCCATTGAGGTGGAACACTGAGTGCATGCATGCATCAATAATACTGTGCTATCTTTAGCATATCCACTTTCTTTTTTCAATACAAGCAAATAAATGATGAAGCTAAGTCTGTAGGCCTTCTTCCAAAAACTATTGTAACATCTTTGGATAACTTTCTAGTACAATGTGAACACATTTCCTGGAATGTTAAATATTTAACTTTTATTCCAACATGAAAAAGCGGTAAATAACACTTTGACAAATACGTCAGGACATCTTATTTTAGTCACCCACCCAGGGAATTCAGTATAATATAATAATAATAATATATATATATATATATGTCACATAATAGTATAATAATATATATATCATGTAATAATATATAATGTAATAATATATATATATTGTGTAATAATATAATAATATAGCCACCTGCAGGGAAAGGCTCTTGACAGGTGTATGTGACGCATATTTTAGTTGACAAAATATGAAAACATTTTTATTTAAGGTCAGGCATTACTGACCATGTTGTCTTTACTATCAGCTGTTGTCCAGTTAAAGTCTGCATTATTACGGAGGAAGCAGCTGTTATTGGAGCGAGCGTGTCCATCGGCGTAATCAGACCTACGGAGCGGCCGTCTGAAGTCACGTTAGCGGATTTGAGCAACTAATCTACTTCCTGTTTACACCGGCACCCACCCTCATGCCCACTGTACGTGATATTCGATTTCAGGCGTTTTCAAAATAAAACTTCTTTCAGACTCTGATAATCAATACAACGGAAATAATGTAATATTTATTCTTTCTGTGCGGCCCGGTACCAAATGATCCACGGCCCGGTCGCGGTCCGCGGCCCGGTTGGGGACCACTTATTTAGAAAACGTTTAAAACAATAACGTATTAGTTTGGATGTCGACTCAAGAGAGCCGCAACAGAGGGGCTGCAGAGCCGCATGTTGCAGCTCCCGAGCCATGTTGCCAATCCCCGGATGAATCGAGCCGCTAAATAAAATGTAGTTTATGTGGAACTCACTGTACTAGCTGGTTTCAACTCGAAATGACATAACCTTAGTATAATTAAAACTAGCATTCATTGGGTACTATGCATAGTATTCTCATGACGCGCGGTTAACATTCCCTGTTGAATATACACGGCAGGTGGACGAATTGAGCTTCTTTCAAAAACGAGTATTTGATATCTAAATGTGTTAAATATACATCTCCCACCATATTAGAACAATTTGAGAATGCTTGTACTTACCACAAATGCGGATGTCGGTGGAGGAAAAAAGAGAAATTGCGGGAACGTGGTCCAGTCCTTTTATACCCTAGTGCAGGGGTACTCAACTTCGGAGGCCAAGAGGGCCACATTTAAACCACAACAGGTGCAAAGGGCCACAAATTATTATTAACATATATTTGTACCATTTTATTCACTGTATTTACTACTGCTGTTTAATATGCTGTCTTGCTAGTCATTTTTAATGCATTCCAAAGCATCATGGAATATTTAACAAATATTCTCAATTTCAGTAACAAATGTAGTGTAGCGACTGCGTTTCCAAGGATGACAAGTGTTGGTCAAGCTGATGTTTTATTAACACTGGAGTGAATAGCTTTGCATTGATGCCATTGATAAAGTTTGCAATTGCTACTTTTCCTATTGAGAGCTCTGAGTCTGCATTTCACAAATATTAATAACAATAACAATATAACAAACAACTGTTTACTTATTCCTAGTGAGAGCTCTGAGTCTGCATTCTTTTCACAAGTCCTTTCAGATCTGGTTGTTGCTCAGTTGTAGCTGCTCTGAGATAGTCTGCCAAATGTCTGTCAGTTAGACGGGAACGCTGCTTTGATTTTATTATTCCCATGGCAGAGAAGGAGCTTTCACACACATAAGTAGATCCAAAGCAGGTCAGGATTTTCTGAGCACACAGGATTAATGCAGGGTATGTGTTCCTCAGAACACATACCCTGACACATATCCAGAATGTGTCAATGCTCTCCTCCTTGTGTCTTTCTTTGAGGATGTTGTTGTGCTGCAGCTCTATGAGTTGTTCCTCAAACGCAGCCCTTTCGACTCCAAATTGCCCAGATGTGACTGAGACTGAAGTAGCCTGTACGTCACAAGCAAAGGGATTCTCTGTGAATGCCAGCACGGGTTCCAAGGATTTAACGTCCGCGAACCGGGAGGAAAACTCCTCTTTCAATTCCATGAGGTAGGCGCAGTAAGGGGTGGGTGAAAATGAACCTGGTTGTGACACTTGGGCCTGTAGAACAGGAAAGTGTGTGAAATTTCCTACCTCAAGCTGCTGCGCAAACAGGCTCAGTTTGGTTTCAAATGCAGCCACATCATTCATCATCATCGGCAGAACCTTTTGTTTTCCTTGAAGCTTAAGATTGAGTGAATTCAAGTGACGCGTTATATCAGTCAGAAAAGCGGTGTTGTGCATGAATGTGTCATCTTCCAGGGGTGCCAGTAAATCACGTCGGCCCCTCGCTTCCAAAAATATGCGCACAGCTGGTAGCAGCTCCATGAAGCGATCAAGGACCTTTCCGCGACTAAGCCACCTGACCTCCACATGCATCGCCAAGTCAGTGTATGCACTTTCAAACTCTTGGACCAAGGAACGGAACTGTCTGTGTTTCAATGCGTGTGCAAGTATAAAATTGACTGTTCGTGTCACAGAGTCCATTGTCACTTTGAGCTCTCCACCTCTCAGCTTGCTGCACAATTGCTCTTGATGCAAAATGCAGTGATATGAGAAGAAGTCCGGCATTTCAGGATCTTTTCTGAGCAAAGCAATTAATCCTTTCTCCTTTCCTACCATGGAAGGAGCCCCATCAGTAGTCAGAGAAACCAGCTTTTTTAAGTTGATGTTTTTGCCTGGTCCGTGAAAAAAGCTCATCATTGCAGAATAAATATCCTCTCCCCGTGTTTGCCCTGTTAGCGGCAGCAAAGCCAGCATTTCCTCGGCAAATGTGTCCCCTTTGAGAAAGCGCACCCAGACTATAAGCTGCGCGATGTCTCTGCAGTCGGTGGATTCATTGAATGCTAGACTAAAGTACTCGGCACTTTCAATGTCTTTTAGCAACTTTGATAAAAGATCGTCTGAAATGACTTCCACTCTCCTGGTCACGGCAGAATCAGACAACTGCAGCTTTGAGATTTGTCTGATGATGTCGTCCTTGTTAAATTCCGAAAACAGTGATTCCGCACAGTCCGCAAATGTATTTTTAAGAAATTCTCCCTCCGTAGCTGGCTTCTTGGCTTTCGCAATATTCCAGGCGATGTTGAGCGAGGCCTCTGTAACGTTGTCGCTGCTTTTAACAACGCTGCGGAACATGGATTGCTGGGCTTGAAACCCACTGAGCAACGTTTGTATTTTGTTTCTCCTCAGGTCGCTGCCAGGTGGATAGGCATCTTTAAACTCCGGGTGAAGCTGTTCGTGATGGCGTTGTAAATTCGCTCGGTTTGAGACAGAGATTGTTTTTTGACAGAGGAGACACATTGGTTTCCCGTGTGTCTCCGCAAAAGCAAATTCACTTTTCCATGCAGAGTTGAAAACCCTGTTTTCGTCATCCACTTTCCTTTTCTTTGTCGCCATCATTAATTAAGGTGCAAAATATTTTGCCGCCATGACAGATGAGCTGGCGCGATAAAAAGGCGGGAACTTAAATTAAAGGCGCACTGCCTAATTTTCACATGATTTTGGTTGGCTAATTATAATTATTATGCATTTATAACCAGGCATGTCGGGGGCCACAAAATAAGCGTCCGCGGGCTGGATGCGGCCCGCGGGCCGCCTGTTGAGTAAGTCTGCCCTAGTGGTTGCTTTTTCTTTTTTTTCACAACTTTATTTAAAACTTTTATACAGCCAATTTAAAACACTTTTTTTATTATGTAGGTATATAGGAGAGACAATTTTGAGGGATAACTTGCATGTTATTACATACATGTAATGTAAGAATCAGGAACAGGTAGCCCCTCCTGTTATGTTGTGGGTCAAATTGACCCGTTTCAAAGTTTGAAAATCCAGAAAAAAAATTTGAAAGTACTTTTTTGTATGAAACTTCTTCTGCTTGCTTTAGTGTAATCAACGTGAATTCTTTTTTTTTAAATGATCATGTATTTACTTTTTTCAAACAGGCATCACGCTCCTGTGCGACGTCTCCACAGGTCAGCCACGACCGGTCATTCCCACCAGATGGAGACGGCAGGTTTTTGACGCTATATTCATGGTCTGTCACACCTCGGCAAAAGGGTGTCTAAGAGGTTGGTGGCAGCTAAGTTTGTCTGGCACGGTCTAAATAAGGATGTGCGAAAGTGGGCCGGGACTTGCGTGGTGTGCCAACGCTCCAAGGTGCACCGCCACATAAAGGCCCCATTGGCACAGTTCTCGGTTCCAGAAAGGAGGTTTGATCATGTTAATGTGGACCCGGTGGCTGGGTGGACAGGCTCCCATGGGTCGTATTGGGGCTCAGGACAGCCCCAAAGGAGGACCTTCAAGCTTCATCCACAGAGTTGGTTTATGGCCAGCCGCTGCAGGTCCCTGGGGAGTTCATCCCCAAGGTCACAGACCCTTGGTCTGCGACACAGCAGCGGGCCACTCTCCTGGAAAAAGCCAGAGTGTTCTAACCTGTGCCTACGTCGCAACAAGGTCTCCCACAGTCGCATATCCCGTCCAGCCTTAAGGCAGCAGAATATGTTCATTCGCCAGGACGGCCACCACGGACCCTTTAAAAGCTCCCTGCGAGGGCCCGTTTTGCGTACTAGAGACCGGGGACAAAACTTTCAAAGTGGACAAACTGGAGCATGTGTCGGTGGATCGCCTGAAACCAGCACATCTGGACCTGGAGTAAGGGTGGCCGAACCCCCACGGCTGGGGCGTCTTCCTTGCAGCACACCGCTACAAGGCCCGGAAGCTTCCTCCGAAGGCCTCCCTGGCTCCTGGTCGATTGATTCGGGCCCTGAGACATTGATTCTTGTTATTTTTTACGTTTTCTCTAGTCTTGGTGAATTCTGGGGGGGCGTATGTAGTGGACTCTTTGAAGACACTTGAGGACATAATTCAGCAGGACTAGGGGTGTGGCATAACCATGGGAACGTGACGTCATGTTGGGTTTAAAGGAGGTGATGGCAGTGTTCGGGTTGAAATGTTTGTGAGATTTGAAATAACCGACGACAGAGGTGAGCAGCCAAAAAGGGACACTTGTCGACACGGTTAATCCCTACGCTCCTACAATATGATGATTGTTTGGCTACATTACAATATTTTATCAATTAGCCAGTTAATGCCCATTTCTATAATGCCAGATTGGGTCCAGATTTGCCAGCGATCAATGGGCCAGAATCTGTTTCAGTGCTGGCTGCCGATTAACCTGGCTGCCATCTCACAGCCAGAATAGGCCCGCATCTATAATGCCAGATTCGGTCCAGATTTGCCAGCGATCAATGGGCCAGAACCTGTTTCAGTGCTGGCTGCCGATTAACCCGGCTGCCATATCACAGCTAGAATAGGCCCGTGTCTACAATGCCAGATTGGGCCCGGATTTGGCAGCCATCAATGGGCCAGAACCTGTTTCAGTGCTGGCTGCCGATTAACCCGGCTGCCATGTCACAGCCAGGATAGGCCCGCGTTCATAATGCCAGATTGGGCCCAGATTTGCCAGCCATCAATGGGCCAGAACCTGTTTCAGTGCTGGCTGCCGATTAACCCGGCTGCCATATCACAGCCAGAATAGGCCCGCGTCTACAATGCCAGATTGGGCCCGGATTTGGCAGCCATCAACGGGCCAGAACCTGTTTCAGTGCTGGCTGCCGATTAACCCGGCTGCCATGTCACAGCCAGAATAGGCCCGCGTTTATAATGCCAGATTCGGCCCAGATTCGGCAGCCATCAATGGGCCAGCACCTGTTTCAGTGCTGGCTGCCGACTAACCCGGCTGCCATGTCTCAGCCAGAATAGGCCCGCGTTCATAATGCCAGATTGGGTCCAGATTTGCCAGCCATCAATGGGCCAGAACCTGTTTCAGTGCTGGCTGCCGATTAACCCGGCTGCCATATCACAGCTAGAATAGGCCCGCGTCTACAATGCCAGATTGGGCCCGGATTTGGCAGCCATCAATGGGCCAGAACCTGTTTCAGTGCTGGCTGCCGATTAACCCGGCTGCCATGTCACAGCCAGGATAGGCCCGCGTTCATAATGCCAGATTGGGCCCAGATTTGCCAGCCATCAATGGGCCAGAACCTGTTTCAGTGCTGGCTGCCGATTAACCCGGCTGCCATATCACAGCTGGAATAGGCCCAGATTTGCCCAATCAAAAATGAAATGGGCCAAAGCTGGCTCACATTTGGCCGCATCGAGCCGGAACACAGCCGAGTCAGCTGGCTACCTGGGACGTGTTTATAAACAGCAGCAGCTAGATAGGTGATTCAGAATCACTTTGACATTGTCGTTACAGCTAACAGGAACTAACTGGCTGATGCTGGTAGAATATGTAGAGGCGGGGGGCATTCCATTAGCTGAAAGGGGAGACAGCCATGCGTCAATGTGGCATTATAAATTAGCTGTGCTATTACGTACCATTATGAAATAAAAACAGACCTTTGAAGTGATATCCAATACAATTGTTATGATGGACATTGTGGAGAATTTCAGTATTAGAAATATTATTAGTAGGATTAAATAACACCCCAAGTGGTGAGTAGAAGTATCACAATAATAAATATGTTCGTCACAATATGTTTCCATATGGAATGTATTCTATGTTTACAATATTCTTACTTAGAGGATATTATATGTTACAGTATTTTACACATTGAATGTATTAAATCATAGTCACTAAAGGTATTAAAACACTGTATGATTAGTTTTGAGGGTCAGAAAGAGATCATTTTGAGTGAGGCATTTTCAGAGGTGCAGCAGAGGGACGGACAACTGACCAGCAGGTCACAGAGAGGAGTTCAGGATGTTTGCCACAAAGGATCGATAGAGGGAGGACAGGATTCAAATGGAGCCAATCACTGATCGACTGAGGATCATTCACACGTTTTAGGACAGTTTACGACACTTTCCAACTGTCAGGGCATATAAAAGACAATGTTTTAGGGAGCATTCCTCAGACCACTCCCGCCCCTCTTTTTCAGAACCTGGAGTGGCCAGACCTGTGAGGAGGACGCGTGCATGTGGTCTCTGTTCTCGAGAACATTACTATTGATAGTTAATTCAGTTTGTAAGTGAACTTTGTGTCGTACATTAAATATTGTTTTTAATTTTGAACCGGATCCAGCTCATTTTTTCTGATGCGCGTGCACAGTAAGAAGCTCTCAGCAGAAAACTACCTGCGGCCTGCAGGCTCTCATCTTTTGTTTTAAACCTCAACAACATGAATTTTAAATTGAATTGCCCAATTGTTTGTTGTCCAATCATTTATTTTACACAATTCAGTCATATGACAATTCATTTCATGATGTATACTTTATCATATCATATTTAATCTTAAATGTGAGGTTCCATATTCTCGCACAGTTTTGGTTGTATTAATGTAAACTTATGGTAATCGTTTAATCTCTACATTTGTTTTGGACATTGTTTCAGTGTTGGTGGAGGCCATCGAATCTCTTCAACATCAACATGCTTGCTCCATCAGGTTTTGGCTCAGACGCTCTTGATGTTTCCTTAGTGGCTCACAGAATGCCACTGCTATCCACAGAGGACAACATGACATGAAGTGTGATGGTATTTTATGAAACAGCCAATTCAAAATAATGATCTTGGATTAACATTTCGAGCCACTCTGGGAAAACCCACCACGGTGAAAACAGAAAACCTGATTAGGATTCACCCGTCGCTCTCGCCTCATCTGGCCGGCTGCATAACAAAGGCAGGTTTCATTGTGTAGCATTTTCTGGAACTGGAGCCATTTATTTTCCAAAGCTCAACCTTTTCTGTTAGCTTGCTCCTCTGTAGCTCATCCTCTCTGTTAGCCTGCTCCTCTGTAGCTCATCCTCTCTGTTAGCCTGCTCCTCTGTAGCTCATCCTCTCTACTTCTACAGCCCTGAGAACAGCGCAGCAAATACAACTAGAAAATGCATTTCCTGCTGAAAATGCGTTGGAATACTGAAAGCTGAAATGAATCTCAAAAACATTGCTGAAAATAGATATCCAATTTAAAAAAAATTGCAAAAAGCTGAATAATTCAAAAAGTTTAAAGATTACAAATATGAAGTTATATCACCCCTCTCCTGAAAGAGCTGCACATTTTGATATTCGAACAGTTTCTGTAGCTTAAAAGAATTCCAGCAGTAGTGATATTTGTTGTAGTAGTAGTAGAAGTATTATTCGCAGTATGAGTAGCATTTGAATAAGTACTAGTTGTAGCAGGAGTGGTAGAAGTTGTCGTCGAAGTATTTGTAATTAGAAGAAGTAGTAGTATCAGCAGTCGTACTAATACCTGTAGTAGTATTAGTACTGGTTATTAGTACTGGTAGTAGCAGGAATAGCAGTATTAGCAGTTGTGGTATCAGTAATAATAGTAGTGGTAGTGGTCGTAATAGCAGTAGTGGTAGTAATAATATTTATGGTAGCAGTAATAGCAGTAGCAGTAGTAGTAATAGTAGCAACAGCAAAAGTTGTAGTAGTAGTGGTAATACTAGAAATATTAGCAGTAGTAGTAGTTGTCGCAGTATTAGTAAGAGCATTCATTATTTCAACAAAAAAGCCTAATTTTGAGCGAAACGTTGTGTTAATTGAAGCAACTGATTGTGCTCCCAATTATTGCCAATGCATTCCAGGTGTGAGTGTGTCATGTGACTGTCTATTTAAGCTGATGCACCTGCGCAGAATAAAATACGTGTTTTCTCAGAACTTGACCCAGTAGCTGCAGGTTGTTTGTTCTCCCAGGTTTAAATGTGTTGAGTCGGTATATCTCTAGTCAAGCTCTGCAGAACACGTTGAAATACAGTTAATCCATGAGGCTTTTATTGTGAAAGGGTGGGACTGGGTGGGGGAGGGGAGACATAATCATCATGTTTGACACATAAACAGAGGTTATTAAATGACAGGCTTCATCACAAGCATTTCAGTTAGGATTCATTCTGTGGGGCTTTTATTTTATATTGTGTGGGGGGGGGAGGAGGGGGGAAAGACCTCTAAAGATCCCTAAGACCTGAATGACTGTATGAGAGACACAGAGAGAGAGGGAGAGGAGTGTATGTGCGCGTGTGTCTGTGAGTCTGTGTGTTTATCATCATCACTAATTGGCTCAATTGCGAACACCTGTGTGCCTGAAGCCATTTCATGGAGATAAAACAGGGAAACGAAACGGGAGGACGGAAGAAATAGTGGAACTAGAAAAAGCATTTCCTGCTGAAAATGCGTTGGAATGCTGAAAACTGAAATTAATCGCAAAAACATTGCTGAAAATAGATATCCAATTCAAAAACAAATTGCAAAAACCTTAATAATTCAAAGAGTTTAAAGATTACAAATATGAAAAGTCATATCACACCTCTCCTGAAAGAGCTGAACATTTTGATATTTGAACAGTTTCTGTGGCTTAAATAAATTCATCAGTGGTGATATTTGTAGAAGTTTTAGTAGCATTTGAATAAGTACTAGTAGTAGTGATATTTGTAGTCATAGTAGAAGTTGTAGTTGTAGTAGAAGTATTATTAGAAGTAGAAGTATTAGTAATTAGAAGAAGTAGTAGAAGGCGTAGTATCAGTCGTCATAGTAACAGCTGTAGTATTGGTCGTAGTATTTAATATCACAGTAGTAGTAGTAGTAGTAGTAATAGTAATGGCAGTAGAAGATGTAGCAGTAGTAGTAGTACTAGTAGCAGTCGTACTAATAGCTGTAGTAGTATTACTACTTTTAGTAGCATGAATAGCAGTAGTAGTAGTAGCAGTTGTCGTATAAGTAATAGTAGTAGTGGTAGTAATAGCAGTAGTGGTAGTAATAATATTAATGGTAGCAGTAGTAGCAACAGCAAAAGTTATAGTCAAAGTTGTAATACTATATTAGCAGCAGCAGTAGTAGTTGTCGCAGTATTAATAAGAGCATTCATTTTTTTAACAAAAAAGCCTAATTTTGAGCTTGTTTAAATACAGTTAATCCATGGGGCTTTTATTTTGAAAGGGTGGTGCTGGGTGGGGGGGTCCTCTAAAAGTCTCTAAGACCTGAATGACTGTATGAGAGAGACATAGACAGGGAGAGAGAGAGAGAAGAAAGAATTTGTGTGAGAGAGAGAAGAAAGAATTTGTGAGAGAGAAGAAAGAATTTGTGAGAGAGGCAGAGAGAGAGAGGCTCTGATATCTCTGGCAAACTTTCTCATTTGGAGATTGTCCGATGTTTTATCTTTTACAGCTTACATGACTGTTGTCCTGCTCTGCCATGTCTTTCCTCACCTCTCCCTCTTGTGTCGCGGTGTGTGTAAATATCACTCGAATCAGGAAACTTATCAGAATCCTCATGTCTGATTGGCCGAGATGCAACACGTAACAGCTGCAACAAATCATGTGTGTGCGGCTTTTATTTTAAAATGGGGTGGGTGTGTGTGTGGGGGGGTGGAGGAGGGGGGAAAGACCTCTGAAGATCCCTAAGACCTGAATGACTGTATGAGAGAGACACAGAGAGAGAGAGGGAGAGGAGTGTATGTGCGCGTGTGTCTGTGAGTCTGTGTGTTTATCAACATCACTAATTGGCTCAATCGCGAACACCTGTGTGCCTGAAGCCATTTGAAAATATTCTCCATAGAGATCCCATTGAAAATAAAAAGCTTAATAATTCAAAAAGTTTAAAGGTTAGAAATATGAAAAGTCATAGCACCCCTCTGGTGAAAGAGCTGAACGGTTTCTGTACCTTAAAAAATGGAGGAGAAGCGGTGCGACGGAAGAAATAGAAGAAGTTGAATAAAGATTCGAAGAACAACATTATTGTTGGAATGCTTAACAGCATTCCAACAATAATTGTATAAGGCACCGCCCCCTTTTCTGGCGACTCTGTCACCTGTGCGACTGTTACCTGTGCGTCTGTGTTTTTTTGTTTTTTATGTCTTAAATGCCTTCTGATTCATGATCATCAGCGTGATCAAACTTTGACGACGAGACCATGGCTGCACTTAACAGTCGCACTTTAGTTTGCCTTCTGTGGCTTTGTTTTATCCTTTTCTGGAAAGCCGCTCAGACACTTCAAGTTAGGAGTGAAACAGGCCCATTTTTTATGTCCTATAGTCGGCAAGAGCGTCTTCATCTGCGGCTTCCTGCATCAAGTGGACAGAAGCTTGACTTCGATTTGTCGGATACCAAGCCTGGAACCAGGAAGAGAGGCCGCAGAGGAGGGGTCCGGGTCAGGAACAGTCGGCGGGGGTACAAACCTGTGCTACCCTCCGCTACTATGGGGAATGTCCGCTCCTTGGCTAATAAGACGGATGAGCTGTCAGCCTACTTGAGGTACAATCGCCAATTCCAACAGAGCAGCCTGCTGTGTCTTACGGAGACCTGGCTGTCTGACAGGATACCTGAGTCCCATGTGAAAATGGAGGATTTTCACTCCACAAGATGGACAGAGACCCAGCGAAGACTAGAAAAAAACAAGGTGGTGGTGTTTGCCTTCATGTGAATGACTGGTGGTGTCATCCTGGTCATGTCACGGTGAAAGAGCGTTTGTGACCCGGACATTGAGCTGCTCGCGGTAAGTTGCAGACCTTACAATTTGCCCAGGGAGTTCTCCATGTGATCGTTCAAGTTGTCGACATTCCTCCATCGGGTAACGGGAAGCTGGCCACAGAGACGATATCAAGAGTCACCCATGACCTGCAACGCTCCTCTCCAGACGCGCTGGTTCTTATAAATGGGGATTTGAATCACTGCTCTCTCTCTGCCACCCTACCCTCTTTTAAACAAATGGTGTCATGCCCTACGAGGGCTGATACAACCATCGATTTGTTTTATGTAAACATTAAGGACATTTTTATTTCAAAGATGCTCCCCCCTCTTGGACAATCGGATCATAATCTGATATTATTGACACCCAGCTACTCTCCTTTAATCCAGAAGCTGCCAGTTACGTCCAAGTCTGTTGGTGTGTGGACGGAGGATGCATTTGAACCGTTCAGAGGGTGCTTTGAGTGCACTGACTGGACTGTTTCTGGAGGATGACAATGATCTGGACAGCATCTCTGATAAAGTCACCAGTTATATTAATTACTGTGTCGAGAATATCATTCCATGTAAACAAATAAAAACTTTCCCGAATAACAAACCTTGGGTGACGAGGGAGATCAAAGCAGCTATTAATAGGAAGAAAACTGCTTTCCTCAGCGGCAACAAAGACATGATTAAAACTGCCCAAAAGGAATTAAAAGCAATAATCAAACAGGGTAAGCATAAATATAAGGAAAGGGTTGAAGGACAGATGTCCAACAGTAACACAAGGGGCCTCTGGAACGGCATGAAATCTATTACTGGTTATGGGACCAGCTCTGCCAGCGTCCCTGGTGCTGGGATCAATGTAAATGAAGCAAACCAGTTCTTTGCAAGGTTTGATGAATTTAATTTCTCTGCATCTCACGAGAGCATCCTCTCTTCTCTTGCACTGAGTAGTCCTGAGGACTGTAGCTGTCAGGATCCAGGATTCCCCTGTCTGTTGTGGTGTGCCATGTGCTCTGTTTGTCCTCTGCCTTCAGACACCTCCCAGGGCCGCACCCTTAATCGTGCACGGCTGAGGACACTCAAGCTGATCACCTCCTGCAGCCTGACACACCAGACTCAGGGCCCCTTAATGAGTAGCCTGCCACTATATAAACTCTGGTCCTGCAGTCTGGGAGTGTCAGGTCGTACCGTCTTTAACCGGCTGAAACCCCGTGGCATCCTCTGCCCTCCTTGTGTCTGTGGATTACACTCCGCCGCTCTGCCCTCCTTGTGTCTGTGGATTACACTCCGCCGCTCTGCCCTCCTTGTGTTTGTGGATGCGCTCCGCCGCTCTGCTCTCGTTGTGGTCTACGGATTACACTCTGTCGACTCCAGTATCGAGCCACGGGACTTCACGCCGTCAACTCACCAGCCCTCCAGTGTCGAGCCACGGGACTCACACCGTCGATCTGTCAACTCTCCAGTGTCGAGCCACGGGACATCACACTGTCGATCTGCCACTCGGGTGTCGGACCACGGGCTCCACACCTGCACCCCCCTGTCTATAAATAAAACCTGTTTAACATTCACTTCTGTCTCCTGTGGTCTTGCGTTTGGGTCCTATCTGTGAACTCCCGTGACAGTAGCCCAGCTATTGTACTAAATGTTGAGGAGGTTCGACAGCAGCTAAAGCGCCTTAAGGTGAACAAGGCAGCAGTGCCTTGCTCAGTCCTTCATTTTATCGTTTCCTTGTCTCTGTCTTCATCACAAATTCCAGTAATGTGGAAAACATCTTGTTTAGTCCCAATCCCAAAGAAAAACAGTGTGAGGAGTCATAGTCTTACTAACCTGAGACCTATAGCTCTGACGTCGCACATAATGAAATGTTTTGAAAGGGTTGTCCTGGGTCGCCTGAGTACACAGGTCTCAGTCTTCCAAGATCCTTTGCAGTTTGCATACAGGAAGGGTGTAGGGGTAGATGATGCACAACTTTTTATGCTCCACACTATTTATAGTCATCTTGCAACAACTGCCAGCTCTTTTAGGATCATGTTCTTTGACTTTTCCAGTGCTTTTAATACAATCCAACCGCACCTTTTAGCTAAAAAACGTATGACTTTTAAACTGCACAATACAACTGTTGCTTGGGTTTTGGATTACCTTCTTTCTACACCACAGTTTGTCAGGCTTGATAAAAAACTGTCTGACAACATCTTAACTAAAACTGGAGCACCACAGGGAACAGTTTTATCCCCCTTTTTATTCTCACTCTATACAGCTGACTACAGGCAGAGCCATGTGTCCTGTAACATCCAGAAGTTCTCAGATGACACTGCTCTGGTTGGTCTACTTACCCGAGGCAACGACCTGGCCTACAAACGGGAGGTTGAGTCTTTTGTCAGCTGGTGTGATGAAAATATTTTAAAACTAAATATTGGAAAGACCAAAGAGTTGGTTATTGATTTTAGAAGGAAGAAGGAGGAGGTCTCCCCAGTGACTATTGCAGGTCAGCAGATAGAGATAGTCCAGTCGTATAAATATCTCGGGGTTGTCAAGAAGAGTTGAGCCCACAGGGCTGCCTCGGTGTAACATGTTGGCACATTCAAGGGAGAGTCAGGATATAAAAGCACAAAGCATATACTCAGAATAAAGTGTAATCAAAAGATAAAGTGTATGAAGTATATAACGAAATGTTTAATCAATATGTAACGAATGTGTAAATGCATAGAGTGATTTAACAATTGTAATAAGTGTTTAACAAATGTCTTGTGTAAGAGCAGCGATAAAAGTGCTAGTCAGGATGACTTGCAGAAAATAGGAACAGACTGTTGCAAGAGATGAGTCATAGAGGCATGATACAGGATGAAGCCTGGACATGTCCGGACATGTTCGAACCCAACGCCCTCTCCAGAGGGTGGGGGGATGAGATCATGTATTGAACAGGAGGGGGCTGACAGCCCAAAAGTGTTATAAAAGAAGTGACTTGCAAACGGCAAACTGGGATTTCAACACGGGTGCCGTCCAAGTGCACCGATGAGGAGATACGGACGATCGCAACTGATGTATTGAGGACTTCGTCTCTGTTCACGGAAAGAAGACCGCTGTTCGTGGACAATAAGATTTAAAGACGGAGGTTTTCCTCTCCCCACTGCTCGACTCTTAACATCTGGACAACGGAGAAGATGCATCAGCCCTAGAAAGACTTTGTACTGAGTTTTGAGGACTGTTGAACGGACTTCGCTGCGAGAGCAGGAGGACTGAGGGTCCGGCCGGACCTTCGCTCCTAACAACTCCAAAAGAACCTTTTCATCGCACCATTGAACATCCAGCTCCAACCGAGCCGTCTCGGCAACTAAAACTAATGAGTATAACCTGAGAAGAAAATTAACGTAACGAATCAAGTGTAGTGACATTTTATGTGAGCTGTAGCTTTAACCCTTGCAAACTAACTAAAATATAACCTGCAATAAATATCTAATCTGCATTTAAAGTAAATTTCTCAAGTGCATTCATTTGCTCAAGTAGTAAAAAGTTCCTCGTGGCAGTAAAAGGTTAAAGCCATTGTATGTCTAACAACTGAGTTCTGAAAGGTTATCCTAGAGACCGAATCCACTTAACAACCCCTTACGGTTTTAGAAAGAAGTAATCCTAGCCGTTAAAACCTAACCTGGCATTTACCAAGAGCACGGATCCATAAGAGGGAAGCTGCCATAACTGACGCGACTGGAGGGAGCGCCCGGGGCCAGGACTGGTCTCTCGGCCGAGCGCGCTCTGACCGGAGGAAGCAGGGTAGACGACGGGAGTAACGGCAGTTAGCGGAGCCAGGCGAGTTCCCTCGCCAGAACACCAGCTCGACAATCTTTTAATAGAGAGCTGAGTCAGTAAGTAGCCCCGTATCGGGCCAGAAGTATCCCAGGATCTAACAGGGTCTATCTGGACAGTAAATTAAACTGGAAGAACACTGATGCTGTCAAGACTCTTCTTCCTGAGGAAGCTCAGATCCTTTGACATCAGCACGAAGCTTCTTCATGTTTCTATCAGGGGATCTTGCTAGTGTTCTTTTTGATGATGTGCTCTGCTGGGGGGGCGGCATCACTACGGATGATAAAAACAGGATCAATAAGATGATCAGAAAGGCTGGCTCAGTGATTGGTCTAACCCCAGACTCACTAGAAATCACTGTTGAAAAGCGAACAAGGGCCAAGTTAAAAACAATTGTCTTGTTTGAAGGCCGACCACTACACGGTGTCTTCAATGGACTCCGAAGCTCATCGAGTGAGAGACTCAGGACGCCTCAGTGTTCTACTGAACCACTAAGAAGGTCTTTCGTTCCAGCAGCAGTCCGATTCTTTAATCAACACCTTTTGAGGTTTTTATCTTTCTGATGGCGATCATGTTTTATATGGCATTGTCTGGTGTTATTTATCCTTTGAAATGTGTTTTTGTCTGCTGTGTACTGTGGACTTATCCTTTGTAATGTGTTTTTGTGTGCTGTGTACTGTGTTGTTGTGGACTGTGGACTGTGTCGTCTGTATGAGTTTTTGGGTGGAAATGAGTTTCCCCACTGGGGATTAATAGTTTTCGAATCTAATCTAATGCCTGAAGGACAGCCCTGCGCTGTAGCTGCTGTAGCTAACATTAGCGTCACTGACATGATGAGCAACTTCACCTGGGGTCCCAATTCACTCAAGAACATAATATTACAACTATAATGTGCTTAAAAGTTGATGCTTGATTGTTAATTTTGCCACTTTATTTGTGTTTGTTTTTTAATCGTGAAAAGAAAAACTGCAATAAATCCGCAATATTCTTTCCATTATTTATCGTAATTATTTAATTATATTTCATTATGAACTCCACTTTCTTGGTCCAACAATGTCAACGATCATTTAAAGTTATGTACATCATATTGATAGTAGTCTATATTAGATATTGAAAGAAGTCAACTTGAACAAAGTAAATAAACATGTCATGGTTTGGTCAATGAGATCAAATGATTTCATTGTTCTAGCATAGCAGTACTGGTTGTACTGGACATAATGGGAACTCTGAGGTTGCATTGTACAGAAGGATTCACTGAACTGTGCAACCAAGCAATTCTACTTTCATCTTTTTTCGAATTTTCTTTCTTCATATGTGAATATTGCTCATTCTTGAATGTCTTCCTTGTGTCAGTGTGTTCTCTTGCTTTATTTTCCCCGTGACTTGAATGAAACTAATTTTTCTTTTTAATATGAAACACATTTCTCGTTGTTCTCATGTTTTTCATGCAGCAACTCTCCTTATGTGATAATGAAGCCATAATCCTGTGAGTGCATTGTGGACGGGGTTTGGCCTTTTATGCTCTGAATCGCAATGAACATCTTCATGGCTGTGACACACAGGAAATATTCTACTGCAACATTCATTAAACGGAGCTGAACATGACGATTTTAGGAATAATATTTACTCTCTGCTATACGCATTCTTGAGGACCTTCCTGGCCAGCAATTCTGTTGACACAGTAAATAAGAAAAAACATGAAAATTGCTTATTGTTGATAATTTTTGTGGAGCCCAGAAAGTTAACAAAAAGGCAATGAAAGGTCAAATTAGTCAAAAATAAAACGGACTACAATACCCTTTAAAACAGAGGTCTTCAACAGGGGGTCCGCGAAACCTAGGGGGTCCGCGAAATTTTTGGTTGATTAGACAATTTTTTTTTTGTCTTTCTCCAAACGTGAATGTGTCCATTATTGTAATAGTTCAGTATTGTATGAAAGATAACAGGTATCTTTATGCATGGCAGTGGCACTAATAGGCCATCACTCATTTTTGTTTCCACATTTATGTTTAAAATGAAAACGTCAGTTTGAATATCTTGTATGCATGATTATCATGCTATTAACAGACAATGTTGATATTGGCATTGGTATCAGCTGACAAGGTGTGTTTATAAAAGGCAGTAGCATGGCAGCCCTACTCACTGTACCTTACACATGTTTAAAATAAATACATGAATATATGAACCTGTGTATTATTTGAATAGCTTAGTATTGAATGCACAATAAAGAGGTATGTTTATACACGGCACTAGGCCCATTTATTAATATAAAACACAATTGTATACAATATATATGGTCGGGGGTCCCTGCATCAGTTTGGGGGTCCTTGGCCTGAAAAACGTTGAAGACCCCTGCTTTAAAGAATAAAGCTTTATCTTTTTTATTTTTTTTTTGTGACCGCCAATCAACTGATTGTGAACAAAGAGAGATGTGAAGAAAAAAAAACAACGAAAGAGAGAGAGAAAAACAAAGGTTTCTTCTTTTTTTGACGTGTCCATGTACTTTTTCCAGGTCAGGGATTGGTCTAGAACAGGAATGTCAAAGTCATCTTCACTCTGGGCCACATCAGCATCACGGTCGCCCTCAAAGGGCCGGTTGTAACTGTAAGACTGTATAAATGTAACTACTCCTAACATATTGTTAAATAACTCTGCATTTGATTGTTGTTTATTCAAGTGTAAAAGTATTGTAGCTACATGCAGTTATATAAATGTAAAAATATATTTATATTTAATTTCTGTTATTATAACATAAATCATTTTAATTGAGGGTTAAGAAACCCACATTACTCTATCAAAGATCAAACTATTAAAGAAAATAACAAAGACAAATATCAAACACAAGTTATTACATTAACTTTGTTCAAAGCTGTTTGTGTCACCTCTCTGCATCACTAATGTTCCTCCCTGTCGTCGTCCTGTGCATGGCAGCTACATCCAAGAGCTCCTCACTGAGAGTCAGGTCTGATAAACATGGATAGATGATGTATCTGTGTTGTCTGTGCTTTCATCAACAGTTAATTAAAAACACAAGTACCTGCTCGTCTCTTAGCTAGCTGTGTTGATAGATTGCTGCTAGTTCATGAACTCTGTCTGCGATGGTGTTTCTTCACAAACTGACATTTGTAAAAGTCTGTATCTGGTCGGAGCACTGCTCACATACCTTTAGCATGCACTGGGCTGTAGTATATGGAAACGACTCCAATGTACTGCTTTTCACAGATCACTCTTACAGTCAAAATTCACGCCCCTTAAGCTACGTTCCACCAATCAAACCAGTCCGTTGAATCGAAAAACAAAGCACGTCTGGTCTCTTCATTAGGGCATGTTCTCATCTCGATCCCTTTTGGCAGAACACAGCTCCATGTACGGAAATGTTTTGGTACACTTAAGAGAGATTTATTACCCTGTGTCTGCTCCTGATCACTTCTTAAAAATGTTGTTTTGAACCAGAATATGTGTTACATAACACGTTATATTAACTGTTTACTTGTGATATGAGGTTTTACGTCTCAAATGATTCTGGATACTTCGACATAAAGAGGAACACTCGTGTTTACTGTAATCATGGAAATTAAGACTGTAACAACAGTTGGATTCAAAGTTAGGTGATGATTTTCTTCAACAACACCAGACAGGTTTGGCTAGCTGGATGACGTCATGCTAATCATTTATTTCGCTTTTTAAAACAACGGGGTCTCAGTCTCATCTGCTTAACTTGGTTATGGAGACATCAACATGTAATTGAGATGGTAAATTAACAGTGAAAACTCATCATAGCCTGTGTGTGTGTTTTATATTATACTGAATATTATCATATGATGCATATATATTATTATAATATAGTGACTTGCCTGTGAGGGTGACTAAAGTAAGATGTCCTGCCGTGCTTGTCAAAGTGTTATTTACTGCTTTTTTTGTGTTTGAATAAATGTTAAATATTTAACTGCAAAGTAGTAATGTGTGTTTGAAACCTAATTTTTCTGCATTAAGTCATTCTGGGATGTTTGCTGAAATTGATTGGGTGTGGCACAGCCCTACCTAGAACATGTTCCACCAGCTCCACTGATCATATGCCTTTATATGGAAGCCCATTTCCGGAAGCAAAAAGAAATTACGAAAAAGATGAAAAGTTAGACTTGAAAATACAAATATCCCCATGGCACTTTTGGTGCATCCATCTGTAACCATGACACGACCAGATGTTTCCATTTGCTGGTCAATGAAGCAACATCGGTTTTATTATATTTATTAACAACTTTATTCATCCCAAAAAAATTGTGATGTGCTCCAGATACTCTTATACACAGAACAATCATTATATACATCATATAAATAAAATGGAATTAAAAAAGATAAATGGTACCAGTGAGATGAGTACTTCAGTCTACTGAAGGTCATCAGTTTGGCTGTGTTTTAGCATAATTAATCAAAATTTTAATAAATTGGTAATTATTAGGTGAAGTTAATTTCTGTTAAGTATGAATACCACAATGTAGAAAAACTCCATTACAAGTAAAAGTCCTGCATTTAAAATCGTACATACGTGCTGGTGTAGAAGTAAGTATTATCAGTGAAGTTCTTAAAGTATCAAAAGTACTCGGTGATACTGAAGCATCATTTCACTGCTGCAGGTGGAGCGACTTCTTTAAAATAACCATTTTATTCAACTATCGGCTCTTATGATGATACAATATTACAGATTATTTTTTCTTTCTCGACAGTAATCTCCCAACAATCCTCTCCCTGCTCATTGAATTAAAATAATTATTTAATGAAATACATAGAAATAGAAAACAGAATATTGTACAAAATTGCACTAAAGGAAAATAAATTTAAAAAACAAGCTTTTAACTGTTGTATATTTCTAGTTTGTTGTTTAATATGATCATTTTAACTCTGTCTTTGAGTATCATGAGTATTTATTATCAAACATTAATCTACCATCAATTTATCGTATAATTATTACAACACATTGGAACATGGGAGTGCATGAGTGTGTGTGTGCCAAGGACTGTATATAAGAAGAGGACTTAGTAACCGTGAGGTCACGCATTGGTTTGTGGACTACAGTTTTAAAGCTTCGGGTTCGGTATTTTAGCTGCCGCCATCTTGGTTTATGGCTTTTTATTGGGCATCAACCTCACGTTTGATGAGGTTTTACAAACAGGCTTTCTCACCCAAAACTTCTAGAACAAATGCCAATATCCCTGTGATCTTTCCTGTACTTTGAGGTGAATGCTAACATGGCCTGCTAACATTAGACTTCTAAATGTTTCCATTTTGTGTTGGGTTTTAGCTGCTAACTTTGTTACTTTGTATCTGTAACCCGATGCCCCTCCTGTGACCCTGATGCCAAGCAACCATGACAACACATTAGCCATTAATCTTTTCCTCTCAGGCGCGGAGTGATACTGAAGTGTAAGAGAATTAGACATCATAGCAGAGGAATGTTGTTATTATATCACAGCTGTGAGCCAATCAGATTGCTTGGTTTGCGCTAGCTGTTCTATGAATGAACAACAACATTTATTCTCATATTCATAAATTGCAGTGAAAACAAAGAGGGACATTCTTAAATACAAATGTAATCTAAGAGTTGATCACACACGTATAACTCTCCACTGATTATTATGTGTTCAATTCTCTTTTGACTCATCTGAGCTTTTGTCATTTGTTGGATTCCATAGACAGGAGAGCATATGTGTGGAAATGAAGACGTAACTATTTAGACTGCTCCCCAGTAACAAATCATCACATCATTTGTGTTGTTTATTGTCAAGTACCCAGAGAATAAAATGCCCAAAGCCGCCAAGACTCCATCTCAGTTGGTGCCTGTTGCACAGCTAATTAATTTCCCCTCACTGAACATCTTGATTGTGTCGTTGGGGGTGTGGCTGCTCTCATAGTAAAACCTTTTCTTTGCTTGCCCTCAAGGCCAGCTGAAATGCAATAAATAGCCAACACATCCTCTTTTCTTCCTGTCCACATCACACTCCCTCTTCTTGGCTCATCATTTGCATTTGCAGAAGCTTGTAATATTCCGTCTGATGTTATCCGTTATGTTATATATGTTATTACAGGCTTCAGCTGCTTCACTATACAAACACACCACATGTGAAGTAGTCTGCAGGGTACTTGTGCATTGTGTGGACTGATTTGGATTTTCTAGCCTTATGATGGTTGGAATAATCTGTGTCGTGTAAAGCACCTGAGTATTAGATGAGCTGCAGGCTCTGACGTCATACCACCACATCATAAAGAGGTATCAAAACAATACACATTAAAGCTGCACTCGGCTAGAGTTGTATGTAAATATTCAGCTATCATATGAACCTTAAACGTGCAAGATCAGAGATTGGGAGCTTTTTGATTGCCTCTCCACGGCTCTCACCATGTCGACGGCAAGCCGTCAGCTCAGAGCTGATGGTCTGCGATGACGCTGTCGGTTACGACGCCATTATCAGCTGTAACCAGTGAGAGAGCAGTGCAGAGCGCCGGCTGTGAGCTAACCAGTTGGGCACGCGAACATGCACTAAAAGCTTGTGCGACTGGCCCGGACATGTCAACAAAGCCAGGAAAAGCTCTCTCAACGCACACTGAGGGAGAGTGCTCTCCATTCTCTGCTGAGGTGGACATTGCTCCACTATTTCTTTACATGGCAACTTGTTGTTTGCTGCTAGAGTTCAGAATGTTCCTTTAACAATGAATAAGAGCTGCAGGAGGTAGAATCCGGTTATTTATATTGTGATTTGAATTAAAATAAGTATGTTTGTTACGTAACTTACGTACAGTTATGTTTATAAGTTTGTTATCGTAAAAATACGATAAAATAAGCCAACGTAGGCCTAAGTTTGTTCTGTAAAATAAGTAAGTTTGTTACGTAACTTGCATACACGGTGTTAGTTATGTACATAATCTACGTAACAAATGTACAAATTCTGTGTGTCACATCCTAATTACAGTACATTACTTTTCGCAAGTAGAAGTATACAGGAAACAGCCAGAGTTGGTATACTGAGTCTCAATTAAGTACGAGATAGCGCAGGAAGCAGCTATAGACAATTATTATTTGATAATGTTGTAAATAATTGTGTCATCATCTGTTCAACATCAAAATATTATCTGTCAGTTGATTCCAAGTCCTTTGGAGGACCTGGATGAAGTCATTCAATGCACAGCAGTGTCACTGTTTGCCTCTTGCACATTTCCCTTGATTTTGTCAAACTAAGAAAAGCCAGCTAGTGGTCAGTACCTCTCCACTTGTGTAACAAGAGAGCAGCCAACAGATCTTCCCTCTGACACTCCTCTCCATCTCCCTGTCTCCCCTATTTGACACTTATGAATATGAGACAACTCCGTGGCATTAAACTCCTTGGCAACATCAAGCAGGAGGGGCAGAATAGTGGTCCCTTTAATGTATTTTCCTTTTACTCTACAGAAGAAGTAATTTGAAGCTGTGGGTCTTGAAGAGGCAGTTCAAACAGAGGCTGGCCATGTCCTGGTGTTTGCTCTCCTCCGTCTCCATCTTCTCCCCTGCTCTCCCAGGACATGAAGGGAGATTTACTCCAGCTTATCTATAAAGGGCCAGGATGAGCCTCAGCAACCGAGCAAAACAATTACTCACAGCTGCTCCCTATCTTTCCAACTGTGAGCAATTGCACTTGAGCCGCTGAAGCCAAGTCTCGCATTCAGACGGACACAGACGCGTCCACAAACACGCCTGCCGACGTACAATAAAGTCCTCACAAGCTGGCTAACTAGTTTGTCCTACTGACACTAGGTCAGTCAATGTCATAGTTTCACTTCTCACCATTGTGTTCAAAGTGCTTTACTGACCTAACCCTACAGCAGAAGGGTCCTTATTTGGAGACTCAAGTGGACAGAATGGAGGTCCAATGTTCCTGGAGGAGAATCTGGAGGACTTGGAAGAAGTTGGAGCTTCCAAAAACAAATTCTGACAATTTAAAACAAGTTGACCATTAACATTCAAACTCACAATTGAAACATGCTGATGATGACTATGGATTACCTCTTGCAGTTAATGCGCTCAAACCACGACAATACCGACGGGGAAGTTAAAGGAACAGTCATAACACTCATTTGGGTCCTTTTGGTCTTTCAATCTCATGTCTGTGTGTTGAGTACAGAGATGGAGTCAATATGTGGTTAGCCTAGCTTAGCATAAAGACTGGAAGCAGGGTGAAACAGCTAGCCTAGCTCCGTCCAAAGTGTAGAAACAGACATGAGATTGACATGGATTAGCTAATCTCACCCTTGGGAAGAAAGTGAATAAGCATATTTCCTGTTGAAGTATATCTTTGAAGTCATCACAAAGTCCGAACTCTCAGAACTGGTTTAAGAAATGAATAAATACTGTGCCAACTCTATCAAAACTAATTGGATGTTTGGCACATAAAAAAAAATCAAAGGTAATATTGTGCAACTTGCTGTTATGTTTTTTAAAATTTGTCCCATTTAAGATGAATATTTCAGTTAGTTTTGCAAAATGCCAAATTTTACATTTCAAGCAGTTGCCGAGTTACAAAGTAGTCATCATCTATAGCTAAGGCCCTGAATGAAACGTACATATCATCTGACTCCTTCCTTCCTGCACATTCAGATTTCCATTTATTAAAATTTGATATCATACTCAATACAACCTTTCTAATATCTACAAATCTGAAGAATTCCAGTCTGTGTCCATAGCCTCTGAAACAGTAATTAGATAATAATAGGACACATTCCACTCACTGTCCTTCAGGTGATAGTTTACGTGTCATTCGTTCAGCAGCATGTGAGGTGACTGATAGTGGGCCACATACCTTTAACAGTTGTGACTTTCTGGCAGGTTGTGTGAGGGGCTTGGCATGTCCTACCAAGTAGTTTTGTTGCCTAAACCTCACAAAGTTGTTTCCCGTGAAGATGGAATTTTATTTTGAAAGAACTGTATGCATGTAACGTGCTGGACTTTCGTTGGAAACTTTGTTCAACTTTTCCGTAAGATATACAAACTGTGGCTATGTTGTGCAATGTCACTGAGTCGCAAGACGTTCCGTCCATGGTTTACATAACGTTACAAGCATACTTCTTTTAGCCAAACCATGATGGTTTTTCTAACCCGAATGTTTCGTTCGCAATGTTAACCACAGGTGAATCTTCAGCATCAAGATACTACGCTGAAGCAGAGTGTTACTAGGGGAACAGCCTAGTCCCCTACAAAGAAACGGCATTGTCATTTCTCCCACATTATGTTTGTTTTTGATGTATCACAAATACTTTTCAAATCAGTCCGTGGAACTCGGCATTAGGACGGGGGGATTGATGGTCAAACAAACACTGAACTTCCACCCAGGAGACGGCTGTTTGAGTCCCGTGTGAAACCAAAAGTCCATGTTGACTTATTTTAAACTACGATGTTTTACTTAACCTAACCAAGTAGTGTAATTGTGTTTTTTTTAATTATTTAAAATTTAAACCACGTGTTTAAAATGAAAACTGTGTCCTTGAGAAAATATGTGTTCCCTCTAAAACGAAGATGTTTAAGAATGCAGTATGGGAACATATTAGTAGAGGAAAGAACATTTACTGGATGTTAAACATGGATATGTAACGCAGTACCTGCTACTTGTTGAGGTGGAGTGTATTCCTCCAGTTGTGCAGTCAGCCTCCCTCTGGGTTGCCCATGTGATGAGGAACAACAGGCGCCCGTAATGCAAAAATAATCTGCTAATCTCCACTGTAATTAAACAGATGGAATGAGGTCTTTACTGCTCGGCTCAAATAAATCCTTAAATTCCCCCAAGCCACAGACAGAGATGTGCATAGAGAAGCCATGAGAGCCACTAAGGAGGGGGACTCAGTGAGATGAGAGCATCGGCATCACGACGAGCTGCTCCGTTCTACAGAACATAGCTTTATATCATGCTTGTGCTTCAGTCAGTATGAGAGATATTCACTTGTTCATCCCCAGGTCTGAGCCTCAGTCCATTCACTCTACTCTTTAATGATACAATTTCCGAATAACTCTTTATAAATAAAGTTGAGTGTAAAAAAAAGAAGTGATGCACTGAGGTTGATCCTTTCACAGTAAATTATATTGAAATCCACGTTCTCACCATAGACTATATATATGTATATATGGAGTAAACATAATTGTTGTGACTGGATACAGCCCTTGTAGTGATAGTAATCTGTCAATCACTGTGTAGCCCCGCCCTAAAGCATCCCCTGCTTTATGGTCTGTTTGACTCTAAATGGACCATAATGTACGAAATGAACATCATGCTGTATTGAAGAAGACTTGACACTAGACATTGAGACCATAAACTCATGTTTACAATGTTTACTGAGGTAATAAATCAAGTGAGAAGTAGTACAATAGTTGTAGTACAGTCCGACTCATTTTTGCACAGATGTGTCGCCCCCTGATGGCCATTAGACAAAATGCAAATTGGCTTCAATTTTCAAAAACGGAGGTTGTCGCCTGGGTTCAAATTGATTTTATTATTTTCTTTATTGTCATTGCACAACAAAATGCAGATTACGGTCCCATTTTGCTCAGCAAAACACAAAAACTACATTATACATGGAGGGTGGAGGAAGAGTTAAGGAGACTCAGAGCCAGAGGAAAGAAGCTGCTTTGAAGTCTGCTGGTACGGCAGCTGATGCTTCCGCATCTCTCTCCAGACGGCAGCAGGTGAACAGGCTGGAGCTGGGTGGGTTCTGTCTTTTACTATCATTTGAGCTCTTCGCAGGCTCCTCTTCGCCCAGAACATCATTGGTACCCATCTGATATTGGTGAGGTTTTAATCACCCACCTGGCCTCACTTTCAAAGCACTTGCTCTGCATGTTTTTTTTACAGGAACCAATGAACCTTTTGAGGAACCCATTGTTGGGATCTAAAGGAGCGTGTTTGGGTTATCAGCATTTAAGAAACTGAATTCTTGACATCAATAGAATTATTGATGTATGTAACAATTATTAATGATTATTAATAACAACGGGGCACCACCCTGCGAACAGGGACCAATAACCAAACGATAAAACTAAGTCTCATAATTAGTAGTCACTCATAATGTCAATAGTCTGCGTATGACTATACATTCCGTGACAGTGAAGGTTTTTAAGTTCGAGCACAGGCTACTACATACAGTCTTATCAAATACATATGCACAAGTAATCACAGACGACTGCTCCTTAAAGTATAACAGAGTTTATTAAATCAAAATAATAAATGATCAGATCAATTACTATTGCAACCAACAAACGTTATCATACAATTTTATATGCCTAAACTAAAGAATGAATAAAATGGATGAGAGTGTATGTCTGTGTGTGTGTGTGTGTGTGTGGGTCTGTGGGTGAAAAGGAAGGTGAGTCTTTAAAGCTATCGCTAAAGACTACAAAGATGGCGGCGTCGAGTGACGCAGACAAACAGGGAGGGGCCTTAAAGCGTTATAGCTAAAACCTACCACCAGATGGCGGAGTCGAGTGACTTAGACCAAATGGCGAATGGAGGGGGGGGGTCAGCTATATGTGGTTGCGTGTGTCGGCGCACACGTGTGTTAGAACAATAGGTGAGAGTTTCACCCACAATCCGGAGCTCTATGGGTGTGCAAGTTACGGAAAACAAGAGGAATAAAAGGGCAGAGAGAGGAATCAGAGTTTCTGTGTGCGATGTCGCGTCGTAGTGAAAATGAGGATCGCCGAGCGTATCTCACACAAGTTGCCGTTGTCGCTTCGCGAACTGACGACACTTATGCCCGATAGTCGCGTTTCCACACTTCACTCACAGAATCGACTCAAGGAAATAGAGCAAGAACAAAGATGAAATCAAATAATCCCAAAAGCAACAGTCAAACAGGAAACGCACAGTACGACGGGCCTCGGAGCTCCATCGACGATTGCGTTTCTCTCAGCAAAACGAAAACAATGACTTTTACGCGACAAAAACACGGGAATAATAACATATAAATGAATGGCCTGGATTAAACTTAAATTCATTTAAGCTAAACTACGCCCAGACACCGTGACTCTTACTATGAGATGCTTCGTGGCAAGGTTGTAGAGTGTTTGTCGATGAATGGTCTTTCCTCCTCCAGGAGGAAAAGAAAAGCGTGAGGCTGCTGCTGTTTCGGCGTCGCTGGTGAGCGGCTGCTGTTTCGGCCCGGCTCGCTGCAGAGAGGAGGGCCTGCGGTTTCCAACGTCGTGAGACACGTGTCGGTTCGTATCTCCCGGTAATGGTCGGTGAAGGAAGATTGTTTGGTCTCTCTAGTACCGTAGCGTGTACACGAAGGTGGGGAGTGGCCCGTGGGAGGAAGGATGCTTTCCGCGGGCCAAGGCCTTAAACTCAGAATAGACATGGTCGATTTCGTCCAGCGAAATGGCACGTGTGTGCTGAGATGAGTGGGGGTTGAGGTCGATCGGGTCCTCTGGTGATTCTTCTTGAGCCTAGACGGAAGTCCAGAGCGAATAGAGAGATTTTGGGCTGCGTTGCCGCTTATAAGCGGGTCTCTGCGCACAGCGGGAGACGGCTTGTCGGCCAATGAAAGGTCCACCTCCGCGGTGGACCGAAGGTGGAGGTGTGGTCATCTCCAGGGGGCAAGGATCAGACCCCAGGTCATTTGTGAGGAGGGGAGGCCCATGTGAGGGACTCAACCAGCCAGGAGGTGGCGCCAGAACCCCAACACCATAAACCTTATGTGTTTTGATCAATGAACCATAATCTAAATGTAGTGACTGAGCTATAGTTCCTACAGCCCCTGCAATGTAAAGTAAACAAGCGCCTGTTGTTAAAAACAACATTATAACCTAATAAGAACGAGATAATGACACAGTATGCTCACACAAGAGAATGGGCGAGTGAGATCATGATTGAGTGCACGGGAGTTAATGAAACAAAACGTAATGTGCTTATTATTTCACCACAGTTATGTACTGAAAGAGAAATAAATAACCATAGATACTCAGCAGATTGTCCCTGTTGGAAGACAGGCTTCCCGGAGCTTTGAGTCTCCTGTATGTCTCCATTGCATCCGTTCATTACATTCAAATAGTGTTGCACAACAGGAAATACAGAGAAGATCACATTGTTGCCATTTCGTTGTGTGAATGAAAATGTCTTTCCACAGCTCTTCACTTGTGTAGTGAGACCTGAGAAGCAATCAATTCTTTTTTCCTTTTTGTTCATCTCATTTGTACGATATTTTTATTTGGACCTCTTTAGCTCATTGGCTAATCTTCCAAGAGTTTACAGAAAACATTTAAGCACACAATAATTCATATACAATTCAACACATCATTTTGGACAGACAAACTTATCACATACACACATGCAAACAAACACACATATTCATATCCATTTGAATTGGGATCCTTATAATTTATGATTACCCTTTTTAAGATAGTTAAATATAGTACCCCCCCCCCCCCAAAAGTCTAAATGTGTGCGCAAGTACAACCCTGACTTTCTTAAGTACGGCTTTGTGAACGGAGGCAACGAGGCAGAGCCGAGGGCTCAGTGTGTGGAATGTGGGCTAATGCTATCAAAAATCTGTTAAAATTGCTGTCAAACGAAGCACTGAAGCCTTCAAAAATAAAGCGACACGTAGCGACCAAACATCCAACGCTCGTGGGAAAGCCTGTTGGGCTTCTTGTTGTGTATGCAGGTTTAAAATACACATGATAACAAATGTCTTTGTGATCATCACATTGTATCATCTCATTTATTTTACAAGGGTTTGCCTGTTCAACTCCGCGAGGACGCCAGCGTCCTCGATCCCCTCCCCTTCCGTTCCTACGGCTTGTTTGCGCAAACTACGTCACAAAACATGTCCATGTTTGGTATCCCAGCATGCCCCAAATCTTCATCTTTGCAAAGAAATCATCAATTGTCTTTCATTTCTTATGGATTTCTCACAAAAGGAGCCCAAACACACACTGTCCAAAGTCGCCATAACCGCTGCAAGTCGTATCTTGCAGCATTTTGACGGAAAAAGACACATTACAGACCCGACAACGTGCTAGCAGATATTACCATGGAGCTACTGGCTTCAGAAAACGCTAGTACTTATAGTACAAACCTTATCTACCTCTTATATAAGCCGTCAACCAACGTATAACCTCTGCGTAACTGAGTTACCCGCACACTCGATCGTGCGCTCGGTCGCAGCCATTACGCACAGCAAGTCCGCTACTCACCACGTCTTCGACCATATATACATAGTTTTTGCAATTTGAAAAGGCTAAAAATAAAAGGAAAATAATATAATATCAAATATAAAGGGAGAAACACCTTTAGTGTGTCAGAACATCATTTGGTTACTATGTGTCCATTTGGGTCTCCAAATGTCCTTTTAGAGCTCCGCCTGGATCTCTTCATGGAAGAAACACTGTAGAATGGTCATACTTTGTCCAATCTTCTTCAAATTTGAGGCAGTTGTTCACTGATAGTGTAGTTACAGCCCTATAATGTCCTTTACCTGTACAGATACAGCCACAGGCAGTTATTTATACTGAAAGATACTTTTTTATTTTATGCGGACAAAAATCTTCAATTTTTCTGACTCCAAAGGCCCACTGCTCTGTTTCTGTATGACCGACAGGTTTTCTGACACTTTTGATGCATATAGTCAGAGTGGTTCAGAAGCTACAGCCATGTCATTTTAGGCGGTTTTGCTCCAAAATAGGGGTGGAGTTGAACAGGTAACAATATAGTTATTGAATACAAGTCAAACCAAGAGTGAGATCAATTAGTGAAACGAATATTGTTAATATTTGAATGGGCCCCGGGACACTTTGGACTTGAAAAGTTGGGCCACGAGGTCAAAAAGGTTAAGAACCCCGGGTATAAAGGATGTTCCCGAAAACAAGATGCGGGTCCTATTTGTGCTGAAATAAGAGATAGATAGATAAATAGGTAGATATATACTTTATTCATCCCCAGGGGAAATAGTTTGTAGCAGCAGCAAATGAAGTTACAGAGTAAAGATACAAATATTAAGTATGAAAGATGCTCAATATATACAATACAATAAAATAACAGAGCAGAATATAATAAATGTAAAGAAAAGAAAATAATTTAAAAAAAGTATATACAATAAAATGGTATTAAATGAACTAACTAGGTAAAAAACAGTAGTGCAAATAATAAAAAGAGTTTCTTGGTATCCAGCCTTCAAAATCCATAACGGAAAACCACTTCGATCCAGCGTAAGCATCTTTAATCGTCTGCAGGTTCAATTTTATGTAATCCACACATAAATGTACATCACCATTTTTCTTCCTTTCAACCACTATCGGTGATGAGAATGGGGACTCTGATTCACGGATTATGCCTGCATCAAGAAGGGTTCGGAGGTGCTTTTTGACCGCTTCATGAGGATGAATTGGACGGGTTCTCTGCTTTAACGGTGTCTCATCCTTCAGCTTCTGAGTGACTCTCTCCTTCCACTCCTCGGGAAGAGAAGTGCCAAAGTCAAAGTTCTTTCCAGGACACTTTTCTTCTGCCTGATGTTGGGGTCTGACCAAATGGCTTCAACATGTGCTGTGGACAAAGAGAATCAGGCCTTCACTTTTTCAAGCAAAGGTTTCATCCTGATTTGTAGTTTGATGAGCGCAAACCTCCTCGGAAGGAATTTCACACTAGGGTGTAAATTCCCCCCCCCCAAAAAAAACATGGTCACCTGAATGCACCGCTGCAATCTCATTGGCCGAGGGCCAAGAGACCCCAGGAGCCCTGTGTTTCAACCACTGTTCTACAAAACTGTCTGTAACTCACACCTCAATGCTTTTTCCCTTCGACCTCCGGCGAACAGGGAGCACACAACGCTCTCTTCGCCCGGACCTTCGTCCTGGACATATGAAGACACATCGGCCTCTCCTTTCCCCGCCAGCTTCTGAGTGACTCTCTCACTCAAGCAGTGAAGCAGGCCACGAGGAAGCAACGGCCTTCTCCCCTCCTCAAACCCTGACAGGTCACAAAGCCATTTCGCTGGTCGAAACAGCCGTGTTTTCTTTTTCTGAGTTAAGGCCCCTTACTCCGCTGGGACGAATCCGCATCCACGATTCCTTCCCGCTTTTTCTTTTGTGCACAAACCGGCACAGAGGAGCCCGACGAAGCCTCGCTCCTCTCGTGACCGAGGATTCCCGGTAAGACGCGCAGACACGCCGTCTCATCCGAAGTTAACTGTCCTCCCTGCAGCGAGTACAGATCGGACCTGCGTTTTCTCCAGAGCCACGCCAACGGACCGAAGCCGCACCAGCAAAAGCCGTGCGACACACAGCGCCCGCTACAAGGCCGCGCTGAAAGCAGCCTGCTCCCCCTTCCTGACGAGGAAAACGGACAACTTCCCCACGAACACTTCAACGTTGCAACGAAGCATCGACAAGTAAGATTCTTGGTATCTGGGCATAGCTTAGCTTAAATTAACGTAAGTTTAATTCAGGCCATTCATTTATATGTTGATATTCCCGTGTTTTTTGTGTGTTTAGGTTACTGTCACGTGATAGAGGTATTGCGCAATCCCTCGCGGATCAGAAAATCCACTCTATGGTGCATTCCCGTATTCTGTTTGTGTTAAGACACTGTCGCATTATACAGAGGTATTTACGCAGTCATTACGGACCAGAGAAGCTCCGTTGCATTGTGTATTAACTACTATGACTGTTTGCTTGGGATTTATTTTGAGTTATTTAATTTCGTTCTGTTTATTTCTCTCTTCATTAAATTGACTCTGAGTGAACTGAGAGTCGTGCTTATCATTGCATAAAGCTGCCGGTAGTTCAACCCGACAACTGCATACTTATGCATGGTAAGGCAAGCGATACTCAGGCTCCCTACAACACCGCACGCAGAAGTTTGATTCATGACCCCCACCTTTGCTCTCTTTCTTGTCTCTGCCCCTGGGGAAACCCCGTTCAAATGATCGCCTCACATCACGTGCTGCCCAGGCACACGTGATTACATACCGCAGTCTCACTGCCATTTTGGCCCGCGTCACTCGACTCCGCCATCTTTGTAGTCTTTAGCTGTAGTATCTTAAGGCCCCTCCCCTTTTGTCCGCGTCACTCGACGCCGCCATCTTTGTAGTTTTTAGCAATAGCTGTAAGACTCCCCTTCCTTTTCACCCACAGACCCACACACACACACAGACATACACCCTCATCCATTTTATTCATTCTTTAGTTTAGGCATATAAAATTGTATGATAACGTTTGTTGGTTGCAATATTAATTGATTTGATCATTTATTATTTTGATTTAATAAACTCTGTTATACTTTAAGGAGCAGTCGTCTGTGATTACTTGTGCATATGTATTTGATAAACGTGTATGTAGTGGCCTGTGCTCGAACTTAAAAACCTTCACTGTCAATGAATGTATAGTCATACGCAGACTATTGACATTATGAGTGACTACTAATTATGAGACTTAGTTTTATCGTTTGGTTATTGGTCCCTGTTCGCAGGGTGGTGCCCCGTTGTTATTAATAATCATTAATAATTGTTACATACGTTAATAATTCTATTAATGTCAAGAATTCAGTTTCTTAAATGCTGATAACCCAAACACGCTCCTTTACGTTCCCAACACTGATGATTAGAGCAGTCAACAACAACCTTCTGACCATCCCCATCAACTGAATGATGAGTCGCAATGATATCGGCAACAATTAATTCTGCAATGACACATTTGCTGGGTCGAATTATGTCATGTTCTGTCTCATTGCGAAGGAAAACAGGCAATTTAGAGCCGTGCTCTGGAAGAGAAATAAGGCAACAGTCCACAGTCTCACTTGGCAATGTTGAACTGGATGATTGCTCTAGCAGCGCATACTTCTCTGTGTTCTCTGAGCCTTCCAACAACACTTTTTGTTTCACTGGGAGGACCTCTTGGTTCCTTCCTCTGAGCTTCACCAAGCCAAGTTCCCCACTTGCTGCTTGTTTTCTTCTCAGCTGTAGTGTGCGAAGGACCTGTCTATAGCCATATGAGTTTTGGGGATATGAGGATTCGTCAAAACACTGATCATAGAGGCGGTCCAAAGTGTTTGTTCCGATTAACAATGGAACGCCACTGTTTGACTGGAGATCAGGAACAATTAAAGCCAGAGTTGAAATTTCAGGATCGGACTCAAGGAAGGCTTTAGTGAACTTCAGGTCAACCTCAACATAACCAAGGTAAGGAACAGGCTGCCCATTTGCTCCTTTTAATTGGGAGTCATTACTGCCGACGTGAATAACAATCTTACTGTATTTATGCTTATCCTTAGCCAGCAGCTTGAAATAAGATTCAATGTCGCCCGCTCTAGCCATGGGAACACACGTAACTATGGGGCCTGGTTTCGCTTTTCTCAGAATAGAGCTGCCGATAACCAGAGTTGGTTTCTCAGCGGGTGTGTCTCTGAGTGGGGAACACCGGTTTGAAACGTGAAGTGGCTGGTGAACCGCGTGCTTCTGCTTCCTTGGGTTGGGTTGGGCTTCTGCTAGGCAGCCCCCGAGCAGCCGGAAGATGGCTAGCAGAAGCTACGTCTGGTCTGCCCGCATCGGCTACGGGGGGCTAACTACAGTAGCTAACGACTGAGCTTCCATGGTGCGGAGCCGTGCTTCAAACTCACTAAGCCACGACAGCACTAATTACATGTACCATTATCCTCAAGGGTGGCAGGGGAATGTCGATGACAGATGACAGCCATGACAAAATAGTGAGATGTTGTATGGTGTGGAAACCATAATCTCAACCAAAAAACAAATGGGTAGCCATCGCTAGCTGCTAAGCTAAAGTACGGTAGTTAACGTTAGCAGAACTGAACCACATGTGAACAACTGAGTTTTGAGGAATGGTTGATGGATATTTAGCCCGTAGCGGTTTGGGGGAGGCTTAGCTGAGGATCCACTGCGGCTCCCAGGCCTTGCAGATCCCCCGATCTCTATGTGGGATGGGAGGATGACTATGGGGTGAGATAACCTTGGGTGGAATGGTTTAACAAGAGGGAGGGAGGGTGGGATGCAGAAAGCACGAGCCAGCTGAGGCTTAGAGTGGGTAGGTATTTGTAGGAGTGTGGCCAGAAGTGGGCGAGTGGCTAAGGCGTGGTCCTGCTCCTGAAATTCTGTTAAATTTTATCAGACAATTCACTAGTTTAGGACCCCGCCTCGGCCGAGGGCAACCTTCGTCAATTATTTGGAGTGTTGAGGAATGGTTGATGGAGATTTAGCCCGTAGCGATTTGGGGGAGGCTTAGGTGAGGATCCACTGCGGCTCCCGGGCCTTGCAGACCCCCAAACATGCTCCCCTGGGGAGCATGTTGCCTGCCCGTGCGCAGTTGGTAGGCGTGGGAAGACGGGTTATCGACAATGGAGTTCTGCTGGTCGACAAAATCAAGTAAGGATTCATGGGTTTAAAGACGGCGTTGGATATGGCGGAACCGATGTTGGATGGGTGTCTGCAGGAGGGCGGATCTTCGGAACTTCTGAAATGAGAAACGAGAAGCCATGGCGTTGCGGTGGCCCAGGCGTGAGCTGCATCTAGAACGCGCCCTTGATGGACGGGTGTCGCAGCGTCATTTTGATGATTGGGTAAGCGACTGCTAGGTTGTCAGGAGTTTAAGAGGTGGACTTGCTGGGCCGTCCGTGGCCCCACGTAATGGTTGCGGCTACCATTGGTCAGATTTCGTAGCATGAGGGGAAACGACTTGGCATCTGCTTGCGAGATCCGAGGCTGGTCTACGGCAAGACGTCTTCTGTCGTGGGAACCCCCAAAAGACGGCAGAGGGAGTGGCATCGTTGTGTTGACCAATTGTGTGGGTCCATCGCTGGAAGTGGACGGGGTGGGGGCACTGGCATCCCGGTGTCAGGTGTCCCATTAACGGCAACTTACTGTGTTTTCTGAAAGTAGGCGGCGGGGGCACTGGCATCTCAGTGCCAAGTGCCTCGGCTAAGGAGACGTGCTGTGGCTGCTGGAAGTAGCCGGCCGGGGGGGGGGGGGGGGGCGCGCTGGAGTCCTGCGTTCCATTGTTGCTTTACGTTCCGTTGTTGCGTTGCTGCTTTCCATTGTTGCGTTCTGTTGCTTGCTGCGATGCGTTGCTGCGATGCGTTGCTGCGATGCGTTGCTGCGATGCATTGCTGCGATGCGTTGCTGCGTGGCGTTCCGTTGTTACATGGCTGCGCTGCGTTGTTGCGATACGTTGCTGTGTTACGTGGCTGCGTCGTTGCTTGCTGCGTCGTTGCTTGCTATGTCGTTGCGATACGTGGCTGCAATACGTGACTGCGATACATTGTTACGCTGTTCCGTGGCAGTCCAATTCCACAAATTTGCTCTGAACAGATGGCATCGTCTGTCCTCCCAAAATTTAAAATTTAAATAGCCTTTGTTTTTCACAGCAAAGACTGCGTCGCCACGGCAACACCGTTTGAGTTTTTAAAGGTGGAGCAACTGAGGAGGGATTCCTCTCAGAATGGACAGAAGTGCAATATGTGTACAGAATGAAGAACATGATGACATTACTAGATAGGACTTTATAGTTGTCATCATGTGGTGGTTTTGTTTCATGACCTCCTTTACCTTTACCTTGATGCTCAGGTGTATCAGGCATAGATATTTTAAATGAACCTTTATGAATATGTCAACATTGTTTCTGAAACATGCTGATTTTCCTTTAGTCTGGTATTCACACATCACACACTGGAAAAATGTTTGGATTATGTCATTTGAAGAACCTTTGCTGCAAGGTGTAGGCCAAAGGGTCAGAAAGGATCACTTCTAACATTTAGTACCATAAGTGACATAAAAAAACAACATATTTTCGTCTCCCTAGAATATATGCGAGGTCTCTACTGCTAGAGGTCTTTCTCTTCCATAGGTGAAGAAAAAGGATAAAAGAAGTGCTATCTTCTGAAAAAATGCCCACGCTCAGGAATACTTTCACCTTTAAAGCCAATAATGACACAGCCAAATCTGCTGTGTGAAGGCTGAACTACAGAATATCCACATCCTGGAGGAGCCCTAACCTCAACCCCAGGTGAAAACCTTTGAACCACCCAAATAGAGAAATTCACAGGTGATGCCCTTGCGTCTGACTCAGCTCCAAATAATTGTGAAGTAAAGTGTGAGTTCCATGTGCAACAATTCAACCTAACAGAAGTAGTACTGCTTTCTGGGCTGGTCCAAAACTTTTTAGGGCCTCCACACCCCCACATAACCACATGCTTCTAGGGAGCCTAGCACCTGCCCTGCAGTCCTGCAGTTGTTATATATATATATATATATATATATATATAATACATTTGTATGAGTTTTCTTGACCCAACATGCTGCTAAAATTAAAAACCTACACTTTACTGTATGAAAAGCTTCCCTTTTAGTCCCCTGTAGTATCTGAAGTCAGCAGGACGAACATATTGATAAATCTGCAGCATATGAGAAGTGTCGTGATGGTGCCAGACCGCAGTTCTGTTACGAGGTGCCGTTACACGGTGCTATAATGCACGGCTCTTCACTGTGTTTACCTTCATTTCACTAGCTTAGGGCCCCACCTCGGCGATTTGGCCGGCTGGAGAGTTTTAGGGATGGTTGGTGGAGGGTAGCCTGAGCGAAGCGGTTTGGGGAAAGGCTAGTTTGAGGGTCCACTGCGGCTCCCGGGCCTTGCAGACCCCCCCGGTCCATGTGGGACAGTAGTGGCTGTGGAGGCAGGTGGCCTTCCGGGAGTGGTTTTAAAGAGGGGCGGGAGGGTGGGGTGCGAAAGGCGTAGCAGGCTGAGCTATGGTGGCCGTGGGTATTTGTAGGGTGTGGCCGGAAGTGGCCCCGTGGAGGTGTGGCCCTGCTCCTGAAATTCAGCTAAGGTTTATCTCCAATTCACTAGCTTAGGGCCCCACCACTTGGCACCCAAGGCGCTGCTCCGGAAGGTTGGTGACTTCATCCTCGAGGTTGACGGCTGCTCCATCTCCCCATCTCCTGAAGTCCGCAACCTGGGTGTCATCCTGGACTCCACCCTTTCCTTCGAGTCCCACATCAAGTCCATCACCAAAACTGCCTTTTTCCATCTCCGGAACATTGCCAGACTCCGACCGTCACTCTCGGAGTCTGTTGCTGAAACCCTGGTCCATGCATTTGTCACCTCCCGCTTGGACTACTGCAATGGTGTCCTGTTCGGGTTACCCAACAAAACCCTGGACAGGCTCCAGTATGTACAAAACTCTGCCGCCAGGGTTCTCACGCACACAAAGCCCTGGCAGCACATCACCCCCACCCTCATCAACCTCCACTGGCTCCCGGTCAAGTCCCGCATCTCATACAAGATCCTCCTCCTCACCTACAAGTCGCTCCATGCCCATGCCCCCCAGTACCTATCGGACCTCCTCCGCCCACATGCCCCTCCCCGGAACCTGCGGTCTTCAGACTCTGGCCTGCTTGCCACCACCCGCACCAAACTGCGAACCTTCGGGGACAGAGCTTTCAGTGTGGCAGCCCCCACCCTCTGGAACTCTCTCCCTGCGGTGATCCGCAACATCTCCACTCTGGACGCCTTCAAAAGGGCCCTCAAGTCCCATCTGTTCGCCAAGGCTTTCGGCCCCTAGTTTACTTGTTCTGTTTTTCTGACTGTTTGTCTAAACTGTTTTTGTCTAAACTGTTACTCTTGTAAAGCGGCCTTGGGTCCCCTGAAAGGCGCTATATAAATTAAAGTTATTATTATTATTATTACCTCTGCGATTTGGCCGGCTGGAGAGTTTTAGGGATGGTTGGTGGAGGGTAGCCTGAGCGAAGCGGTTTGGGGAAAGGCTAGTTTGAGGGTCCACTGCGGCTCCCGGGCCTTGCAGACCCCCAAAAGCCTGCCTACGGGAGCAGTGCCCCCTGCCCGTTGCGCATGTCGGTGGCGCTGTGGCGAGTGTAGAGTTGGTAGGCGTGGGAGGGCCAGCGCCCCAGGCTTTGATGGTGGTCTGGGACTCCTCTGCTCGCTGCGGTGGTGGTGGCTCCTACGCGGGAGGAGTGGCCAGGGAAGGAGCCGGGATTGATCCCGGAGATGGTTAGGATTCCCCTGAAGTGCAAGAGGAACCAGGATCGGTCGGCGATGCGGCCAGTCTCTGTGGTGAACAGTGGTTCGTGGGGGGCGGTTTGCTGTGTTTTCCTGGTTTGTAGTTAGCGCATGAGGGGTTCGTAGGGGCTCAGGTGTGAGTTGAATTTGAAATATAGTACGGGGACCGGCTCTTCTCTTCTCTTTCATCGAGGCTGGTCTCCGGCAATGTCGTCCGTTGTGAAAACCCCCCAAAAGACGGCAGAGGGAGCGGCATCGTTGTTGGCCAATTGTGTGAGTTCGTCGCTGGAAGTGGGCGGGGTGGGGGCACTGGCATCCCGGTGCCAGATGTCCCGGTTATGGTCACTTGATGTGTTTTCTGAAGTAGGCGGCGGGGGCACTGGCGTCCTGCGTTCCGTTGTTGCTTTGCGTTCCGTGCTTGCTGCATCTCGTTGCCTGCTGCTTCATGAGTCGTTCCGTTGCTGCGTTCCGTTGTTGCTTGATGTGATCCGTTGTTGCTTGCTGCATTGCTGAGTCGTTACTTGCTGCGTTGTTACGTTGATGCGGTCCTTTGCTCTGTGTTGCTGCATCCCGTCGTTGCGTTGCTGCGTTACGTTGCTGCGTTACGTTGCTGGGGTGCGTTGCTGTGTTCCGTCGTTGCAATGCGTGGCTGCTGCGTTCTGCCGTTGCTGCATTCCGTTCCGGCGTTGCTGCGTTCCGTTCCATTCCGGCGTTGCTGCGTTATGTGGCATGGCTGAGTCGTGGCATGTCTGAGTCGTTCCGTGGCTGCGTCATTGCACTCCGTGGCTGCGTTGCTGCGGTCCGTTGCTGCGTTGCTGCGATTCGTTGCTGCGTTCTGTTCCTGTTGCTGCGTCCCGTTGCCTGCTGCGTTTGGTTGCTGCATTGTTGCGTGGCTGCGGTCAGTGGCTGCGATGCGTGGCTGCTGCATTCTGGCGTTGCTGCATTCCGTTCCGGCGTTGCTGCGTTGCGTAGCATGGCTGAGTCGTTGAGTGGCTGCGTTTCGGTGTTGCTTGGTATCTGCATGGTGGAAAAGCGGAATGGGGGAGGGGGACAGAGGAGAGGGAACCTGGCAACCCGGTGCCAGGACTTAGGGGGGGACAGAGGCAAGAAGACCTGGCAGCCCGGTGCCAGGAATCTGCCTAGTAGGAAAAGCGGAATAGGGGAGGGGGACAGAGGAGAGGGAACCTGGCAACCCGGTGCCAGGACTTAGGGGGGGACAGAGGCAAGAAGACCTGGCAACCCGGTGCCTGGAATCTGCCTAGTGGGAAGAGTATGCGTAGTAGGAAAAGCGGGATAGGGGAGGGGGACGGGGGAGAGGGAGCCTGGAGCCCGGTGCCAGGAATCCGCCCGGTGGGAAGAGTATGCGAAGTAGGAAAGTGGCATTAGGGGACAGAGGAAAGGGAACCTGGCAACCCGGTGCCAGGACTTAAAGAGGGGGGCGGGGCCAGAAGACCTGGCAGCCCGGTGCCAGGAATCGCCTGGTGGGCAGAGTATGCGTAGTAGGAAAGCGGCATTAGGGGACAGAGGAAAGGGAACCTGGCAACCCGGTGCCTGGACTTAAAGAGGGGGACGGAGGAGAGGGAACCTGGCAACCCGGTGCCAGGACTTACCTGGTGCCTGACGTGACTTTGGGAAGGTTTGGAGGAGTTGGCACGGTGTGCTTTGTTGCGTAGACTCTTTTTTTCATTTCTTCTCTCTTTCCTTGTGGTGGTGGAGGGGGACGCTGTGAACCTGGCAACCTGGAACGTCGTGGCCGGCGGGTCGGGGCTTGGTGGTGCGTGATTGCGTCACTGACGGCGCGCCCGTATGTTGTTGCTGGAAAGTCCGTCGCTGCGTGGCGAGGTGTCATGGCGGCTGCGAGGAGTTGGAGCAGTGTCGCTTTCTTGTCGCGGCGCTTGTGGGGGATCCCCCTCTCCTGCAGCTCCGTTAACAGGCGCACTACGGTCCAGGCGGCGATCCTGGGCGGGTCGGTTCCGCTGGGAGATGCGGTCATGGCGCGAGCGCCGTGGCGGTGGCTTCGAGCGCGGCGTACTGGGAGGCTGGAGTCGCTGGAAGCCGGGCTGTCGGAGGTTTGTCCCCGAGCGCTGCGTCCGGAGCGAGCGGAGGCGGAAGGGGGAGACTTCCGCGTCCGTTGCCCGCGTTCGGGGGCAGCGGAACGCCGTCTGCTACGGAGGCGTGCCGGGGTGGGACTTGGTTCGCTGGAAGATGACGGTCGGTCTGGGTCCCCGTACTGGCGGATTGCCCGGAGGGAGGGATTCCGGTCGATGGATGTGGCTGGTCGGCGGGTTCGGCTGCGTTGGGCCGCCGTGGCACTCTCGGAGGCGATCGGTGGCGTCTGGAAGCCCTGCCTCGGTGGAGTGCGGCCCCGGGCTGTGCGGCTGGGGAGGCGAACGGTTCGTCGTTATCGGGAGGCCCGGTTAGTAGCAGGTCCATGCTGGCGAGGTAAGGGGTTTATTTTCCTTTTCTGTTCGTTGTTTTGCGGTGCTGCGGGGCGTTCTTGCGGTTTGGTGCGAAAGGCGTAGCAGGCTGAGCTATGGTGGCCGTGGGTATTTGTAGGGTGTGGCCGGAAGTGGCCCCGTGGAGGTGTGGCCCTGCTCCTGAAATTCAGCTAAGGTTTATCTCCAATAAATCCTCTGAAAACAACACACGGCTGCTACAATACAACCACAGGGACCTCTTTAGACTGCTCGGTTATAACTTGATATTCTGCTTTTTTGTGAAGGTGTCCGGTTGCCAGGACTCGTCATAGAGTTGTTGATTAATAATTGAATGGCAAATGTAATTTGAAAAATGCTCTTAAATTTGACTCATTTTTGTTTTTTACTTGCGTTTGTCATACAACATCTCTGAAACTTTGAACATGTGCAGGGCACTGGTAATGTTTCTCCTCGTAAACCTAAAGACAGCTGTTTTTAAATACAAGTCAAATGGAAATGGAAAATGTCAAATCCGGAACTTACAAGATGAATGTAAGACATTAACAAAAAGTTAAATGTATCGCCTTTCTGTTAATACCTTTTGTAATTCCAAAATTCATTAATTCATCAATTAAAAACAGAATAAAGAAATGTTCATGATCTTGTCTATTATTTTTTTAATGAATGCTTAATTTAAATGCAAATTTAAAAAAATAAAATTTAAACACAATTTTTAAGGCTCATCAATTTATTTGCTGATTACAATAAACACTTTAAATGTCTTAAATGATTCTATTAGCACAGTTCAAGCTCCATATAAGCCAGGTAACCACGCTGTAGTCCCCCCTCTAAAGAAATGGTTCATAGTTTTACAATAATTCAAAATGCAAATGAAGAGAACACACTCAACAACATCATGCATTAGGGATCACTGATTCAAATAAACTGTAGAGAGTACCGCTTTTCAATTTGATCATAATTATTTGAAGCATTTTGTTATTTTATTAGACGGGACAGGAGAGAGATGGCAATGAAGAAAGGTTCCCTGCTGTTCTCATTGTGGTTCATGGTCAGCACCTGAACACCCTAGGTCACCAGGTCTCCAGCTCTTCACAAGTTAGTTTTTATTTTACTCTGTGTATGTAATCTATTGACCCTAGGGTCACATTGTGTTTTTTATGCTTTTAAATGTCTGCTCTGTTAAGCACTTTGTGATGTTATGTCTGTGAAAAGCGCTCTATAAATAAAATTCATTCATTCATTCATTCTGCTGAGAAATGATATATAGTTATAAATACATCATTATATATATGTGAGTGTGTGTGTGTTTTATATTATGGTGAATATTACATGATATATATATTATTATATGATATATATATTATTATATGATATATATTATTATATTGTACTGAATTCCCTGTGTGGGTGACACAAATAAGATGTCCTGATGTGTTTGTCAAAGTGTTATTTACTGCTTTTTTCATGTTGGAATAAAAGTTAAATATGTAACTGCAAAGTAGTAATACGTGTTTGATACCTTAATTGTTTTGCATTAAATCATTCTGGGATGTTTGCTGACATTGATAGGATGTGGCTCAGCCCTACAGAGAACATGTTCCACCAGCTACACTGCGTAGAACCATCTGATACAAGCCCAGAGTTCAGCATATTCATCCAGCTTAGCAAATTGGTGGATCCAAATGTTATAAAAAAACAAAAACACATATGATGTAATTTCTTTGTAATCATCCAAAATAATGTTCAGTGTATGGGTATTATTCCAAGTAGGCCACTGACTGGTCGATACGTGCGATGCATTGAGTGGGCAATGCGCAGTGTATTGAGTGGGCCGGTCTGACAGTAACTCCCGGGACACTTTTTTCCAACAGTCCGCCCCTGATGCAGACCACGCAATATTTGGCCACAAAGTCAATGAACATGCGTATGCAATATGTGATATCTGCTTTTCTTCCAACCCAGTTAGGACTAATCCACTTCTCTGAGAGGCTCGATGAATAAGTGAGTAAAGATAAGATGAGAAAATGTTGCCACAGTACAAAGGACTATATGTCTATTGTTCCTGTCACACGAGAACCACGGAGATGAACAAAGATATTGACAGCTTTGCTGATATCCAGCCAAAGTGTCTATTTTTATCTGTATGTCTATTTGTATTTCCACATGTCACTCACAGAGTATTTCTGTCTACATTTTGATGTCTGTGGGTTCTTCAGGATATTGTTGGACACAAATGAGTCAAATATTATTGGTGACCATGCTGAAGTTGAAATTTAGAACGTACTCACACTTCTTCAAAAGCGGCCCCTATAGGTGGTTTGCACATGCAGTTTATTACAGCCTATGTTCATGTTTATTGCTGGGCGGTGGTCTCTGGTGGTCTCTGATGGCCGTAGTAGTTCTGACTATCGCAAAGGAGGACGTCAGGTGACGTGGTATGAAGAGCGACAAAGTCGAGAAGAGGTTGGGGTGGATGAACGGGTCCAACAAATACAGGACTTTGAACCAGAAAACTATTGTTCTTGTCCTATAAAACCAAAAGTCAAGGTACTGAACTTATGTCTTAGTGTGGGTTAACGGGGGGGGGGGGGGGGGGAGTTACTCTAGCAATACAATATCCACGTATTTTTTATAGAATAATTAGTGAACTGTTCGTCGCAACTTTTTTATTTTATTTGTGAATAAAATTATTGAAGGAACAATGATTTTGATAGTTTTATGGTTGTGCTCTTTTGATTTACAGAATATGGTTTCACAGGGCAAATATCTCCAGAAGAGGCCTGGATATGTGTAAATAATAAAATAATTATTTAACCAGAGCAAGATTCTTGGGTTTTATCTATGGTACTAATAATCATACAAAATTATCTACAAATGCAGGTTTAAGTAAAAAATATTTTTTTGAATTTTATGAATAATTTATGAATACATTGAGTATATAAGTTGAATTGACTATCGATAAAAATACAATTTGGACTTCTCAAACCCACTAATACATCACTTATTGCTGCACTGCATTCCAATAAAGGAGCAAATCATTGGCGTTATTAGTTCACTGCCGCATGCTAACATGTTACCATATGTACAGGACAGAGTTAATAAAAGTAGTATTTCTTTCATAAATGTTAGAGCTGCATTCATAATTTATTGGCCAATTTGGGATGAATAACAACCTGAAAAGACACTGACATATTTTGTTGTTGTTGTTATAGAGAATGATTGGATATTTACGAGAAATATTAGCATTCATATTCATGTGATCACTCGCTCCCTTTCTGCTCAGGGTTGGTGTCCATCAACTAACAACATCAGTGTCTGTCTGCACTACTGAGCAGCTAGTGTACAGCGGGTTCATCTGTGCCCTTTCATCTGAAAGTGACCGCCTGCTGCTGCTGGAAACAAGGTTGATGGTCAGACTGAACCAAAGATAAAAGAAACTTCACATTACTCAGAGTTATTTCATCCATTGTGGATACAAAATCATTGATTAGTATCGCTTGAATTTTCTCCAAACATCGCTGAAGTCCCTGAAGCACTATCTGTGCGTTAGGAAGAAGCGAGCGCGGCCTCTACTGCAGAACTACTGCAGGAGAGATGTAGGATAACCGCCTGGTGGGGCAGTAATGACTGAGGATTATTCGATAGTGTGGGGTCTGAAATCGACAAAGGAGGAGACGACGGATTTGAGGATTTTGTGTTTTTCTCTGCATGACACGAGTAAGCCAGCCTGTGTGAGGGAAAGGACAGATAGAACACAGTCAGAATCTCAGTCTCAATCTGAAAACAGCCTGGTGAGCCCCCCCCCCCCTCCCTCCCTCCCTGCGCTCTTACAGCTAAATGAAGCCTTTGAACCTCTTCACAGTGATGGGAGCTGAATTCTCTATCAACGGCAGCATGCCGGAAACAAGCTACTGGCCCAGGAATCCAGATAAACATATAAGAGGCGCTGGCCGTCGTCAACAGGCACATTCACAGGCAGACAATAGGGCTCTGATCAGAACAATGATTGTGTGGGCCCTCTGCCGTCCTCTCATTGGCAGCCCACTTTCTCCATTCCTATCATTTTAATTAATTCTGTGATATTTCCAAAGTCTGGGCTGTAGAGACCCCTAATGAGAAACCTCATCAAAAGACGCACAAGCTGGGCAATTTGAGCTGCGGCTGGCATGATAGTCCTCCAACCCCAATTACTTGCTTTTCTTCTCGATGCACAGCAGCGTCCACAACCACAAAGAGCTCTGCTGGGGTTGGCTGCTGGTCACCAACAGTACACCTGTATCTGTGTGTTTCCTGTCCTTTTCTTTTTCCTTGAGGTAAATGCTTTTCTTCTTTCTTTCTTTATTTTTCTACAGGTTTGCTTTTGTGTACCGATAGCCATCTCATTGACTTTAATCAGCCATCCATCAATGTGACGACGCTCTGAGAAGAAAGGGTTTCAGGCAGCAGTTAATTAATCTGCCTGCTCTTGTCTGCCTGCACTGCTCAATCATGGAGTAAATAAAGGCAGTCAAGAATGTAATTGTTTGTTTTCTGTGTACTTTTTCATCTGAAGGAGCTGTGAAAGTTGCCCTTTTCGCTTTCATTTGCCAAAGGTAGGTGCACACAAATGTCACATTTCAGACATATTATTTGTCTACTTTTTGTACTTCCTCTGATTGCAACCTCATGCAGGAAGCAGAATACAAAAGTCCTGTTCTTGGTAATGTTAAACCCTTTTCTGGGCTGTTATTAGTTAAAAGGCATCAAAGTGAAGGGATAGTACAGTCATTATAACAGACAGTACAGTCATTATAACAGACAGCAGGAGTGCATAATGACTACCATGCTCATGGAGTATAATTACTACATATGCAGCGATTCCCTCAGGAATTATTCTGCCCCATTTTATCTTTGATTGTAGTTTTTAATCAGTATTTGCAGTGAGGGAAGCGCTGTTTACACGCCTGTAGCAAAGTATTAATGTGCATGTGCTAACTCGATGGCTTTAGCTGCACAGATTGGGTACAGCGTGCGTAATGATTTCGGGAAACATTCTTTGTCATCTGTTAACTTATGCCATCTCTTCAGTGATAGTTTCTGTCTACAAATTCATATTACTGTAACATATTACCAGCTGAGGTACCATGGGTATGAACGGTACCGCTACCATGTCACGGTCCAATCCGACACACACAGAGGAAATATAAATCACATGTATTGTATTTAGTTTACAGTAAACTAAGCATCTTCAGGTAATAGTGCTTTATACTTTGCACAGCAGCGTGCAGTTGGCACATGGAATTAAGATATTTTGTGTAACTGTTTTTACCTGTTGTGTGTGAGAGTTTTGTCATTGAGGATCCTGGTTTCAGAAATTGTATTATAGCAGTTGCAAAAAACCTGTGAAGGAACCGTTGACTGAATAATAAATCTGAATCCTTTTGGGATTACAAACCTTCTGTGGACAACACAAGTAAGAAGACAGGACAGAACAGGACGCTACAAGCGTATATATTTAATTCTTATATACGATATATATGTACATACATTGTACTTGAATTTCTTGATTGAAGCAGACACAGGGCCCAGCAACGTGCACAATGCTTGAACTTTGTGTACATACTGATGAGGTTTTGTGCTGATCATTAAAGTAAAACTCTTTCGCATTTGTTGCTAAAGTGAGATGAGGTTGAGGATAATTCCAGCGCTACCCTTATAGAGCAGGGGTGGGCAAACTTTTTGGCTCGGGGGCCACATTGAGTTTTAAAATGTGACAGACGGGCCGGGCCAGTAGCAGATGAATGGAGTGTTTGTGTGAAATAATATGAATTGCAAGTAAAAGCCATGACCTAAAAAGTAACTTGCATTTAATTTCAGTGGGAACAGTGCTGCTGGTCACCCTTTTTAACCAGTGCGTCAACGTCTGGTGTCAGTTTGGTTGTGGCAATTCTCAGAACAGATCTGAGGTGTTCATCAGTTCGCTGGGATCTTACACAGTATTTTTTTTATTGCATAAATGCATATTTTATCATGCACTTACTTATTAATTAAGCAGTCATTTTTGACACAGAGTTTTTAGTGTGCAGGTTAATGACTGTGGTCTTTTTAGCAGTTTGATTCTTTGAAGGGATCATACAGATATTTAACTGTCACATGTAACATGATCAGAGCTCTGCTCTGTAAATTCTATCCTTGTCTCTCCCCGTGTCACGGTGTGGGTACATCTCACTGGCGTCAGGAAACGTATCAGAATACCCTTATTTTATTGGTTGAACTGCATCACGTAAATGCTGGAAATGAGTGTGAATAACTCCGCTGCATAAGCAAAGCCCCGCGACCTACTGAAAATGGGTCCACAACGAACCACCAGTTGAGAATCACTGGTCTGCAGGATCGTGAACAGCTGTTTGTGTGGCATGTCTTCCGTCTCTTCCCGTTTCCTTCACCTACATTCCCCTGGGTCCTAAGCCCCTCCCTGTACAGCTTCTTATCACCTCTTTGCACCGACGTACATTTATAACAAATACCACGCATATTACGGTAATCAGCGTTGCATATGTGTCAAACTATCGGTGCATCTCCGGTCTGTCTTTGTTCGTCCTGCATCGCTCTGTTCTGTTCTTTAATGGAACGTTACTGGAGCGATGGAGCCTCTCCTAGCTGTTAGCATACTGTTGTGCTATAGCAGGCTCGCGAGCGAGCTGTACCCAGCATGCAGTTCGGCGGTGAAATTTTATAAATGTACAATTATTGGTGTTACAAATTGTTTATGTGTCACAAACTGTTAAAGAGCGTTAGTTGTGGGTGGTTAATTGTTGTGTTATAAAGTTATGACCATGACTAGAGTTCCCTCTCAATACATATAAGACAACTAGCGCTGACAGCAGCAAAGAATACATTTAGCTGCCTGTTGAAAGCAGACAGCAGTTGTTTCGGCTATGCACCGGTATAATGGTGTGTGAAGAATTCATATCATACCGGAAATAAAAAAACGGTATACTGCCCAGCCCTAGTGTTTATTGTAGTTTGGGCAATTTTGTACCAATATCTGATGGGCCGGATTAAAAGGCCCAACGGGCCGTAGTTTGCCCATGCCTGTTATAGAGAGTTGTTTTTTGTACATGTTCAGATCATATGTGTATTTTTTAAATTTGGACAGGCTAGCTTTAAGGTCGAGATCTGCATTACATTACAATAACGTTACCTTGCAATACATTTTGCATTCCCTCTGATCCATAGAGAAAGGCTGAGCGGTAATGTAATACATTGCGTATTATGTAGTAGTTGTGACCTCAACGTGAGTCGGTGCACCCTCCCATGTGGCTGGCTCAGACGCAGGTCTGACAGATAACCAGCGGAACTAGTAGGTCCCAGCCGTCCACACTGTCATCCAAAGAGGCTGCTGCCGCTGTCTGGTTCTGACAGGCTGTGAATGTGATTGTGACTATGGTCATGGACAGGGGCGGGCTGGCCATAGGGGATACCGGGGGAATCCCCGGTAGGCCGACGGGGTTTTGGGCCGGCCCACCTCCATCACTAACCGGCCATCGCTCTGAGATCACCGAACCCGACTATATTCTATGCTTCACAGAACACATTAAATTTACTCTCATACTTAAAGTCAATAATCGCTGACTGGTTTTTAAACACTTTGTTGATTTGTTTTATATTTTTCCTCTGTATTTCGACCAAGAGAATATACTTTGATTTGAACAAAATTAAATAAGGAACAAATTTGTTTCTTCGATCGAGTCTGTTTCTTCATCTTTTGTTGAGAAGCCTGCCGAAGGAGTGGTCACGCCTCGTCGGAGAACCCACAGCCCCTGAGGTAAGTTTGAGAACGATCCAGAGCGAACGATCCAGAGCGGTACACTGATTGCATTCTTGGATGCTCACCCACACTGATACTTATTCAAATTAGTTCTCTCTAGTTTAAACAGGGACACCCGGGAGAGGCCCGCTTACGTTTGAAAGCGCTTTATATCTGCTTGGGCTCTAAAAGCAGGTGTCAAGAAGAGTTGAGCCCACAGAGCTGCCTCGAAAACATGCATACACGATCAGGGGAAGGTCAGGATATAAAAAGCATATAATCAGAAATCAATAGTTAAAGTGTAATCTAAAGATAAAGTGTATGATCGTTACATAACAAATGTTTAATACATAGAGTGATTTAACAAATGTAAACCTGATAATAATAATATGTGTATCTGAGTATAGTGCAGTCTGAGTGTAGAAAGTACGGAGAAAGAGGAAGGAAGCAGGGTGTTGGCTTCAAGGGATGGGGAAATAATGATGGTTGAGAAGAAAAGACACAAAGCACAATAATGATGAAGGGTGAGATCAATAATCATTTTATAAGCAAATGTGTACTAACCAAACCGATTTAACAAATGTAAAAACTGATTAACAAATGTCTTGTGTAAACGGAGCTGCGATAAAAGTGCTAGTCAGGATGACTTGCAGAAAATAGGGACAGACTGTCGCAAGAGATGAGTCATAGAGGCATGATACAGGATGAAGCCTGGACATGTCCGGACATGTTCGAACCCAACGCCCTTTCCAGAGGGTGGGGGGGATGAGATCATGTATTGAACAGGAGGGGGCTGACAGCCCAAATGTGTTATAAAAGAAGTGACTTGCAAACAGCAAGACGGGAATTCACGATGGGACGCCGACCGAGCCATCCATGGAGAAACACTGGACCTCGTTCGACAGCCGCGTCCGAGGACTTCGTCTCTGTTCACGGAAAGAAGACCGCCGTTCGTGGACAACAAGAATTAAAGACGGAGGTTTTCCTCTCCCCACTGCTCGACTCTTAACATCTGGACAACGGAGAAGACACAGCAGCCCGAAAAATACTTTGTACTGAGTTTTGAGGACTGTTGAACGGGCTCCGCTGCAGAGCAGGAGGACCGAGGGTCTGGCCAGACCTTCGCTCCTAACAACTCCAAAAGAACCTTTTTCATCGCACCATTGAACATCCAGCTCCAGCCGAGCCGTCTCGGCATCTAAAACTAATGAGTATAATCGAAGAAGAAATTTAAAGTAACGAATCAAGTGTAGTAACATTTTATGTGAGCTGTAGCTTTAACCCTTGCAAACTAACTAAATATAACCTGCAATAAATATCTAATCTGCATTTAAAGTAAATTTCTCAAGTGCATTCATTTGCTCAAGTAGTAAAAAGTTCCTCGTGGCAGTAAAAAGTTAAAGCCATTGTATGTCTAACAACTGAGTTCTGAAAGGTTATCCTAGAGACTGAATCCACTTAACAATCCCTTACGGTTTTAGCAAGAAGTAATCCTAGCCGTTAAAACCTAACCTGGCATTTACCAAGAGCACGGATCCATAAGAGGGAAGCTGCCATAACCGACGCGACTGGTAGGAGCGCCCGGGGTCAGGGTGGCCCCTCGACCGAGTGCACTCAGACCGGAGGAAGCAGGGTAGACGTCGGGAGTAACGGCAGTTAGAAGAGCCAGGCGAGTTCCCTCGCAAGAACACCAGCTCGACAATCTTTTAATAGAGAGCTGAGTCAGTAAGTAGCCCCGTATCGGGCCAGAAGTATACCAGGATCTAACATGTGGCGCCCATAACGTGGGGCTCGACGGAAAAGGAGTACGTTGAGTCCAAAAGAAGAACCCCGGCAGCCGAGAGAGGCTGTCGTTCGTGTACGAAAATACCTGAGGTGAGGCGTTGGGGTAGAAAGTAAAGCTGCCCAAGCCACGAAGAAGTCCGATGGCGAGACATCCACGCATCGAAGCTGTGTGTGGTATTTACAAGCCAGCACAGGAGAAGCCGCAGGCGACGGGGAGCATCGACCAGACTCGCCCGACCTGTAGAGGGGCCAGAGCCTGATCCCATCCCTTCCTCAATGCGCGACGAGAGGCTTTGGGAGGAAGGCGACTCGAGACAACAAAGACAAAGTCCAAGATGCAAGTGCAGCAGAACGGACCAGATGTTCCAGGGACCGGCCGGCAGACGGAGGCGACCCAGCGGGACGAGCCAGTGGCCCTGATGAAGGAATCGCCACCGGACGGCAGCGAGGACCCGATGGCGACGGAGGCAGCCCGCAGACGGCGACGACTCAGCAGGACGTGCCAGCGACATCGACCCAGGACCCGGCAGCAGACGGCAGCGAGGACCAGGAGGAGGACGACGCTGGAGCACGCAGAGCGGCATCGGGAGGACCGACGCTGGATAAAGACGACAGAGGCAATGTCCCACATCAGGTCATCCTGTACGGAAGAGGATGGACCACCTGGGACGCTGCCATCCAACAACACCTAACCGACCTACATCAAGAAGAAAGTAGGGCATCGGTTAAAGGAGAGAGCGCTAAAAGTAAAAAAGTGGCTCATCAAGACCTATGGAGAAAAATAGCCGAATTACGGCTAAGCATGGAGCTCGAAGTGGTGCACCAGAGGGCCCACACGCGAGAAGAAATTCACTGGCAAGGAAACGAAGAAGTGGATTGTTTCGTCCAGATGACACAAATTGTCTTTGTTGGGATCGAGAAGTGGGAAGAATTGCCCAAAGGACGGGTAGTCCCAGAAGAGAACGTGAAGGAGGTGCTGCAGGCAGTGCATGGCGCACTAGGATTTGCAGGCACCGTTCCAACGCAAAGGGAACTGGAAGAGCAGCGACTCTGGATTCCTGAAAAAGAAGTGTTGCAATGGAGAGAAATTAAGAATGACTGTGTGGTCTGCCTGCTGCCGACCACCCTAGCCGTTGCATGGCAGGGACCCGGAGACCAGAAACCACTCCGGGTCACAGGAAAAAGAAAAGAGTTTAACCGCATGCGCCATAAACCGGTGAAGGTTATGGATGCATGCATATGCGGTACATGCCGTGTGGAGAAGTTAACAAGGTTAACCTTCATCACCTAGTGGTGATCGACAGCTGGGAGCAGGCATCAGGACCGTCTTCACCAGAGGACGACGTGCTCGTCATCACTGCCCTGGCCGACGAAAACTTCCTGTGAGATTCCTACTAGCTAAGGCGAGGCAGCCTGTGACCTCATGAAGGGGATGTCAAGAAGAGTTGAGCCCACAGAGCTGCCTCGAAAACATGCATACACGATCAGGGGAAGGTCAGGATATAAAAAGCATATAATCAGAAATCAATAGTTAAAGTGTAATCTAAAGATAAAGTGTATGATCGTTACATAACAAATGTTCAATACATAGAGTGATTTAACAAATGTAAACCTGATAATAATAATATGTGTATCTGAGTATAGTGCAGTCTGAGTGTAGAAAGTACGGAGAAAGAGGAAGGAAGCAGGGTGTTGGCTTCAAGGGATGGGGAAATAATGATGGTTGAGAAGAAAAGACACAAAGCACAATAATGATGAAGGGTGAGATCAATAATCATTTTATAAGCAAATGTGTACTAACCAAACCGATTTAACAAATGTAAAAACTGATTAACAAATGTCTTGTGTAAACGGAGCTGCGATAAAAGTGCTAGTCAGGATGACTTGCAGAAAATAGGGACAGACTGTCGCAAGAGATGAGTCATAGAGGCATGATACAGGATGAAGCCTGGACATGTCCGGACATGTTCGAACCCAACGCCCTTTCCAGAGGGTGGGGGGGATGAGATCATGTATTGAACAGGAGGGGGCTGACAGCCCAAATGTGTTATAAAAGAAGTGACTTGCAAACAGCAAGACGGGAATTCACGATGGGACGCCGACCGAGCCATCCATGGAGAAACACTGGACCTCGTTCGACAGCCGCGTCTGAGGACTTCGTCTCTGTTCACGGAAAGAAGACCGCCGTTCGTGGACAACAAGAATTAAAGACGGAGGTTTTCCTCTCCCCACTGCTCGACTCTTAACATCTGGACAACGGAGAAGACGCAGCAGCCCGAGAAAGACTTTGTACTGAGTTTTGAGGACTGTTGAACGGGCTCCGCTGCAGAGCAGGAGGACCGAGGGTCTGGCCAGAACTTCGCTCCTAACAACTCCAAAAGAACCTTTTTCATCGCACCATTGAACATCCAGCTCCAGCCGAGCCGTCTCGGCATCTAAAACTAATGAGTATAATCGAAGAAGATCCATAACGGATCCATAAGAGGGAAGCTGCCATAACCGACGCGACTGGTAGGAGCGCCCGGGGTCAGGGTGGCCCCTCGACCGAGTGCACTCAGACCGGAGGAAGCAGGGTAGACGTCGGGAGTAACGGCAGTTAGAAGAGCCAGGCGAGTTCCCTCGCAAGAACACCAGCTCGACAATCTTTTAATAGAGAGCTGAGTCAGTAAGTAGCCCCGTATCGGGCCAGAAGTATACCAGGATCTAACATGTGGCGCCCATAACGTGGGGCTCGACGTTGGTAGTAGTCCTGAAAACATCCCAGTCTTCACAGTCCAAACACACCTGAAGCTCCTCTAGAGCCTCACTGGTCCACTTCTTGAATTTCCTCACCACAGGTTTACATAGCTTGAGTTTCTGCCTGTATGAGGGAATCAGATGGACCATGACGTGGTCAGAGAGTCCCAGTGCAGCATGAGGGACGGCGTGATATGCCCCGCTGATTGTGGTGTAGCAGTGGTCCAGAATGTTCTCCTCTCTGGTAGGGCATTGAATAAACTGACGGTATTTAGGGAGTTCATGGCTGAGGTTTCCTTTGTTAAAGTCACCAAGGACAATAACTGGAGAGTCCGGGTAGGTCCGCTCCACACACAGTATCTGGTCGGCGAGCGTGCGCTGCGCTGTCTGCACGTTGCACTGCGGCGGAATGTAAACACCGATCAGAATGAATGAAGAGAACTCGCGGGGGGAGTAAAAGGGTTTGCAGTTGATGATAAAATATTCCAGATCAGGAGAGCAGTGCAGAATAATCATTGACACATCGTTGCACAAGCCACTGTTGGTGTAAAAGCAGATTCCTCCACCTTTCGATTTGTCTGAGAGCTCCGTGTCGCGGTCCACTCTGAACAGCCGGAAGCCAGCCAGCTGGAGCGCGGAGTCCGGAATCGATCCACATAGCCAGGTCTCAGTGAAGCACAAAACTGAAGATGAAAAAAAGTCTCTGTCTTTCGCCACCAGTAGCTGGAGTTCGTCCAGTTTGTTGCACAGAGAGCGGCCGTTTGAGAGAAATATGCCCGGCAGCGGTGTACGAAATCCACGTGAGCGGAGTCGCACGAGCGCGCCGGCCCGTCTCCCTCTCCTCCGTCGTCTCACCGCATGAGCTAAGGTAAAAGCACCTTTGACTAAAATGTCCAGTAATTCCACAGAATTTAGCAGAAAAGATGGAACTAAGTCCACTGGAGTTGTACCCCTGATGTTCATGAGCTCATCTCTGGTGAAAGAGCTCCGGGAATTGCAGCATAAAACTGAATGAACAACAAAAATAACACCAAACATTGCGCACCGAGTCGTCGAGGCAGCCATGTCGGCGCCACCGGAAGCATAACTGAGGACTTACTCTTGTTTCACTTGTGTTAGTTTCAAACAAAAGGCCTCCTATTTGTTTGTTACTAATTATTTCCTGAAAAATGTAAAACATTTTGATAAGGAATACAATTTTAATTAATCAAATAAAAATAATAAAACATTTAAATTAAAAATATTTTTAAATATTTTTTATGATCAAATTAAAAAATTTAAAATTGTGCGAGGTCACCGTGCGTAACAGCTGATTCAAGATATAAATGAGTGACAATTTAGCCAATCAGCGTCCTCAAATAGATTCAGCTTGGGGCAGAATCGATTCTGCCCTAAGCTGCGCGTTTCCGTCCGGAGTAGTATCTACAGGCGAGCGCCAGCGCTGCTCCTCCAAGACCCGTTTGAGAGGAGAACTTTGGCGGAGATTCTGCAGCCAAAGAGCTGATATCAGATCAGCCTGACCTCACAATCAGACAGCAGACTAGCGGGAAAGGGAAGCAGTACATGCGAAGCTTCTCCAGCTGAACACCAGACAGGTTTGGCTAGCTGGATGATGTCATGCTAATAACTTATTTAGCTTTTTAAAACAACGGGGACAGATCCAGCACGGACAGTTAGGGAGTGAGGGATGAGGAGGTAAGGAAACATGAGAACACCAGGACACATGAGAACTCTGTCAAGCTACATATACATACATTGTATAAGCTACAAAGTGAACATCTTTTCTTTTACCTAGTTGTCCTCAGTCATTTGCTTAACTTGGTCATGGAGGCATCAACATGAAATAGAGATGTTAAATTAACAGTGAAAACTCATCATAGCTTAATTTAACATCAGTATTCATAATTACACTTCATGTTTACTTCTCCTGATCTTTACCCCTTATAACAAGGTCCATAGGGGCATCTCAGTACATACACATGTTATATTATATTATATTATATAAGTGTTATTTACAGATTTCTTTTCGTGTTGGAATAAATGTTAAATATTTAACTGCCAAGTAATAATGCGTGTTTGACACTTTCATTTTTTTGCATTAAATCATACTGGGATGTTTGCTGAAATTGATAGGATGGCCCTGCCTAGAACATGTTCCACTATGTTCAAATGTGTGATGATGGACAGATGATGGACAGATTCCAGCTCTTTTGTTGATGTATTGTCTAATGGACAGAATGATGAAAAAGAAAAAGATCAGCTTCCTGTGTCTGTCACAGGACTGTAATGAGGACTCTAATGATTCAATTCAATTCAATTCAATTAATTTTTGTACAGCCCAAAATCATTACAAATTTGCCTCAGAGGGCTTTACAATATGTACACATTTGACATCCTCTTGTCCCGGAACCCTCACATCAGAACAGGAAAAACTCCCCAAAAAACCCTAATGATCGGACGCTCTTCCTGCCTGCACACGCTCACACTCATGTGCATTGAACGTGCTCATGAGTTTGGTGAACTGAATGAATCCGTTTGCAGCTGATGAGCGTGAAGGCTCTCGCACTGTGACCGGCAGCCGGCGGGGCTAGTGCGGTGAAAGGAGCGGACATCATCATCCGCCGTCTATTTCTTCACCTCCAAAGTCTCACAAATGAATTTGACGAGCCAGCAAGTGTTACGCCTAGTTTCTACTGGCAGTAGTGAGGCGCATGCGCCAGCAAATCACGGCCAGTGCGTGTTGCGCTTGGTTGTGCACTTGTGAATTTTTGTAACTTGGCACGCGATCAGAGCTTTTCAGACATGACTGTCACAAATCGTTCACTGATAAAAGCACTATTCACATGTCTGGGGATGATACAAACAAGGACAATTCGTTTTCAGATGCTTTAGAAACGAGGTCTTAAAACCACATCCAAATCAGATTTTTTACAGAATATTCAACCCTCATTTCTTCATAATGCTTCAGTGACTGAGTTTACAGTTAATTGCAATCCCCTCTCAGCATTGTGGAGGTTGGTTCATGGCTTTTTGCCAGAAAACACTCGTTCATTGTGTTTGTACGCCCTCTGGCGTTTCGGAGAACAATGCAACAACAGCTCTTAATAAACGCCTCTGTTCGTGCTCGGAGCCCGAAGGTGCCGACTGCGAGTATCACGTGCACTCACCTGGTTTGTATGTGCGTATCACGTGCACTCACCTGGTTTGTATGTGCTATCACGTGCACTCACCTGGTTTGTATGTGCGTATCACGTGCACTCACCTGGTTTGTATGTGCGTATCACGTGCACTCACCTGGTTTGTATGTGGTATCACGTTGTCGAGAAGAGTTGAGATCACAGAGAAAGCCGCCTTGGATACATGCTCCACGATCAGGGGAAAGTCAGGATATAAAGGCACGAAGCATATACTCAGAAATCAATAGTTAAAGTGTAATCGAAAGATAAGGTTTATGATCATTATATAACGGAAGTTTAATGCATAGAGTGATTTAACAAATGCAAAAGCTGATTATAATGATGATCTGTGCAACAGAGTTGAGACGTGAAAAGTGTGTGTATGAAAGAAGGTTTAGAGAAGTGGGGGCCGAGTGAGTCAGGAACAGATGTTTTGGGCGTGGGTCGGATAAACAGACACGCGGCTGCGAAGTCTGTTGCAAGAGATGACTCACGGAAGCAAGGAGGAAAGTTAGGTACTTTCCAAACATAAGCACACACACATAAGGGTGGGATAAAGATCATGTGTTCAGAATAGGAGGGGGGGGAACACACAGCCCACATCAAGGATAAAAGGAGATGCTTGCGATACGCAGGCTGGGATTTCTACACGAGAAGAAGATACGGATGATCGTAACTGAAGTATTCAAGGACTTCGTCTCTGTTCACGGAAAGAAGACCGCTGTTCGTGGACAAAGATTAAAAGACGGAGATTTTCCTCTCCCCACTGCTCGACTTTAACAACTGAACAACGGAGGAACGCGGCAGTCCTAGAAAGACTTTGTACTGAGCCTTGAGGACTGTTGAACGGACTCCGCTGCAGAGCAGGAGAACCGAGGGTCTGGCCAGACCTTCGCTCCTAACAACTCCAAAAGAACCTTTTCATCGCACCTTTGAAATCCAGCTCCCACCGAGCCGTCTCGGCATCTAAAACTAATGAGTATAATCTAAGAAGAAAATTTAAGTAACGAATCAAGTGTAGTAACATTTTATTTGAGCTGTAGCTTAACCCTTGCTAACTAACTAAATATAACCTGCAATAAATATCTAATCTGCATTTAAAGTAAATTTCTCAAGTACATTTATTTGCTTAAGTAGTAAAAATTCCTCGTGGCAGTAAAAAGTTAAATCTATTGTATGTCTAACAACTGAGTTCTGTAAGGTTATCCGAGAGACCGAATCCACTTAACAATCCCTTACGGTTTTAGAAGTAATCCTAGCCGGCCTTAGGTCACTCAGGGACAGTCTGAGTACAATTGCATTAGAGAGAAGGATAAAAGTTGCCCCTTTTGGCCCGGACCTAACGGTCAGAAGGAGTGCCGCTAAAAATCGGGAGGGGTGCTAGTCCCGTAGGGCAGGGTGGCAGGTCTCAGGTGGGCGAACGGCGGTCCCTTGGGACCTCCGGTCAGCGAGTTATGATTTTCCAAAGTTTTTTACCTGTTTGCCCGAATGTCCCTTTATGTTTTGCGACCACCAGGGGGCGAGCGCCCAAAACCCGTTTGGGAACAAAACTGCCATTCGGGACGGGCCATTTGGGCTACAAAGGGACATTAGGGGAAATGTCCCCGGAATGGCAGAATAGGCCCCATGTCACCCGGGACACACAAAGGGATATTTGGGGGGCCGAATGGGTCAAATCGGGCCATTTGGGGGGACGAATCGGACCGAAAGGGACATTCGAGGGCCACCTCCGCGGACTTCAGGATTGACATTTTAAACTGCCATATCTCTTCAACCGTTCAATATCTCGCCCTCAAACGTAGATATCTTGGATCAGCGTTAAATTGTAGCGGAACAATATTTTTGGGACAAAAGTTGCCATTCAGGCAGTATGGTGTTGGGTGACATGAAATGTACTTGTGCAATTTGATCTAAATGTGCTACAGCCACCAAATTTGGTACACTGGGTCTGTGGCTTCATATGAACACACACACCAAGTATGGTGGGGCTAGCCCCTCAAATTGTGAAATTTTGGTATCTCAGGCAAAGTGAGGCAATTTCATTGAATTTGCCCAAAAATTAAAGTCATCCGATTTGCTTGAAACTTTTCACACCTGTTTGGATGTTCCCAGGTATGCCCCCTCATAAGTGTCAACCTCCTAGCCCAGAGCCTACTCCAGATATTGTTTGGGAGGTCTGGGAACAGAAGGGCCGATCGGGTTGGGATTTTTGGACTAAACGAGACCCCAGTCAAGTGTAGGTGAAATGTCCCTTTCTGAGTCAGAAGGATAAGCTCCCAAATGGCACTAATTGAGGGACATGCGGCCTACATGAGAGCCCCATCAAATGTAGTCGGAACGGCCCTTTTACAAAGACAAATACGCTTATAACTGGAGAAGTGTCATTCCAACTACATTTGATGGGGCTCTTGTTTATGCCAAAAATCCCAACCCGAATGGCACTAATCGTCCCGGGGTTCCCCAAAGCCTGTAGGGACACTTTATGCCATTCGGGCTTGGATTTGTGGGACATGCGGCCTACATGAGAGCCCCATCAAATGTAGTCGGAACGGCCCTTTTACAAAGACAAATACGCTTATAACTGGAAAAGTGTCATTCCAACTACATTTGATGGGGCTCTTGTTTATGCCAAAAATCCCAACCCGAATGGCACTAATCGTCCCGGGGTTTCCCAAAGCCTGTAGGGACACTTTATGCCATTCGGGCTTGGATTTGTGGGACATGCGGCCTACATGAGAGCCCCATCAAATGTAGTGGGAACGGCCCTTTTACAAAGACAAATACCCTTATAACTGGAAAAGTGTCATTCCAACTACATTTGATGGGGCTGCCGTTTATGCCAAAAATCCCAACCCGAATGGCACTAATGGTCCCGGGGTTCCCCAAAGCCTGTCGGGACACTTTATGCCATTCAGGCTTGGATTTGTGGGACATGCGGCCTACATGAGAGCCCTATCATATGTAGTCGGGACGGCCCTTTTTCGTCACCATATATGGTGCAATTGGATCTAAATGTGCTACAGCCACCAAATTTGGTACACAGGGTCTGTGGCTTCGTATGAACACACAGACCAAGTTTGGTGGGGCTAGCCCCTCAAATTGTGAAATTTTGGTTTCTCAGGCAAAGTGAGGCAATGTATTTGAATTTGCCCAAAAATCAAAGTCATCCGATTTGGTTGAAACTTTGCACACCTGTTTGGCTGTTCCCACGTATGCCCCCTCATAAGTTTCAGCCTCCTAGCCCAGAGCCTACTCTAGATATTGTTTGGGAGGACTGGGAACAGAAGGGCCGATCGGGTTGGGATTTTTGGACTAAACGAGACCCCACTCAATTGTAGGTGAAATGTCCCTTTCTGAGACATAAGGATAAGCTCCCAAATGGCACTAATTGAGGGACATCCGGCCTACATGAGAGCCCCATCAAATGTAGTCGGAACAGCCCTTTTACAAAGACAAATACCCTTATATCTGGAAAAGTGTCATTCCGACTACATTTGATGGGGCTCTCGTTTATGCCAAAAATCCCAACCCAATTGGCACTTATCGTCCCGGGTGTCCCCAAAGCCTGTAGGGACACTTTATGCCATTCAGGCTTGGATTTGTGGGACATGCAGCCTACATGAGAGCCCTATCATATGTAGTCGGGACGGCCCTTTTACAAAGACAAATACCCTTATAACTGGAAAAGTGTCATTCCAACTACATTTGATGGGGCTCTCGTTTATGCCAAAAATCCCAACCCAAGTGGCACTTATCGTCCCGGATGTCCCCAAAGCCTGTAGGGACACTTTATGCCATTCGGGCTTGGATTTGTGGGACATGCGGCCTACATGAGAGCCCCATCAAATGTAGTCGGAATGGCCCTTTTACAAAGACAAATACCCTTATAACTGGAAAAGTGTCATTCCAACTACATTTGATGGGGCTCTCGTTTATGCCAAAAATCCCAACCCAAGTGGCACTTATCGTCCCGGGTGTCCCCAAAGCCTGTAGGGACACTTTATGCCATTCGGGCTTGGATTTGTGGGACATGCGGCCTACATGAGAGCCCCATCAAATGTAGTCGGAATGGCCCTTTTACAAAGACAAATACCCTTATAACTGGAAAAGTGTCATTCCAACTACATTTGATGGGGCTGCCGTTTATGCCAAAAATCCCAACCCGAATGGCACTAATGGTCCCGGGGTTCCCCAAAGCCTGTCGGGATACTTTATGCCATTCAGGCTTGGATTTGTGGGACATGCAGCCTACATGAGAGCCCTATCATATATAGTCGGGACGGCCCTTTTTCGTCACCATATATGGTGCAATTGGATCTAAATGTGCTACAGCCACCAAATTTGGTACACAGGGTCTGTGGCTTCATATGAACACACACACCAAGTTTGGTGGGGCTAGCCCCTCAAATTGTGAAATGTTGGTGTCTCAGGCAAAGTGAGGCAATGTCATTGAATTTGCCAAAAAATTTAAGTGATCCGATTTACTTGAAAGTTTGCACACCTGTTTGGCTGTTCCCAGGTATGCCTCTAGATTATCTAGAACTGATTTTTGCCTGTATCAAACTCAGACTTCAGCATGGGGTACACGTCCATAAGCTGTACACCCTGTCGTACTCTTGATGAGATCAGACCAATTTTTACTTCTGAATATGTCAGAGCCCTGCTTTTTTAATATGTTGTAGACAGGCCCCAATGAGGAACATTCAAGTTGGATGGGACTCCCTAGCACTTAGCATGCCTGCGCGGGAAGAGGGTCAGTTGGCCTACATGTGAATGGGGCATTTTGAAGGATAAAATGAATGGAAAGTGATTACCCAAACGGCCATCCTTCAACTTGTCAAAACTTCTCACAACATGGTTGAATTTGATGGGCGATTGCATGACAACATTCCCCTTGATGACGTGAATGTGAAAATGGTGCAATAGAACCTGCAGACCCTCTGGAAAGCTGTCTTCTGTTAGCAACGTGCTAATGCTACAAAACCAATCAATCCCAGTAGAGTGTTCAATTTTGTCCAAGAATTGTCAATTACATGTCAAAAATGTCATTTATTTGTGTTTTTAGGGGCCGGAATAAATCTCCCGCCGAAACCAAAGAGTGAAAACTGACCTTTGTTCTAAATCCGAAATGGCACATTTTCCGAAAAGGGACATTCCGACTACATTTGAATGGAAAGTATTGAATGTCATAACTTCTCAGAAAAGGGTTGGAACTGTGTTGTAATTGAACGAGACACTCCCCTTGATGACTTGAATGAGCACATGGAGCAGCAAATCTGCAGATCCTCTGGAAAGCTATCTCCTGTTGGCGGCATGCTAATGACTGTACACATCATTAAGAGTCTTTTAATTCATTAAAAATACTTTAAAGCAAGATAGAGCAATACATTGTTTTTGTGAATTAAGAGAGGGTCGTGTAGGTTAAATGATCCAAATCTAGAGGTCGTAGCTGCAAGTTAAGGTTCCCAAAAACAGCCCCAAAAGTCATAATTGAGGCATATGAACTCATTTTTCGGCCTGTTTTGGCAAGTGAGAAACGGGCCATTAAATCGCAGTGAAAGGTTGGAAGTGCCTGGTTTTTGCATAAATCAGTCGCCTGTGATAAGGTGATGCAGGATCTAAAGCGAGATATCTGTAGACCCTTGGGAAAGCTAACTTCCGGTAGCAGCATGCTAACGACTTGAATCCAATTGCACCTTAAAGAGGGTCCTCTTGTGTCCATCATATGTCAATTATGGAATGATAAGCCAGTTATAAGTGTTTTTATTGCACCCAACAGAAACAGCAACATGTACACATCATTAAGAGTATTTTAATTCATTAAAAATACTTTAAAGCAAGATAGAGGAATACATTGTTTTTGTGAATGAAGGGAGGGTCGTGTAGGTTAAATGATCCAAATCTAGAGGTCGTAGCTGCAAGTTAAGGTTCCCAAAAACAGCCCCAAAGGTCAAAATTGAGGCATATGACCTCATCTTTCGGCCTGTTTTGGCAAGTGAGAAACGGGCCATTAAATCGTAGTGAAAGGTTGGAAGTGCCTGATTTTTGCATAAATCAGTCGTCTGTGATAAGGTAATGCAGGATCTAAAGCGAGATATCTGTAGACCCTTGGGAAAGCTAACTTCCGGTAGCAGCATGCTAACGACTTGAATTCAATTGAACCTTGAAGAGGGTCCTGTATTGTCCATCATATGTGAATTTCATCAAAGAAGGCCATTTACAAGTGTTTCAAAATTGACCAATATTAAAAAGTGGTCAAAATCCAGATTTTACCAGTCTTTTCTCAATATTTTTATACTTTAAAACGGCGTAGGGTTTTAAATCCTTTTCTGCTTCAAAGAGGGGCTCGTCACCATTACACACCTATAATCTGGGCCTCATAGCTGCAAGTTAAGGTCCCCAAAAACACCCACAAAGGGCTTAATTGGGCTTAATTGGGGCCTTATTCGCTTATTTTTTGCCATATGCAAGAATGGCCATAACTTATCAAATATGGGTCCTAGAACCCCCAGATTGTGCACACACATTGTGGACAAGGCCTACAATACGACCACCTGGAAAATCCCTCTAGATTATCTAGAACTGATTGTTGCCTGTATCAAACTCAGACTTCAGCATGGGGTACACGTCCCTAAGCTGTACACCCTGTCGTACTCTTGATGAGATCAGACCAATTTTTACTTCTGAATATGTCAGAGCCCTGCTTTTTTAATATGTTGTAGACAGGCCCCAATGAGGCACATTCAAGTTGGATGGGACTCCCTAGCACTTAGCATGCCTGCGCGGGAAGAGGGTCAGTTGGCCTACATTTGAATGGGCCATTTTGAAGGATAAAATGAATGGAAAGTGATTACCCAAACGGCCATCCTTCAACTTGTCATAACTTCTCACAACATGGTTGAATTTGATGGGCGATTGCATGACAACATTCCCCTTGATGACGTGAATGTGAAAATGGTGCAATAGAACCTGCAGACCCTCTGGAAAGCTATCTTCTGTTAGCAACGTGCTAATGCTACAAAACCAATCAATCCCAGTAGAGTGTTCAATTTTGTCCAAGAATTGTCAATTACATGTCAAAAATGTCATTTATTTGTGTTTTTAGGGCCCGGAATTAATCTCCCGCCGAAACCAAAGAGTGAAAACTGACTTTTGTTCTAAATCCGAAATGGCACATTTTCCGAAAAGGGACATTCCGACTACATTTGAATGGAAAGTATTGAATGTCATAACTTCTCAGAAAAGGGTTGGAACTGTGTTGTAATTGAACGAGACACTCCCCTTGATGACTTGAATGAGCACATGGAGCAGCAAATCTGCAGATCCTCTGGAAAGCTATCTCCTGTTGGCAGCATGCTAATGACTTGAATCCAATTGCACCTTGAAGAGGGTCCTCTTGTGTCCATCATATGTCAATTATGGAATGATAAGCCAGTTACAAGTGTTTTTATTGCACCCAACAGAAACAGCAACATGTACACATCATTAAGAGTCTTTTAATTCATTAAAAATACTTTAAAGCAAGATAGAGGAATACATTGTTTTTTTAAATTAAGAGAGGGTCGTGTAGGTTAAATGATCCAAATCTAGAGGTCGTAGGTCCAAGTTAAGGTGCCCAAAAACAGGATCAGGGGCCGAAATTGGTGCAATTTGTGCAATGTGTAAAAACTGACCATAATTCGGGTAAAGAAGGTTGAAACTGTCTGAATTTTGCACCACACACCCCCTCCGATGACTCGAGTCAGCGTGCCAAAGGAGAAGTCTGTAGCCCTTTGGGAAGTTTTTTGGTTTTTTTCAGGAACATTCCGACATGTTTGTGGCATCATATGGTGATACGTGATCCGTTTCCATGTTTTCCAAGGCTTTGGACCCGAAAGGCAGAAAACGCCCCATTTGGCCATGCCCCGCCCATTTCCATGTTTGGGACCTTGACCGGTCCATTCCCCATCCATTTCCATGGTTTCCACCCGAAAGGCACAAATCGCCCCATTTGGCCATGCCCCGCCCATTACCATGTTTGGGAGCCTGACCGGTCCATCCCCCATCCATTTCCATGGTTTGTGAGCTTGACCGGTCCATTCCCCCTCCATTTCCATGGTTTCCACCCGAAAGGCCCAAAACACCCCTTTGGGCCTGGCCCCTCCCACTTTTTCAGCCACTGGTCAAGGGCGCCCTCTATAGGATGTTCCCAAAAGTTTTCCCAGTGTTCCCAAAAGTTTGCATGGGATGTAGGCCGTTTGTCCGGCACATTGTCACCGTCCAGACAAAGTGCCGGTGGCCCACTAAGCCCCATGTTAAATTTTGCCATAAAGCCCAAATTCCCTTGCCGTTAAAACCTAACCTGGCATTTACCAAGAGCACGGATCCAGAAGAGGGAAGCTGCCATAACTGACGCGACTGGTAGGAACGCCCGGGGCCAGGGTGGCCTCTCGGCCGAGTGCACTCAGACCGGAGGAAGCAGGTTAGACGTCGGGAGTAACGGCAGTTAGCAGAGCCAGGCGAGTTCACTCGCAAGAACACCAGCTCGACAATCTTTTAATCGAGAGCTGAGTCAGTAAGTAGCCCCGTATCGGGCCAGAAGTACCCCAGGATCTAACAACGTGCACTCACCTGGTTTGTATGTGCGTATCACGTGCACTCACCTGGTTTGTATGTGCGTTGGGTTAGAGACCAGTTCCAAGTTCTTTATTATGGTATGCACACCATTACAAGGAAGCTGTTGCAATGAAAATCTTGGGGAAAATAAACAAGCTGCATGTGAATGGTCAAGAGTTTACTTTCAGCAATAGCTTTCTCTCCTTTTGAGACATTTCAGACCTACTAGAACACAAACAGAGCATCTTTATTAGTTCTCTGATCTTGTGTTGTGAGGCAGAGTATTTGTTGCATCGTGATATGCAACTGTAGCAGTTGCGTACTCTCCGTTGCGTTGTGTTTAATTCAGGACACGATATATTTTGATGGCTCCAACCAGACGTTTATTCATCGGACAGAATATTGCTGGTAAAAGACAGAACAACTTCAGTGACTCTCATAGACAATGTTGTGGTCACAAGCTCCGGAACACATGAAAACAGCTTGCTTCAGACTAGTTATACATGTAAATAAAATGACATTTCAGTGCAATATACCTGGTAAAAGACAGAACAGCTTCAGTGACTCTCATAGACAATGTTGTGGTCACAAGCTCCGGAACACTGTTAAATCAAAAGGGACAAATACTTAAGCTAACTGCTGTTAGCATGTTACTCATGCTAAATGCTAAATGCTAAATCAGTTAAAACCATTTGCTCTAGAAATTATGAATTAAAACAATTATACGAACAAAAAGGGACTTCTAGACATCTCTATATATATCTCTCTCGATATATATATATATCTATGTGTACATCAGACATCGAATGAGATGTTTCACAACGGAGCTTGTCACAGGTCAACCTACCATGAAAACAGCTTGCTTCAGACTAGTTCATGAAAGCTGGGCGCACCACTAGAGTCTGCAAGCAGCCAGCAGAGGGCGGTGTTACACACAACCCACTTGTCTCCATGGGGAACTAATGATACGTTGTAAATGATATTTAAACAAGGAAATAACATGAAAATGATAAGGATTAGCAATAACTTAAATAATATAGTAATACTAGCAACCAATGGCCAGTGATGGCAAGTGGAATCATTAACTCTGTTACATTCCCCCCTCCACTTGCTCATCCAACCAAACAAAGAAAAAATACAATTAATGAAAAGAAACTCAACAAAAATGCTTGACCAGTGCCATGAGAATACCACCAAACAGGAACATACCAGGTAAGATTGACTATTTAAAAACAAAACTTGAAAAATAATGTACAGTACTGTTCAGAATATGGATACCAAGTAGTCCAGTCAATGACTATTCCCGAAGAATTAGAATGGGAAAGGGTAGCAAGTCCTTTCAACACTCACAGGAAAACATGCCGATCTACATGTTAAGTCACCAGATATCACATAATAAATACAGTAATTACAGTACAATCACAAGCTATCCAGAGTTACACACTACTAGTGGTCTCACAGGTTCTCATATCTTCAGGAAAAAAAAATCAAATACAACAAAACAAAATAACCCCACAGTTCAAAAGAGGCGTTGAAAATGACATCTCCACAGAGTACATTAAACCTCAGAACAGAAAACACTATAACCCTGCAAGAACCTTGTGGTGCATTTGCTGAATAAGCCTCAAAACAGGTCTAACAGCCCTGCCACACCTAGTTCCTACTCCTAGTGTCTCCTCACTACAAGCAGTGTCAGGTCGAGTACACTCTGCACCTGATCCGACAAGAGAACCGACATCAGAAGGCTGCATGTCAAGCGAAGGCACAGAAGTAACAGTTCGAGAGTCAGTCAGGTCAGCAGGACAGTCCATGTCAATAGGCAGGTCACAAGAACCAGTTTGGCCTGGTCTCTCATCAGTCTCTTGCAAGTCCTCAACAGCAGGAACATCCACGGAATCAATCAGCTGATCACCAGTGGACGCTGGAAGACTGGAGACCCATGACACAGTCCTGTCCTCAGATGCACAGGAAGGCAGTGCAACAGAGTCCACATCATCACCCTGCAGGGAGTCGTCCATAGCCCCAGTGACCAGATCACTGCCACAAGAACCACCATCTTCAGACTCAGTCGGCAGAGGCAGGAAGTTCACAAGCATGATAAGATTCCTGTGGACCACTTTCTCCTGGCCTGTGGCACAGTTCCTGATCCTAAAGGTATCTGTGTTCTCTTGTTTTGCCACAACAGTGTAGAGGTGTCTCTCCCAACGATCAGATCAGCTAGTTTCCTCCTTCCTTGTTCGCCTTTGTTAGCTAACAGGACTCTGTCGCCAACATCCACAGGGGCACCTTTAAGCTTCCTGTTGTAAAGGTCAGTCTGCCTCTGCTGCTGCTTTGTGGTGGAGGACTGAGCAACCCTCATAGCCTCTGCCAAATCCCGCTGGAGACACTGCACATAGGCATCATAATCCACCACCTGATCATCCAAAAGGACAGAGTCAAACATCAAGTCAACAGGCAGCCGAGGGGTCCTGCCAAACATCAGTTGGAATGGGGCAAAGCCTGTGGTCTCATGCACTGTTGAGTTGTAGGAGAAGGTGAGAGATTTCAGCTGCTGGGGACATCGGTGCTTGGCCTTTGGTGGTAGTGCTCTGATCATATTTCCAAGCGTGCGATTGAACCTCTCAACAGCTCCGTTGCCCATGGGGTGGTAAGGTGTTGTATGAGATTTTTCAACACCAGCAACTAGAAGCATCTCCTCAATCAGACTGCTCTCAAAGTTAGTTCCTTGATCAGAGTGTACACGTTCAGGAAAACCGTACACACAGAAGAAGTTGTTCCAGAGCTGTTGAGCGACAACATTAGTTGACTGGTTGGGACAGAGGTAGGCTTGGGCCAGCTTAGTGAAATGGTCAGTAACCACAAGCACATCAAGGGACTTGTTGGAAGAGTCCTCAGCTGACCAAAAGTCCACACACACCAGCTCAAGGGGTCTGGAAGTTGTAACACTCTCAAGCGGTGCTCTGCACGTTCTCGTCTCGATGGGCGCCTCTGACGTTCCACAAAGTGAAGCACTCGACTCAAACAGGGGTCTGCTCGCTGCATAGCCATCAGCTTATCTCTAGGCAGAGGCTGGACATCAGACAGCTCACCTGGTTGAATAGACTGAACAAGTTGTGGCAAGAGGAAGGCTTGGTGTGGTAAGCGCTCTTGGTCCAGACTGCTCCAGCACAGCAGACACTGCCTGCGGGGAGATGCAGGTATCCTGGGATAGTCCCTCTGGATCCTTGGAGTCCACAGTGGGTGGATAATGCATCTGCAACATGGCTGAAGGGTCACAGGTCTGACGAAACACATCCTGCACCCGGTCACAATTCAATGCACTTGCTTCCTCCAGTAGTGCGCCATAAGGGACTCTTGTCAGGCGATGCAGCAAACTCGGCTGTACAAAAGGCTCGTGGCTGAGGGCATCAGCGACCACATTCTTAGGTCCAGGAATGTACTTGATCTGAAAGTCATATGGAGCAAGCTTAGATACCCATCTCTGCTCGGAGGCATCAAGCTTTGGCTTGGTGAGAATGTAGGTCAGTGGGTTGTTGTCAGTCCATGCAGTGAATGTGTGACCTTTCAACCAGTGGCTGAACTTATCACAAACAGCCCATTTGAGCGCTAGAAACTCTAGCATGTGAGCTGGATTGCGTGACTGGGCGTAGTTGAGAGATTTGCTGGCGAATGCCACTGGTCGTGCAACGTCATCGCCCTCAGCCAGTTGAGACAACACAGCGCCAAGGCCATTGGATGAGGCATCAACAGACAGCAGGAAAGGCATACTGAAGTCAGGATGAGCTAAGGTAGCATTATCCAGCAGAGCCTGTTTCAGCTTATTGAAAGTGTCACTGCATTCGGGGGTCCAGTCATCCAAAGCTAGCTTCCTAGCTTTCTTTTTACCCTTGGCATATCGTGGCTTCTGCACACCAGATGTCAAGGCAAAGAGAGGCTTGCTGATACTCGAGTATCCTTCGAAGAACTTCTGGTAAAAACCAACCATACCAAGGAACGATCTTATTTTGGATGGAGAGGGAATGTTGGTGCTCTCATCCATCAAATCCTTCTCACTCAGATCCACGATGGCCTTGACCTTCTCTGGGTCAGTGGAGATCCCATCCTTACTCACAATATGCCCCAGGAACTTCACAGATGGTCGCATGAAGTGGCACTTCTTTGGAGCTAGCTTCAGGTTGTGCGCCTTCAGTTTCTCAAACACCATTTCCAGCCTCTGCAAAGCTAATTGTTCATTGGGAGCAAAGACAAGGATGTCATCAAGGTAACACAACAGGCTCAAGAAGTTTTGATCACCGAAGATGGCCATCATCATCCTCATGAACATGGCTGGGCTGTTGCATCGTCCCTGCGGAAGCCTGTTGCACTCGTACAGTCCAAAAGGAGACGTGAATGCGGTGAACTTCTTGTCCTCATGGACTTCCACATTGTAGTAGCCAGAGGTCAAGTCCATGGTTGAGAAGAAAGTGTTCCCCCCAAGCGCAGCCAAAGCATCTGCCTGGTGTGGCAAGGAATGCGCATCCTTCACAGTGCGTGCGTTCAGCCAGCGAAAGTCTGTGCAAAGCCGCAGATCTCCGTTCTTTTTCCAAACAAGAACAAGCGGTGATGCATACTCACTTGCAGACTTCCTTATGATCTCTTGCTCCTCCATTTCATTCAAAGCCATTCTCAATTTCTCATAGTGTGAAGGAGACAGACGACGATAAGGCAGTCTGAAGGGTTTGCTATCACTCAGTCGAATCCGATGGACAAAGTCTTTGGCCTTTCCACAGTCCAAGCTGTGGCGGGAAAAGATGGATTCATACTTGGCCAACAGATCAACCAGCTTCACCTTCCAGAATGGGGACAGGTCACTTGAGTCAACATCAATGTCCTGCAGTCCTAAGTCGTGGAGCACAGAGCTGCCAGGTCTGTGTGTAGAATGCTCTGAGTCAATAGTCAGACTCTTCTCACTGCCGGTGTCAGCTTGGTCAACAGTCTTAGTCACATTGCATTTCACGTTGTCAGTTTGGTCTTTTTCATACAGGTAGTCAGTGTCAAAGTCCTCAAGCGCCACACAGGGGAACACGTCAGCAATCTTGCAGTTGCGTCTCAAAGTCACTGGCGTATTGGAAGGGTGAATGACTCACTGGAATCCATCCATCTCCCCACAATGGCGTCACAATGCGTCCCGCCATAACTGTCTTTGGCACTGTACGTGAATCACTTGGCTCCACAATGACTGTGCTGCCAGCCGAGAGGCACTTATGGCTAGGCAGACGACCCCACACCAAATGTTCTTTAAAGGGCTCCAGGGTCACAGCATGTTTAAGTTTAACTGTGCCCACCTTGTCAGGAATCTCATCGCCCCTCCATTTCTCCACAATGGCCAACATCTGCATCAGGGCCTCCTCATCGCTTGACGCTTGATCTGAAAGTGAAACTTTCTCCCAGAAATCTCCAGAAGTCTTCAGCGCCCGAATGAGATGTTTTATGACGTTGCTTCCATGAATCAAGTCATCGCTTTGACCATCCACAATGAGTGTGGGAACCGAGATGAGACAGTCAAACACTTTCATCTGAAGCTCACACACTCCGACGGGGGATGTCCTCAACCCTCCACATCCAATCAGAACAACCGATGTGGGAGAGATAGAATCAGGAGAAACAATGTTGGCCTTTTCCAGTAAAGGAAGCACACGTGAACTCAGAGAACAGGCCATCGAGCCGCTGTCTAGCATGGCACGCAGCTCCAGAGCATCTTGGATGGTCACACCAGTGTAGAAAAGGTCATCTGTTGCAGCCAGTCTCTGTGTGTTTTGAAATACCACTGTGGCTTTGCAATCTGTTGAGGCACATAACTGAGAGTAAACAGATTCACGGTCAACATCATCAATTGGGGACATTTTGTCTGGCCCTCCACAAGTCCCCTCCTTGCATGGGCCAGCTAGTTTTCCTGCTGTGTAGGGGTGCCAGATCGAACAGCAGGTGAGTCAGGACCAGGGGTAACAGAACAAGTCACTGCTTGATGTCCAGGAGCATGACAGCGAAAGCACAGACGTTCAGTCCGACAGTGGGACACAGTGTCATGGTCGTTGCTGCCACAAATGACACACGGACCCCTAAACCTGGTGCGATTGTCATTTCTGGGTCTCGGCGGCCTGGGACGCTGAGAGGACTCTTGCTTTAACAAGCGCTCCAGGAGAGTGATAACATGCTCAAGAGACTGACCATCACTTGGAAAGGGCCTACCAGCTGCAGTTGGTTGGCTGCAGTTGGTTGAGGAGCAGGATGGCTCTCTGCTGTTTGAACATGGCTGTGCAGAACATCTGCTGCCTGGGCGGATTGTAAGCCACTGACTGGGCGTGTTGACTGATGCTGCTGGAGACGCTTCTTACGGTGATGTTCATCCAGCCGGACTTGAACATCAGTGGTTGTCCAGTCCTCAAGCGGCTTGCAGCTGAAGACTAGCAACAGTTCAGGATCAGGACAGTGAGTGATGAACATGACCGTTACTTCACGGGAGGGGTTGTCAAGTGTCTTGTCTTGTCTTCTCAGTCCCTCAACAGCAGTGGCAATGGCTATGTTAAGCCAAATCCAGTAGTCGACAGCAGTCTCAGTGGGGAATGGCTTGGTGTCATAAAAGTCAGCTAGGGGCATACAAGAAGTCACACTATCACTAAAGTGTTGTTTAAGTATGTCAAACTCAGACATGAGACAATATTCTCTCCAATGCTGGTCCCTATCTGCTTCACTAAGTCACTGAGAACATCCACTGGGACATGCTCCAGATCTTGACCCACGGACGGTGCAGGCTGCTCACTCGATCCGACATCAGCAGCCACATATGTGTCATCACATGTACTCTGAATCACCATCGGATGATGAGGGGTAGATGTTGCAGGCTTTCTCTCCCTAAACCCACCCACGGTCGGTAATGGTGAGTCAAACCACAAACCCCGACCCCTACCAATACCAAACAAATCAGGCCTGTCCATTGGTAGTGAAAAGCATAAAACTCAAAATCAAAGAATGTGTAAATTGAGAAAGAGGAGAAAAAAATATATACACTCTTGACTCACAAACACAAATAAATATCACTTGAAGATTTTAAAACTTCTAAACATGTCCAGGAAAAAAAACGAGTGGAAAAATAATAGAGGAAATTTTATTTTTATTTTTTTTCAGTCCAACTCAAGCCAAAATGGCGACTCACGGCACAGTGGACAAAATGGCGATTGAACGGCGCATCGGCGTTGCTCTCCCACGATGAGTCGGCAGAAATCCCCCGGCGGAGAAGAAGGGTCACAGCACCATTGTAGCAGTTGCGTACTCTCCATTGCGTTGTGTTTAATTCAGGACACGATATATTTTGATGGCTCCAACCAGACGTTTATTCATCGGACAGAATATAGCTGGTAAAAGACAGAACAGCTTCAGTGACTCATAGACAATGTTGTGGTCACAAGATCCGGAACACATGAAAACAGCTTGCTTCAGACTAGTTATACATGTAAATAAAATGACATTTCAGTGCAATATACCTGGTAAAAGACAGAACAGCTTCAGTGACTCTCATAGACAACGTTGTGGTCACAAGCTCCGGAACACTGTTAAATTAAAAGGGACAAATACTTAAGCTAACTGTTGTTAGCATGTTACTCATGCTAAATGCTAAATCAGTTAAAACCATTTGCTCTAGAAATTATAAATTAAAACAATTATACGAACAAAAAGGGACTTCTAGACATCTCTATATATATCTCTCTATATATATATATATATATGTACATCAGACATCGAATGAGATGTTTCACAACGGAGCTTGTCACAGGTCAACCGACCATGAAAACAGCTTGCTTCAGACTAGTTGGGACTCTAGTGGTGCTGGGCGCACCACTAGAGTCTGCAAGCAGCCAGCAGAGGGCGGCGTTACACACTTGTCTCCATGGGGAACTAATGATACGTTGTAAATGATGTTTAAACAAGGAAATAACATGAAAATGATAAGGATTAGCAATAACTTAAATGATATAGTAATACTAGCAACCAATGGCCAGTGATGGCAAGTGGAATCATTAACTCTGTTACACAACAACGTCCAGTATTCAGATACTAATACAGGTTGTCGCCCAAACATTCAATCTGCCTTCACCTATATTTTTTTTCAATGTCAAATTTTACATAACAATCGTATATAAATCTGCTTACATAACTGGTGCGCTCAAAAGAAACACCAACCGGTACTTTAGATTATTTTTATTATAGATTCACAACAAACATTTGAACCAACATTGTTCTCATTCAATTTGCAATGTGGGAAAAGTGCAACAATGAACAACTATTACAATCACTGAGAGAAAGAAATGGGCTTTTGTACGGTTTTGTGCTGATGGAAGCTCACACATGAAAAGACAATTACATGCTTAAGTTACGAAAAGGAAGAGAAGTGAATTCATTTGTAATTAGATCTTTAGAGCATGCAATGGCAACTCTACCCTGAGTTTGCTTCCTCTCTCATCTGACTGAAGTTCCCAACATCATTCCTCTGGATGTGTGTCTCTAATACTGGCAAACCTTCTGCACATTTCTGTCTCATTCCTAGAGTTGCATTGGACTAGATCACTGTTAGATCATGTGCGTAGACTGTGTTGTAACCCTGTGTAATTCAAATTATTTTAGAGAATGAACCTGTGACTAATGACATTCTAAATGCTCGACACCATAGACATTAGAATGAGCTGATTCATCACACGACATGCTTGGATAATCAAGCGGTTAACAGCTGTTTATAGAACAGCACACACGAATGCAAATAAACATTTATTTTTGCGTTATTATTTCATTGTTCCTTTTCTTCCCCAACGCGAGGTGAGGTGAGGTAGTGTCTCTTCCTCAGCTCACTTTCCAAACACTTTTAATTATAAAGTGCTTTGCTGCGTCGTTGTGCAGGCCCCCGTCCTCTCCACACACCGGCCACTCAGTACCAGCAATGTTCCTATCCACTGGTCATATTCAGACACTGCTGCAGCTCACGCACAATGGCTGCTTAATGGCCAGGTACTTAAAGACACTACATCAGTACCTGCATGCTGCTGCTGAGCTTTACACTGAATGTTCCACCAAGACACTGTAACAAATGTGTGCTTATCACTCACTTTCTCTAAATCCACTTCAGATTTCTAAATGAATGGAATGAATAGATCTTCAGTTATCATGTGTGCAATGAGATCAAATGATGAAATGAATGAATCATTGACTTGATTAGTAATGTATTAGGGCCATTGTTAGTAGGAAAAAACAACAGATAAACAGAATGATGGAGAACGGGGGGAGGGTGGGTAATATCAAAGATTATAGAGTCAAATGTTTGCTAGAAGAAAGAACAGGAACAGGTACGAGCGGATGGATAAAAAATAGCTACAACATATAACTCCCTCTAAACCAACAAATATGTTATTGATGGGAAATATGACATTTTGCGTCTCTTGCTCTCATCCTCCAACTTTATGGAATATTGAAATATGTGCCATGCCATACTGTTTAATGTTGTATTAGTGCTACCTACAAACCATGGACTTCATTTTGTGTGATAAGAAACTCAGATTTCCCCCCACAGACCTACGTCTCTCTGCTGTTGTGGAGAAGGAGAAAGCAGGTTTGGTTGAGGATGAGTCTCTCCCTGTAACTGCACAGTCGCTCAAGGTCAGAGCGGAGGCTCACAAAAGACAGATTCCTCCGCGAGCGTGATCAGCCTCGGGGCAGGCACACACGTATTTCAGAGGTTTTCTGATCATAATCGTCGACACTATACGGTGGCCAGGGGGAAGTGATTAAAGCACTTTGTCTTCAGTCATACCTACCTCGTCCAATCCTCATCTCTGATCCCTATCGGAACCTTACTGCTGTTTGCCCAGACCATGCAGAGAACATCTCAGTCTCCCTCCATCTCAGGCTCTCTCCACTGCTGTCTCCCTCCATCTCATGCTCTCTCCACTGCTGTCTCCCTCCATCTCAGGCTCTCTCCACTGCTGTCTCCCTCCATCTCAGGCTCTCTCCACTGCTGTCTCCCTCCATCTCATGCTCTCTCCACTGCTGTCTCCCTCCATCTCATGCTCTCTCCACTGCTGCTGTCTCCCTCCATCTCAGGCTCTCTCCACTGCTGCTGTCTCCCTCCATCTCATGCTCTCTCCACTGCATCTCCCTCCATCTCAGGCTCTCTCCACTGCTGATGTCTCCCTCCATCTCAGGCTCTCTCCACTGCTGCTGTCTCCCTCCATCTCAGGCTCTCTCCACTGCGGCGTTTATTCAAAACTTTGAATACAAATCAAATGCCTGAGAAAAACATAAAACAATCACATAAGAAATAATAAATATAGTGTAAAGAGTCAGCAGACTTTAGTTTGAGTCTGTCATGTTGACTCCTGGGCAGAGGGGTGATGGAGTAAAATAATCAATACTATAACTGAAATGTAGGATGTTTTACATGGATTCTTTTTTAACAGAACATTATATTGTAAAAAGTATTGTTATTACAGTACATTAGTCATTTAGCAGACGCTTTTATCTAAAGCGACTTACAATTCAGATCCTGTCACAGCATAGGCACAGCTACAGGAGACATGTTGGGCTTCAGTGTCTTGATCAAGGACACATCGACATGCGACCAGCGGAGCCGGGGTTCGAACCGTCGATCCTCCGATTGAAGGACGACCCTGCTCTCCACTTTAATCATTTATTCACTTGTTATAAGTTAATTGTACCCCAATATACAAAAGTGTATGTTCAGACTGAATGTGAAGCAAAATCCTCACTCAGGTCAATTTAACTGTTTCTAAAGTTGTATTCAGAGATTTAAGTGTTTCTAAAGTTGTTCAGATGTTTAACTGACTGTAATCATTAGTGAATTAGTCGTTACTGTAGTCTGTAAACTAGAACCCTCATCTTTGCCAAGCCATATCCAAGTACCGTACTCATGTTATTATCTGTGAGACATATTGCTGTTTAGAAAGTTCATTTGCATGGGCGTCTGGATGTCTGAACACATTGACCTATTTGGTCTAGGACGAAGGTCACTTTTCTTTCCCAGTCGGGACAAACCGCCGACGTGGTCTTTCTCTATATCAACTGATTCTTGTTAGACTAAACATTTCTGCCTTAGTCTCCTGTGTTTTATCTGTTCCTCTCTGCCGGCCGGTATAAATATCTTGTTTGGATTTTGTGTCTTTAGAGCATATTCACAGCTCACTGCAATACGTGGTGGTGTTTTGTGTTCTCTGTTTGCAAACATTAAATTGACTTCTTGAAACTTTGATCATTCATCGAGACTCTGTTTTTATGTTAGACACTTTGGATAAAACCAACTTCACTCCTGAACTTGTTAAGGAAATATTCCACAACAATTTGGCGTCACGAACAGGATACGCTGACCGTCGGTCAGGCTCCAGAGGACCGTTCGGAGGAAAGGCCTTCCCAGGACAACACAACCAGTTTCCTGTCTCATACCTCCTTAGACCAGAGAGAGGGAACCGGCGGAAACCGGGGAGACCTGATTGGCGGCACGCGTATCCAACGGAAAGAATTAATTTCTACAAATCGGGTAAGAAGTTGAAATTCCAATTGTAAACAGTAAACGGTAAATTGTAAAGACGTAAAACGTAGCAGACACAGATGAGTGATCAGGTAGTCAGTATTATTTGGGGGATACAGCTGGTTTTGACATTTGTATGGTTGGTTTATAGGTTCTTCATGTGACTCCACCTAGGTTTCTGACGTATTATTTCATGTGATTTTATAAAGAGAACGAAGTGATATGTTACGATAACGATTTTAACTCAAAATAAAGGAGCTTTTTGAGATTGTAACATTGATCGTGTCTCTGCAATTAAGTCGAAATAAGATTCGTTGTTATTTACCTTTATAAGATTCGTCGGTAATAACGTAATACGTGAATTTCAGACAGGGTATTGTGAGCATTCTCCTAAGTATAAAGAAACTCAAAAAGGTTTTCTAAAGTTTTTCGCCTAAGGATAAAATAAACTAAAAGAGGTTTTTCTAAAGTTTTCACCTACGAATAAAAACAAAGGTTTTACAGTTTTCACCTAGGGATAAAAGAAACGAGGGTATTGTGAGCATTCTCCTACGAATAAAGAAACTCAACCTTTGCAGTGACGATTGCATTGTGATAAGTAGCGTCGACGTCCACACCAGAGGGACATGGGTGGCAAAACTTCACACTCAAAGGAGCCAGAAGGTCCGATTGTTGATTTAATGCGACAGAAACACGGGGAGTCATGTCTGGAATGCCTTCCATACTGGTCAAGGGAATTTGGGTTTCCAGAAAATGGATCATTAAGTTCCGCTAAACTTAAAATGTTACGAGGGGATTTAGAAACTAGAATAAAAGGGATGAAGAGTGGCAAAACGATTCGAGTTAAAGAGTTAGATATGATGGTGAGAAATCGGACTTGCCTGAAAATATGGGAAAAAGAGTGTGAATATAGGGAGAGAAAACAGATGATGAAACAAATGACGTGTTTGAAAGAAGAAAAGAAAAGCGAGGACACACGCGAGGACACTACACACACACACACTCGCTCAAATAACCCATTTCTTTTTTCTTCTTCCATATTTCCGAGCCTAACGGGAGCGGGGGGTCCGCTCCTCGACGTGTGTCCTCGACCTTCCCCGCAACCCGTCGTCCAACTCCCCGGACCTCCTCCTCCACCTCCTCCACCTCCACAACACGGACCCAAAGCCACCCAGCCCGACACACGCCAGCTCCGCGGAAGACAACAAGCGTCTGAATACAATAACGCGGCGTACCAACAGGACTCAATTTCTCCACCTTCAGGCTCTGACCCATTCTCACTCCCGCTACATGGCTCTGCGGGACCCCAGAACGTGAAACCTGAGGATGAGTTCACTTTCAGTGCCCCGATGATTCAAGTACCAGGAGTGGACGGTACTCCAGGGCTCGTGTTCAGAGCCTGGACACAAACTGACATTCTGCAAGCCGCATCACATCTGCCAAACATCCACAACGGTACAGCGTTTGCAAAAGATTTCCTGATATTCTGTAAAGAATTCATGCCCACAGGTTCAGAGGTCCATAGACTGCTGGTTAAACATGTCGGCCCGACTGACTTCAGCAAAATCAGAACTGTTGTCACCGGAAATGGCTGCGATTCCAGATTGATGAAACTCAACTGGGGCGACAACGAGAACGGACCCTACAGAACCTTCATCGAGGCTGTCTGCGCTGAGATCGCCCTCAGATTTCCATCCAAAGTCAACATGGCTCTCATCAACTCCACCAAACAAGGTAAAACCGAAGATGTTACTTCCTATCATCAACGTTTAATGTCTGCATTCCAAACGCACAGCGGTCTTGAGGAGCCAGGTGACAAAGCCATCATGACTGTGTGGGAGACACATCTCAAAAACGCCTTTGTCAACGGACTGCTGCCCGACATCAAAGCCGCCACCGAACGCTCTGTGATCGGCCTAGAAGACGCCCGACTCGACGAAGTGGTAAAACATGCACGCCACAATTACAAAGTGTTGGATGACAGTCAGACCCGCCAGGACAGGCACAGCAAACAAACGGGAGAGAAGGCTCAACTTGCCATGCTTCAAGCTGTCCAGCAGATGACGCTGGGCGCAGAGGGAGGGAAACCGACTCCTCCTTTCCAGCCACGTAATAACTATAGGAGGGGCAGAGAGAGAAACAGAGGAAGGGGGATGTACCGTGGTAGAGGGCGTTTCCAAAATGGCCGCCAACGTGGAGTTTTTCGCCAGACTCCACCCAACGAATGTTTCGACTGTGGCGAAACTGGTCACTGGTATAATGACTGTCCTCACTACGTCAACCAGGGAGATCCTCGTTTTCGAAATACAGGAGAGGGCGGGGGACGTGACTCATTCGGCACCTACTGACGTGATGCGGGGGAGGGAGACGACGCCCGGACGGGGGGAGCGGCTTCCGGCCCCAGGCCTCCGATGCAGGGAAGTAATATGCACACACACATGCAAGACACACTCAAACAATCCTTCCTCCTTTCCCCTGACACACACACACGCACATACTGCAGAACAACAAGCTGCTCTCCTTTTCGCCATTTCACAGTTGGAGCAACAGCACCTGCTCTCATCCCAACGACACACGAAACACATATATGCAATGTTTTCATCACAATCATTCAAAAACATGCCGACTACTGTTGTTGTTGTTGAGGGAAAGAAGTTAGAGTTTTTGGTAGATTCAGGGGCCACTTACTCAGTAATTCAACAGAAATACTTTCCTCATCAGAAGATGAGCGGGCGGTATGTTTATACACAAGGGGCTTCTGGTTTAACAGTAACTGAGAAATTTAGCAGTCCAATGACGAGTGTACACACTGACTTGACTGACGAAAAACCCGACATTAGAGTGAAACATTCGTTTTTACTTTCGCCAATCTGTCCCATTAATCTGATGGGCAGAGACCTGATGTGCGCTTATGGCATCTGTTTGGCATCATCCCCTGACGGACTGAAAGTGACTAGACACAGAGCCATACAACACATGATGCAGATGACTGCTCCTGTTCCACTTCATGTTTATCAGTGGTGGATTCCTGTGAAGGAAGCCACACGACTGGTTCAAGACGTTGACACTCGTGTCTCGCCTCATGCAGAACGCATGAATCCAGAACATCTCCACTGCACCTCCTATGTCTCTCAGGGTGCAGATGAATCCTACGAGGATACGTTTTTTGAAGGCATCAATGATGCGATTGTTTGCTCTACCTTGTTTTGGTCAACATACAAATCTGCTGTTTCTGTGTCTCTCTCTCCCACACAGAAAGAACTATTTCGAGTGGCAGACTCGTCTCCTCACATCTCGCTGTCCAAGGGTCGAAATGACCAATGGCGTGATCTGGGACCGTTCGTGGCACAATGCGAAGCGCTCACTGACTGGGAATCAACAAATGATCCACTCGTGTTACGCTCAAAGTCGACTGGGTACCATCGTGGGTTTTGTGTTCTCCTGACGGCAGCTTCACGTTCTGTCTATGTTTTTTATGAACACAACAACAAAGCTAAAACGTTCGTCTCTAACGCTGTCTCTATTTCTCCCGCTCTTGCCTCTGTTCCACAGACAATCTGGGCGGCGCACAAATATGACGTGGGTTTGATCAAGAACTGCCAACCGGTCGTCATTACTCCACGCTCTGACTTCCGACCCCACAAACACCAATATCCTCTGCGACAGGAGGCCATTGACGGTATTACACCAGTGTTTGAATCACTCCTGAAAGCAGGAGTGATCGTTCCATGTCCGGATTCGCCAGTAAGGACACCAATTTTTCCTGTGAAAAAGATCAGAGACCAAGACAAACCCACTGAGTGGCGTTTTGTGCAGGATCTGAAAGCAGTAAATGCTTCAGTCCATGCACGCGCCCCGAATGTGCCTAATCCATATACTATTCTAGCTCAGATTCCATCTGATGCTAAATGGTTTTCTGTTGTTGACCTGTCAAATGCTTTTTTCAGTGTCCCAGTCGACAAAGATTCTCAATTTTGGTTCGCCTTTAACTTCAATGGGAAACCTTACACCTTCATACGGCTGTGTCAGGGGGATACAGAATCACCAACAATCTACAATGACGCTCTTAGGGAAAGTTTAGAAAGTCTAACTCTCTCACCAGGCTCTGCCCTACTTCAGTATGTCGACGACTGCCTTATCGCAGCTCCTACTCAGGCACAGTGTCAGACGGATACATTAAAGCTGCTACAGCACCTAGCACAGGAAGGCCACAAGGCCAGTCTCTCAAAGTTACAGTTTGTAACACAAAACGTTCATTTTCTTGGCCATGACATTTCAGGAGAAGGTAAGACTCTCTCCCCCAAAAGAATCGCTTCAATTGTTTCGTTGCCTCAACCAAACACTAAAAAACAGATGATGTCCTTTCTAGGAATGTGTTCATACTGTCGGTCTTTCATACCTAACTACTCACAAGTGGAACAGCCATTGTCATCTTTGATCCACGGTAAGAATCTCACAGCACATGAAAAAATAATTTGGACAAAAGAAGGCCATGACGCTTTCACGCAAATTAAATGTGCTTTGCAAACTCCTCCTACTCTAGGGTTGCCAGATCCGCAGAAGCCGTTCACTCAAACAGTAGATGAAAGACAGAGCTGCATGACTTCCGTGTTGCTACAATCTCATGGCGACAAACTCAGACCAGTTGCGTATTTCTCCGCAAAGCTTGATCCAGTCGCTGCTGGCCTGCCACAATGTTTGCGTGCTGTGGCCGCGTGCGAAAGAGCGCTCGCAGCATCACGTGACATTGTCGGTTACGCGCCGCTGACACTGCTCGTACCTCACTCAGTCTCTTTGATCCTCCTCGAACAAAAGTCCTCTCATCTCTCTGCAGCGCGATACTTGCGTTATCACACATGTCTCCTAGACATGCCGAATGTAACGGTCAAACGCTGTACTAATCTTAACCCTGCATCGTTACTTCCTATTCCTGGGGATGGTGAGGAGCACAACTGTTTGGCTGAGCTCCAAGCTCAGTGCACTCCTCGTCCTGACCTGTTGGACACTCCGCTGGCTAACAGCGAGATGGTAATGTATGTAGACGGATCAGCCTCTCGCGATCCTCAGACTGGTACTAATCTTGTGGGGTTTGCTGTTGTTTCTGACTCTGATGTGCTGTGTTCAGGTTCCCTACCATGTCACCTCTCAGCCCAGGCAGCTGAGCTCATTGCACTCACTAAAGCATGTAAACTCGCTAAAGGTAAGACCGTTACTATCCACACTGACTCTCGTTACGCCTTCGGCGTTGTGCACGATTTTGGCGCTTTGTGGAAACATCGCAAATTCCTGAAGTCTGACGGTAAGCCTGTCCTTCATCACACTCTCGTTGCTGAGCTGTTAGAGGCCATTCTTTTGCCTACAGCCATTGCAGTATGTAAGTGTGCAGCACACACTAATCAGACTAATGACGTACCAACAGGAAATGCACGAGCAGACGCGGCTGCCAAAGCTGCTGCTCGACGTCCGGTCCCCACTTCCTCTGCTCTCGCGTTTTCATGCGTGCAAGTTCCTTCTTCTCTTATAGTAATGCAAACTCTCTCCACTCCGGAAGAGCGCCGGCTATGGTCTACTTCAGGGTGTACTTACACAGATGGACTTTGGGTGGGACCTGATGCTAAGCCATGTCTGCCTAAGCACTATTTCAATCATTATGCCAAGTTGACACATGGGTTAGACCACGTGTCAAAAGGAGGAATGTTGAGGGCATTAAATGAAACATGGTTCACAAAGGGGTTCACCTCATATGCACAAAAATTTTGTTCTGCATGTGTAACCTGTTCTACTCACAATGTAGGCAGGCCTGTAGCGGTGTCCAGCCAAGCTGCACATCCGCCTCCAACACGGCCCTTTGAACACATTATGATGGACTTTGTTGAGCTCTCTCCATCTGAAGGTAAGAAATACTGTCTTGTGATGGTGGACATGTGGTCAAAGTGGGTTGAAGTTTTTCCATCAAGCAAACAGACCGCTGCAACAGTGGCAAAGGCATTGATTTCGGAAATCATTCCTCGTTGGGGCATTCCTACGAAAATATCAAGTGACAACGGTTCTCATTTTGTAAACCAGGCCATTACAGAACTAAGCGCCTATTTGGGTATCGACTTAAGAACACACTGTGCTTACCATCCTGCCAGTGGTGGCGCTGTTGAACGAGAGAACGGTACCCTCAAAACAAAGTTAGCAAAATGTTGTGCTGACACTGGGTTACCATGGACAAAAGCCCTGCCTCTAGTGCTGATGTACATGCGTATGAGGAAACGAACACGCAGCAATCTGAGTCCTTTTGAGATATTGTTTGGTTTTCCTCCTCATGTAGGCACGGAAGCACCCACGGCACCGCCTCCATCCACCGCCTTATGCGAACATGAAATGTTGAGATATTGTGCGCAACTGTCCTCTGCTCTATCTGACATACGACAACAGGTGGCAGCTGCCCTCCCGAGGCAAGCGGAGGGACCGCTCCACAACCTGAAACCCGGTGACTTCGTAGTGGTGAAAGATTTCAGACGGAAGAACTGGAGAGCACAGCGCTGGCAACACCCCCTCCTCCCCTCTGCTACCAGCTGTTACTGACAGGGTCGCTACAACATGGATGAAGTACCTTTGACGTTTGACCTACCTCTCACTAGGACTGTTAACAAAAAAGGTTGAACGGCAAGATGCTTTTAACAGTACTAAAGTTGCCTTCTTCTCTGAACATAACATGTCCGACTCGCTGGCTTCTAAGCTAATTTTAACATTACCGCTGATGGGGAAATGCTAACCGCGATTAGCATTAGCGAATATAATATATCTTCGGACATCTTTTCATGCAGACATACTTACATTACAGACTAAGGTCTCTCAAGGCTACCAAATGGAAGAAGTAAAACGAAGCAGCGTGTCTTCTCATTAGAATCTAAAAGCAACGAGGCAATAACTGTTGTTGCTCATAGCTCTGAATAGCTGTTGTGCTAGCAGCAACTGGCCAAGCCAGTTAGCCGTAAATGCTATTCAGAGCTACGAGCTACGTAGACACGCTGCTTCGCAATCCCAACATGTCTAAGAAGAGGAAAATTGATACAGAGGGAAGGACATTTAATGAAAGATGGGAAAGTGAATATATTGTAGCGACCCTGTAAAGTGGGTTGCCGGTTCTGTGTCGGGAGCTAGTGATTGTGGGGTGAGACCGGAACCGGAAGGAGAGTTGTTGTGTAAACACACTGTCGTAGTTCGACGACTAATGTTCGCTAGAGACTCGGAAATAAGACTGACGGTTGTGATGAATAAACCGATTGAAAGGACCCTGTCTCCGACTCTGTTAGTGGACCATTACACTGGTGTCAGAAGTGACTTTGTAGCGGACGTAGACGTAACGCCAAATCCGTTCGTGAGCTTACCTAGCTTCGGTCGGGAGCTAGCCAGTTAGCTTGCTTTAATCATGGATGGTATCAGCAGGACGGAGGTGAAGAAGGAAGAGGAAGGAGCGTGCGGGTGGTCGGAGGACATAGCCAGAGAGTTCACGAGAGCTTCAAGTGTGGCGAGGGATCGCCTGAGAGAGTGCGGTGAGGATGGCTAGAGACGCGGGTATGGCTCCCTCATCAACGTTTGGCGCCATTTCTCCGGACAATGGAAATAACGAGGGCGGCGCCCGGCGACACTCAGTAGCAGTCTCAACGGTGAAAACACCCAAATACTCCGGTAGGTCTGACTGGGAAGCTTTCCTGGCCCAATTTGAGTTATTATCAGACGCCGGGGGATGGTCGATCGACACTAGAGCACTGCAGCTGGCTTTGTGCCTCACAGATGAAGCGCTGTCCTGTCTTCTGCTGCTGAGTCCGGAGGAGAGACGTAGTTATCAAGCGCTGGTGGGGGCTCTTCAGAGGCGTTTTGGACAGTGTTTGCAGCCTGAGCTCCTGCGTAATGAACTCAATAATCGTTGCAGAAAACCTGGGGAGCCGCTGCGGGCATTAGGTAATGACATTGAAAGCCTGTCGCGGCGGGCTTATGTACACATGCCACCCAAAGTACAGAGTGAGCTGGCACGGGACCAGTTCATCAGAGTAATCTTCCCCACTGAACTGCGTGTCCAGGTACAGCTGCAACACCCACAGTATTTGCAGACAGCCTTGGAGATGGCTGTGGAGAGAGAGAATGTGTGTAGCGGCTGGAAACTGTCAAAGAGACGGCCTACCTGCCGTGAGGGCTGCAATGCAGAGCCCCTCAGAAGAAGAGAAACCGGCATGGTTGACTGAAGTGACTGAATTGATTAGGGCTGTGTCAGTACAGCAAACACACCGGCCACGCCCCGGGCCCAGGGTCTGCTGGGAGTGTGGTCAACCAGGGCACTTTGCCAGGGAGTGCCCCAAGTCAAGCAAGTTTCAGGGAAACGGCTCAGGGCCCGCATAGAGGAGGATATGCGGACCCCACCCCTAACTCCAACCCTGTCTTCACAAGCCTCCACATCAGATGGAGGAGCCCAACATCACAGCCGGGGGAGCCAGGCTCCACTTCCCCCAGAAGCAGATGACAGCGCATGCTTGGAGCCTGTCGTTGCAGTGGGACGTACCGGTAAGGGCGATTCTTGTTTCGTCCCTGTCACTGTGGAAGGAGTACCCTGCTTTGCATTAGTGGACACAGGATCAACAGTAACGTTGGTGAGGCCAGATATGGTCCCGGTCGGGACTCCGTTCGACCCCACCGCGGTGCGTTTGCGCAGTCACCGGAGAGCTGGCACCCATAAAAGGCATATGTCTGACTATATCTGTAGGGGGGATGACTGTACTGTACCGGGTGTGGATAGCTTCAGTGCAGGATCCATGTATTCTGGGTTTGGACTTTTTGAAGGCCACAGGCTGCCAGCTGGACCTGCAACGAGGCACAGTGAGGTTCAAAGGGGGGCCTGCTATCACGATGTCCACCATCCACACCCCTACTGTGCCTCCTCCCAGACCTCTCACACCATCCACAAGTGCGGTAGAGACTGTATCAGGCAACCTTCCACCCATCGCCTGTCTCCCCGAGGAACCCACAAGGGGTGCCTCTACCCCAGAGACTGTATCTGGCAACCTGCCACCCATCGCCTGCCTCCCCGAGGAACCCACTCAGGGTGCCTCTTCCCCATCTGATCCCACCATGGCCTATGCAACCCCAACCCTGCCTGGGTTGGAGGAGGAGGAGGGGACTCTAGTTGCGGTAAGGGAGGTGTGGAGCAAGAACTGTGGCGGTTTACATCCTCAGCAGCAGGGACAACTGTGGCAGCTGCTGCTAGAGTTTCGAGGCAGTTTCGCCAGGAGTGAGGACGAGGTAGGGCAAACTCATCTAGTACAGCACGAGATTGACACAGGGGACGCGCGTCCTATCAAGTGCCGCCCACGCCGCCTCCCGCTGGCTCGCCAGCAGGCTTGTGATGAAGCGGTCACGAGCATGCTGTGGGCGGGGATCATCGAGCCTTCTGACAGCCCCTGGGCAGCAGCAGTTGTCATGGTTCCAAAAAAGATATGCGGCTGGCGACTCTGCTCTGACTACAGGCCTGTAAATGGAGTAACAAAGAAGGATTCATACCCACTGCCCCGCATTGACGAGTCTCTGGACCTGGTCTCGGGGTCCTCGTGGTTCTCCTCCTTGGACCTCCGCAGTGGGTATTACCAGGTGCCACTCGCCCCAGAGGCCCGGCCTAATACAGCTTTCTGCACCGGATGGGGACTGTGGCAGTTCAAGGTCCTTAGCTTTGGACTTTGTAATGCCCCTGCCACCTTCGCGAGGTTGATGGACAAGGTGTTGGAAGGGGTCCCACGTCAGCAGTGTCTGGTTTACCTCGACGACATCCTTGTTCATGGTAACTCATTCGAGCAAGCCCTGGCGTCACTACGGGTGGAAAAGATCAGAGCAGCAGGCCTGAAGCTGCACCCAGATAAGTGTCACTTCATGCAGAGAGACGTGTCCTTTTTGGGACACCGGATAGGGGGAGAAGGCATCGGCCACATGCAGGAAAAGGTGCAGGCAGTCACTGACTGGCCCATCCCCACCAACCAAAAACAGCTGAAGAGTTTTTTGGGCCTTGCCTCGTACTACAGAAGGTTTGTGCGAGGGTTTTCTTGCACTGCTGCGCCCCTGTTTCAGTTTTTTGGGCCTTGCCTCGTACTACAGAAGGTTTGTGCGAGGGTTTGCTTGCACTGCTGCGCCCCTGTTTCAGCTGCTGCAGAAGGACAGAGACTTTTTGTGGACAGAGCAATGCCAGACGGCATTCAGCAGCCTTTGGTGCACCCTAACTGAGGCTCCGGTGCTAGCCCCACCCGACCCCAGCTTACCCTTCATGCTGGACACGGACGCTAACGGAGCAGGCGTCGGAGGAGTGCTTTCCCAGGTGGGATCCGAGGGAGATCGAGTGGTGGCGTACTTCAGCCGGGCGTTCAACAAAGCTGAGTGCCGCTACTGCGTCACCCGCAGGGAGCTCTTGGCAGTGGTGCTGTCAATCAGGCACTTCAAGTACTATCTGTGTGGCCTGCCATTCACGGTGAGGACGGACCACTCTGCTCTGCAGTGGCTCATGACATTCAAGGAGCCGGAGGCGCAGGTGGCCAGGTGGTTGGAGGAGCTCTAGGCTTTCAATTTCAACGTGGAGCACCGGGCAGGGGTACGTCACACTAATGCAGACGCACTCTCACGCCGCCCATGTGCCGCAGACGGGTGCCGCTACTGCGAGCGGAGGGAGACCCGCGAGTAAGAACTGTGTGAAGAGGAGGGAGGCTGTGCTGTAGTTCGACAGGTGGAGTTCATATGCCGGGAGCTGCAGACAGTGGACTGGGCAGAGTGGAGGCAATACCAGGTGCAGGATGCAGACGTACAGCCTGTATGTGGGAAGAGGTGGCAGTGTCCTCCAAAGCAACCAAAGGGCTTTGGTCTCAGTTTGGATCTCTGCGCCTGAGTCAAAGCGTGCTGCAGCGGGCGTGGAAGGAGCCAGCAACAGGGGAGGCAAGGTGGCAGATGGTGGTCCCCAAGGACCTACGTGAGGTGGTGTTGGAAGCCATGCATGGAGCTGCAGGGTCTGGGCATTTTGGTGTTTCTAAAACACTCCGTCGCCTCCGTCAAGGCTTCTACTGGGGACAGTGCATGAGGGACGTGGAGGACTTTTGCCGCCGCTGTGACCCCTGTATGGCAAGAAAGGGCCCCCAAGGTCGCTCCTACGCTCCACTGCAGCAGTTTCCAGTGGGGGCACCGATGGAAAGGGTGGCCGTGGATGTGGTGGGTCCACTGTCTCGCTCAGACGGAGGAAACCGCTATGTCCTCACCGCCATAGACTATTTCACAAAATGGCCAGAGGCATACGCCCTCCCAGACCAGGAGGCAGAGACAGTCGTGGAGGCCCTGGTGGGAGGCATGTTCAGCCTCGAGTGTTTGTGGCCATGTGCGAAAGATTGGGCATGCACAAGACTCGCACCTCTCCCCTGCGGCCCCAGAGTGATGGGTTGGTGGAAAGATTCCATCGCACCATGGGCCAGCAGCTTGCCATCCTCACTTCGCAGCACCAGCATGATGGGACAGGCATTTGCCCTTGGTGCTCATGGCGTGTCGCTCTGCGGTGCAAGAGTCCTCATCCTGTACACCCGCTCTCCTCATGCTGGGGAGAGCTCCGCACCCCCGCAGAAATAGCTTTTGGACGGCCACAGACACTGCCCCAGGTCCGGAGTATGCCCGGAGGCTACAGGACCGCCTCGAGTCAGCCCACGTTTTTGCCCGGAAACAGCAGCTGAGTGCTGGCGTGAGACAAAAACGTGACTACGACGTGAGGGAAAAAGGAAAGCACTTTGAGGCTGGAGACCTGGTCTGGGTCTACAACCCCCAGTGAAAGAAGGGCCGGTGCCCAAAGCTCGACAGTCAATGGGGTGGCCCCTGCAGAGTATTGGAGAGGGTGGGAGAGGTTGTCTACAGGGTGCAGCTACCTCCTAAGGGAAGGAGAGTGGTGCTCCATAGAGACAGGCCCTTACAGAGGGGTCTCTTCTCCACTGGCATCTGGGGCGTGTGTACCTCCTCCGCAGCCTCTTCCTCTTGCCCACTCCCTGGCCAGCGACCCTGGGATTATGCAGGGGGCTGCGGTGCCGGTGTCACCAGCACTCAGGAACCTCACGGCACCCATGTCCGGGTCCCTTGACCCTCAGGGCGGAAGCTGCCCACCAGAGTCTGAGTTGCCCCCGTTCTCTCCCCCTGGCCCATTGGACACACCCCCCGAGAGGCCAGGCCGCAAAGACAGAGAAGGCCCCCGGGACGGTTCAGAGACATTTGTTGTTCCATCTAGGATGGCAGATAGTTAAGAGTGGGACTTTAGGTTCCAGAGAGGGCAAGAATGCGCCCTGGTCTCACTGGAAGTGACGGTAGTCCACCCTGATCTTCAAAAAAAAAAAAAAAAAAAAAAACATCATGAAAATAACAAAAAGGAAATGTACTCATGTTTTCCCGTCTGCATTGTGTGGGAGTGTTCATGTACATGGTTTACGTTGCTCGGGTTGTTCCTTGGGGGCAAGGAACTTTGTAGTGGGAGGGTAGTGTAGCGACCCTGTAAAGTGGGTTGCCGGTTCTGTGTCGGGAGCTAGTGATTGTGGGGTGAGACCGGAACCGGAAGGAGAGTTGTTGTTGTTGTGTAAACACACTGTAGTAGTTCGACGACTAATGTTCGCTAGAGACTCTTAAATAAGAGTGACGGTTGTGATGAATGAACCTATTACAGTTTTTCTCGATTGCTAAGACACATTTCTTGAAACGGTCACCCATTCTCTCAAAACTGTAAGCACAAAACCTCATCTTCAAGCACGATTTACAAAACCTCTGAATCCTCTTGCAAAATGAAACTTTCGCCTCAAAACAGTTTTACCTGTGCTCAAAATCAAACACTGCTCTCAAATCATAAACAAAGTGATCAAAATAATATACACTATCAAGCAGTCAGTAAACAATACACCAATAAATAGAAAGCACATTGTTCAAAACATATAGTTCTCAGGGAGAAGTAGATTTTTAATCTCAAAACAAATTTCATATGAACGAACACATGTTCTATTACAGGAGCTCAAAATTGATCAGAAATTACTACTGTGCTTTGCTCTTTGCAATTTATTTATTTTGTTCTTCCTCCTCCTTGTACCCCTATTTTTACAGTACTGTACCCTGCATCTCACAAACGTGTCCTTTGTCTCTGTGATACTGTAATTCTTGTTCTTTGTTGATATGAACCTGCAGCCAGTCAAAATCTATTGAGCAGTCAGTGCTGTTACTGTAACAAATAGAAAGCACGATGTCCTCTCACATTGTTTCTTCTATCCATTCTCAGACTTTCTCCTTCCCACCTTCAACCACCTGTTTGCTCTCTAAACTGGCTAATATTGGTTGTGTCACATCATTTGATACAAGTGAAATCCATTTTGAGTGATTGTGTTTAATCAATGACATGTGTTCTCTATTTGTATTTGATCGTTGCCACTTGTGTTTACCAGTATGGATGACATGTGCATTAGAGTGCAGAATGTGTTTTGAGACTGAGAATGTGTTTAGAGTTTTGCTGAAAAGTCTAAGTGAGATCTGCAAATTGTGTTTTACCATGTGACACAGTTTAAGGTATTGACAACAGACTGCACAATTAGCTAAATGAGTTCAGGCAACTGAGAACTTTGTTCAGCCAATGGGTTTTAGTGTTTTAGCAATTGAGAAAAACTGTAAAAGGACCCTGTCTCCGACTCTGTAAGTGGAACATTACAATACGTTTGTTCTTCAAGGAGAGAAACCGCTATGTCTTCTGTGCTGTGAGGCAGTGTCGGTGATGAAATACAGTTTTTCTCGATTGCTAAGACACATTTCTTGAAACGGTCACCCATTCTCTCAAAACTGTAAACACAAAACCTCATCTTCAAGCACTATTTACAAAACCTCTGAATCCTCTTGCAAAATGAAACTTTCGCCTCAAAACTGTTTCACCTGTGCTCAAAATCAAACACTGCTCTCAAATCACAAACAAAGTGATCAAAATAATATACACCATCAAGCAGTCAGTAAACAATACACCAATGAATAGAAAACACATTGTTCAAAACATATAGTTCTCAGGGAGAAGTAGATTTTAATCTCAAAACAAATTTCATATGAACGAAAACATGTTCTATTACAGTCGCTCAAAATTGATCAGAAATGACTACTGTGCTTTGCTCTTTGCAATTTCTTTTGTTCTTCCTCCTCCTTGTACCCCTATTTTTACAGTACTGTACCCTGCATCTCACAAACGTGTTCTTTGTCTCTGTGATACTGTAATTCTTGTTCTTTGTTGATGCAACCAGTCAAAATCGATTGAGCAGTCAGTACTGTTACTGTAACAAATAGAAAGCACGATGTCCTCTCACATTGTTTCTTCTATCCATTCTCGGACTTTCTCCTTCCCACCTTCAACCACCTGTTTGCTCTCTAAACTGGCTTATATTGGTTATGTCACATCATTTGATACAAGTGAAATCAATTTTGAGTGATTGTGTTTCATCAATGACATGTGTTCTCTATTTGTGTTTGATTGTTGCCACTTGTGTTTACCAGTATAGATGACATGTGCATTAGAGTGCAGAATGTGTTTTGAGACTGAGAATGTGTTTAGAGTTTTGCTGAAAAGTCTAAGTGAGATCTGCAAATTGTGTTTTACCATGTGAAACAGTTTAAGGTATTGACAACAGACTGCACAATTAGCTAAATGAGTTCAGGCAACTGAGAACTTTGTTCAGCCAATGGGTTTTAGTGTTTTAGCAATTGAGAAAAACTGTAATACAATTTACGTCGGCATTTTGATACCAAACATGGAGCTAAGTATGCTAATTAGCAGCTTGCTGAGCAGCCTCCAAGAAAAACATCAACTTGTCGAAAAGTTAAAAGACAAACTCCAATCGCAGCAGAACATATTCACAAAAGCTACAACCAAAAATGATGCCCCTGTGAAAGCTAGCTTTATTGTGGCTGAAGAAATCGCCCGAGCTTCCAATTCCTTTTCAGAGGGTGCATTTCTGAAGGAGTGTATGCTCAAGGTTTGTGAGCAGGTGTGCCCCGACCAGCTACAGGCTTTTAAAAATGTCAGTTTGTCAGGGAACACCATTGCAGACCGAGTTAAGGAACTAGCTGGCAATCTGACAACACAGCTAGCCGAAGAGTCGAGCAGTTACGTGGCTTTTTCATTAGCTGTTGATGAAAGCACAGACAACACGGACACATCGCAACTCTCAATTTTTGTAAGAGGCGTGAAGGCAGACTTGACTGTCAGTGAGGAGCTCTTGGATGTAGTTGCCCTGCATGGAACGACAACAGGGAGGGACATTTCTGATGCAGTGGAGAGGTCTGTCAGTAAAACTAAATTACCCTGGGAAAAGTTGGTGGGGCTAACTACCGATGGCGCGCCTGCAATGTGTGGACAAAAAACAGGCTTGGTTGGACGAGTGAAGGAGAAAATGCAAAAAAGTAACTGCCACACACCTCTGATAACTTATCTTTGCATTATCCACCAAGAAGCTCTGTGTGGAAAGGTTCTGGAACTGGATGATATAATGACCACGGTCACGAAAACAGTGAACTTCATTCGGGCGCGTGGCCTGAATCACCGGCAGTTCCAGCTGTTTTTGAAGGAGTCGGGCTTGAAGCATGGAGATGTGCCGTACCATACCGTAAGGTGGCTGAGTAGGAACACGGCCCTCAAACGATGTTTTGAGTTTAGGGAAGAAATTGCAGTTTTCATGCAAAGTAAAGGAAAACCCTTGCCTGAACTGTCAGATCCAAACTGGCTGTGTGATTTCGCTATGTTGTGTGAGCATCTTGCCCAACAGAATCAGAGGCTGCAGGGACGCAAACAAGTCATCACAAAGATGTCCGACATGATCACAGCTTTCCAGCGTAAACTGCAGCTGTGGAAGTCCCAACTGGAACAGGACAATCTTGCACACTTTCCTGTCTGCCAGGGCATCTCAGCCTCAGTTCCTAGTGCTTTTTCATGTGCTCGATTGGCTACCAAAGTGAACCAGTTAATGACTGAATTTGATCTGCACTCATCTGACTTCAGAACACAGCGCATTGACTTTGCCATCTTTGCCAATCCTTTCACCGCCGATGTCGACAGTGCGCCCCATCTCCTTCAGATGGAGTTAATAGAGCTTCAAAGCGATAGTGACCTGAGAGCAAAGTTCCAGGATGCTGCAATCGAGGATTTTTACCGTCTCCTGCCTCCTGCTTTGATGCCACAGCTCTGACTTCAAGCTGCCCGTGTTCTGTCCATGTTTGGGAGCACCTATCTGTGCGAACAGATGTTTTCAATAATGAATCTAAACAAGACGAAGCACAGATCACGCATCTCCGACGACAACCTCCACGCTGTTTTACAGATTGCTACAGCACAAGACGTAAAGCCAGACATTGACGGACTGACCACGGGAAAATGGTGTCAGACATCCGGCCAGAAAACAAATGGGTAAGCATTTAAAAAAATCTGAATTGTATTAAAAATATAATAAAATGTATTTCAACCAAGAATAAGTACAATGTAATGTGTGAAATTGAATGGCTGTTTTGTTTGTTGCTATTTTCAGAACATGATCAATGGATGAGGATGGTGTGTGGTATGGCGTCCGAGGGTGAGGAAGTATTTACTTGGTGTGTTCAAGGCCATGCAGCATTGCCTCATCAACCTCACCCGGAACTTGAACAATATAATTGTGAACTGAGACATATCTTATTGTTATTTTGAGTTATTAAATATACTACTTTGTATGTATAGCAATGTATTCAGTGTGTTTAGGTGTATGTGTTCAAACAGCCAAATGTTTACTGTAATCAAAACCATGTCTCATTGTTGGTTGTATGCCCTCTACCAGGCTGTCTGTTTAAGTTAGATGCCACATCTGTCACACATGTTCTTAGCAGCTCACAATCATTTGTTGTACCATAGTTATCTATGTCCCTCACAACTGTGACAAAAATGCTTTGAACAGAGTTAATAACTAAAATAACTAACTTGTGGTTGATATTTGTTTTTTACATTTTATTTAAAAGTTTGATCTTTGATTTACGTTATAATAACAGAGACATGTGCATATCATTTTACATTCATATAAATGCATTTACAATATGTTTATTCACTTGAATAAACAATAATCAAATGCAGAGACAGTTGTTTCAGAATATGTTCGGGAGTAGTTACAGTTATACAGTCTTATGCTGCGTTCACACCGGTCGCGTTGATTTGTTGACGCGCGTCGAGATTACATACAAAGTCTATGCACAGACGCGATGAGACTGGCGTGCGATGTTATTGCAGTGCGGTGGACGCGGTGGACGCGTTGGACGCCGCAAAATCGCCAACGCGCGAGTTGAAATTTTTCAACTTCAGCGACATAATCGCGTGACGCTGTGGCGCGATAGCCTATCAGCGTTGAGTTGCTCCCCCTGTCATTACTGGCTTCCTGCCGTTGTTGAATCAGGAAATAAATCCTGTAGCCGTCTGTGTTCACCCAGAGCTCTACGATACCTCATATCAACAGAGACCGGACCAAACTATGTGTATGCATGTGTGTGTGAAAACCATACGGTACAAACAATGAATAGATGCTGCCGTATTTACGTCTACGTGACGTTATTGAGTGCTGGTGGAGCTGCTACGATGTTAGCATAGCCTAGCACCGATCCATCAGAGCTCCATTGAGAAGACCAGTAACCTACAAATCGGTATCATTACGTAGTTATTTCGGAGTCCCTTTTTGTCGGTTTATTGCCGTTGAATCACAGCCAAATCAGTTTATTTTGTGTTCCTACAGCTGTAGTAAACAGCGACCGGTGGCTTGCTAGACAGTGAATACAGCTCGATACAATCCACGGAGCTCCTCTGAACAATATTATGAACCAGACATGACGGCGTTTGGCATTCCGATGTTTGAGGGACTTCCACAACACGTACAAAGCAGCAATTGTCCTTATTCCTTTCACGGTTGACAGCGGAAAGAAATGGCGGCCAGGTGAACGGCTTCCAGGACGATAAACCACACCCCCTCTCCGGCGCTACGAGATTTTGGGGCGTTTGGTGTGAACACGACCGGTGGCGCGTTGGACGCGATTGTGCAGTGCGTTGGACGCTTTTTTGCAGTGCGTCAAAAAATCAACGCGACCGGTGTGAACGCAGCTTTACAGTTACATCCGGCCCTTTGAGGGCGACCGTGATGCTGATGTGGCCCAGAGTGAAGATGAGTTTGACACCCCTGCTCTAGAGGTATGGCTACTTCGACCCTTTGAGAGAGCTCCCAAACCCAGATGACTTGGAACATGTATGTGGACAGATTGTAAAGCCCTCTGAGGCAAATTTAGAATTTTGGCCTTCACAAAATAAATTGAATTGAAGTGTTTGGTCTTGCTGATGCTATTTTGTTAGTTTTTTGGTGCAGATCAGGTCAGAAGTGATGATTGAGAAGGACCTTCTTTTTCTATACATTGTTTTTGAAGGAAAATCTCACTCAACTAAATGAAGTGGACAAGAACTGCCAGTTGTTGACCTCAAATATTACAGAAACATCCCCATAGTTGGACTTTTAAAGAAAAATAAAGTATCAGGTTGACCTAGAAAGAGAAAGACTGCACCAAAACTACAGAAAAGTACTGACTCCTTCTGTATACAGTATGTGTGCTTTTAGAAGCAGACAATGTCAAGATTTGGCTTTGTTGCATTTGGGTTAGCTACTTGAGAATCCGGGATGTTCCGTGTAGTAGTCTTTCTAAGGGCATAGAAGATCAAATACTTGGAGCAGAGGTACAAAGCAGTATAGGGGTTTGAACTCATCTCAGGGGAGCGTGGTTGATTTGAAATGATAAAAATATATCAAAGTTTGAGGTGTGAGCCAAGCAGCAAGAAGTACAAGGCTCAGGAAGGAGTGTGAGTTTTGGGTCCGAGGACCTTGAAACAGATTCTACAGAACCTTGGATAATGTATCGTGTGGTTAAGGTCAGGCAACTAAAAACACTTGGTTCAGGTCAGGAAAGGGAACATGATTTGCCAGACTGTGACAGGATGCCACATATATGCATCATTTTATTTCCACCTTGCTAAAAGAGGGCACACTGCTGCATTTACAAGGAAGTCTGGCATTGGACATCGTGTGCATTCGAGTCATCTGATACTGGTGGTGAAACGTTAGCTTGGATGCTCTCAAATAGGCTGCAGGGATGTAGTTAGTGTCTATTAGGATGCATTAGCTTGAGTAGAAGTGATTACCTTTGTTGAACAAAAGAAACACAGTGCAGACTGGAAAGTGAGCAGTTGACCAATTGATATGAATTATTGAAGTCCACTCCAAATGATATATGATGGGTTTCTTGTTGTGTGGAACATCATAAAGGTAGACAAGTGGGCCTCACAACATCAAACATTGACCCAGGAGACCGCTGTACGTGTCCAGAATGAAAACACGACTTTAGTAACACCACGTCCGATATTTTAACCACAGCCTTTTCCAAAACCTAACCAGCTTTCTTCAACCCTAAACCTAAACCCTGCAGGGGCCTGTGCAGGTGCACTGATCGCTCATGTTGCTGCACATTCGTAGGCAAATTCACAGAAAATAACAAAAGAACTCTTTTGAAGATATTTCACAAACCATTGCATAGAAATGTTGATGAGTCACATCCTGAAACTGATTTATTTTCCCTTTTTTATGACGATTTTGGAAAGCACAGACCAGTGATGTTGTCCTGTCAACAGAGAAAACACTTCTATGTGTCATTGTTGACGGCATGGAGGAACAAATTCCTTAATTTGGAGGACTTGTTGCAATCAGCTTGTCTGTTCAAAGCCTGTTAGTCAAACTAATATATTCACGGGAATTATTTTACTCGTAAAAAGCATTTCCAACTTTTTATAAAAGCAAATGCCGTCACTATTGATTTTCCTTTTGGCACATGCTTTATCCTCCAAAGCTCAACATGCACAGCTGTTTACTTTATGCCATCGCCATGATGGCTGTTTAGAATGAGCAATAAAATATGTAGCTGGAAGGTAAAATAGCAACATTCCCCCAAAGTGTTCCACTGGTGCACATGTGGCATTAAGTTAGTGAGTCCTTTATGTCACAGCATGCTATGACGATATGTAAAAGTTGATATCGGGATCAGTTCAATTGGCCCTGGAAGCTAAGTGCTGTGCTCCGCTCTCTCTGCTGGTGTGCTGCTGGTAATTGATCTGGCAGCACTACCAACCATCTGGGCTCCAGTCTCATCAAACACAGCGGAAAAGACTTACCCTGCACCACCTCAGATCTGTGCTGACGGGCTGGATCTGCATGGCCAGTGTGCACAGAGCCAGCCCTGCCTGTCTCTGTGCACACTGCACGAACCAAAGAACCACATGGTGACAGACAACTGCCTCCAGGAGAGTTCGCTACTTCTGCTGCAGGCAACAAAAACAGTGTGCTTACTTAAAGGCTCCAAAAATAACAATTTCGGAATCACTTTCTGACGGTTGGCGATATGGTCTTACATTGATACAGTGGCGGCTGGTCAATAGAGGGCCATGGGGCATGGCCCCACCAAGAGCCACACAAAAAAAAATAAAAAATTATAATAATCATAAATTATACAAATTGTCAATATTTGTGTTTTTGAACTATGGAATGTACCCAGTAATGTGTGTAAAATATGATATCTGCGCAAAATATATGCTTTTCCTGCTCGACCTCTCCGCCTGTCTGCTCTCTGCTCGTGCTCTCTGTCTGTCTGCACGACACTCTGAGAACGCGCAGCTAGGGGGGCCTAATCGTTTTGGCCCAAAAGAGACGGGTCTATGAAGCAGGTTAGCCAATTGCTGATTAAAGATATTGATGAGTGACATACAATTTAGCCAATCAGCACCCTCAAATAGATTCAGCTTGGGGCCAGAACGATCTGGCCCATAGCTGCGCGTTCTCGTCAGGAGAAGTCTCTACAGGCGCCCGCGCCAGCGCGAGCACTCCTCCTCCAAGACCCGTTTGAGAGGAGAACTTTGGCGGAGATTCTGCAGCCAAAGAGCTGATATCAGATCAGCCTGACCTCACAATCAGACAGCAGACTCACGGGAAAGGGAAGCAGTACATGCGAAGCTTCTGTACTAGCTGTACACCAGACAGGTTTGGCTAGCTGGATGACGTCATGCTAATAATTTATTTCGCTTTTTAAAACAACGGCGACAGATCCAGCACGGACAGTTACGGGAGTGAGGGATGAGGAGGTAAGGAAACATGAGAACACCAGGGTAGGGAGTGAGGGATGAGGAGGTAAGGAAACATGAGAACACCAGGACACACATGGAGAACTCTGTCAAGCTACATATTATGCAAAGTGAACATCTTTTCTTCTACATAGCTGTCCTCAGTCTCATCTGCTTAACTTGGTCATGGAGGCATCAACATGTAATAGAGATGTTAAATTAACAGTGAAAACTCATCATAGCTTAATTTAACATCAGTATTCATAATTACACTTCATGTTTACTTCTCCTGATCTTTACCTCCTATAACAAGGTCCATAGGGGCATCTCAATAAATGAACATGTTATATTATATTATAGAAGTGTTATTTACTGATTGTTTTCGTGTTGGAATACATGTTAAATATTTAACTGCCAAGTAATAATGCGTGTATGATACTTACAATTTTTTTGCATTAAGTCATACTGGGATGTTTGCTGAAATTGATAGGATGGCCCTACCCAGAACATTTTCCACCAGCCGCCACTGCATTGATATCATTTTCTATCAAAGTTAGAAATATCCAACATTGACACATACGAGGGTGTTTGTTTTCCTGAATTTAACTTGATTTTGTCTGTTACTTTTTTATTTATTTATTTAATGTGAAGTTTAAAATTACAAAAAGGATTTGGTTTTATAACAAAACAAACTTACTAGCTAAGTGCAGAAACCTCAACTGCATCCCACTCCATCCGCTAATGCAGTTCTTGACTCAGTTGTTTTTAGCTGATGAAGGCTGTGAAATGCAGTTGAAAGCTCCAGAAAAAAAGCTTCAAAGTGGACTTTGAGTTACTAACATTTACAATAAAAGGGAATGAGTTTAGCTGTTTTAAAGGCTACGCTATAGAACACCAATGTGTTCACTGTAGACATATCTACAGTCCAGTACTGTGAGAGGACTGTAAGAAATGTTGTCTAGATGTTTCCTTCTCCTGTTTGTCGGCTAGCGGACACCAACAGAAAGAAACTCATCTGCAGTACGTTGTGTGGGGGGGGGGTTGGACCACAGAGCGCCACAGAAAGTCATCGTTGTACTTATCGTTCGACTCATTTCACCCGTCAGCAGCCATATTTATTGTTGTTGTATATTGTGGTATTATGCTCGTATTTCTTATTTATATTTTCTCATAATGTTTATATTTAGTTTATATATATATTTATATTCTAGAATGGATGCAACTGTAAGGAAAACAGGAATCCAGATTATTAGACTTTTAAAGGCACATGGCTAAAAAATAAATACATTTAAAAATGCAACTCTGGTCAGTTGAACATTAAAAGCAAGATTTGTGTTGTTAGCTGTTAATTATTCCATATGTTTGTGTGTGGAAGTTCAGCCTAGATCAGGACTGTGTGTATAACAAACACTATGGTTTAGGTGAGATTAAAGATATCAGGTCAGGTGATGGGATGAAAGACAAATGCATTACATGTTCATCCGCCACCTTGACCTTCAACCCACACATAACTTCCTGCATGGGTTCCGGACATTAACCGGTAATAGAGTTAGTAGAGACAGGATGTATAGTTCCAATATAGAGAACATGGGAAAGAATCCAGTATAGCAAAAAGGTATTTTTGATAAAAACACTATGAAATGATGAAGTAAAGACTTATGCAGGCCTAATCAAACAGATGTGATGAGCATGTTTACTCAAGTAACAGGTAACAGCTGTGATGGAACATCTCCAATACCTTTCCCCACTTTATATTATGCACTGCACTAAATGTGCACCCCAGAAAGAAGCCCAGCAAAAAGCCACAGCCACAGCTGAGAGAGCGTCCCTGGTTCTACATGTCCGCTTGTGTTTGGGCAGGAGTGCGGGCTGGAAATGGCAGCAGGGAAGTGGAAGCTGTCTGCTCAATGAGAGCGACTGTCTGCTCCGATCTGCAGCGGGCTGGTTAAGGGAGGCCGGCCTGCCAGAATGAAAGGTAATCTCCGTTATCACTTTCAATAGCCCGGCAGTGGGTCTGTGTCTGGTATGTAGAGGGGCTGTATCCTGCCTCACAGCGGATTAGGACTGTGTTCTGCTCAGAGGAGAAGTGACAGAGGAGGAGTCAATCTTGAGGGAAACCTCACTTTCTGGATGCCTGTCCCGTCTGTCTCTGGCTCGGACTTTCTTCCACCACCGCTGTTTTAACAAACAACCCACAAGTGTTTTGCATACATAAATGTCTGTCTTACTTTTCTCAGTTTAAAGTAGAGCTGTTACAAATTGGCTTTTACTTTCTTACCTCTGCACATCTTTTCTTTTCTTTTTTTGGTTGACACAAAAAGAAAGGTGTATGATCAAATGTATTGCTGTTTATTCATGGACAGACATTAAGTACAACATGCAAGCGCAGCTTATTCGGTGTCATCAGCACCTCTGCAAGAAGCAACTAACGAGCCTACGAGAAACAAACCCACAAGAGAAGATGCAAAACTTTGGACGGATAATCTCTGAGACATAAAATAAGAAAATACTGTTTACTAGATTCATCGTCTTGGTTTAGTGTGTCAGCACGCAGTATACAGCTGAGCCTGATGGACTGGTTTGTCATAGACTGTATATAGATGAGTGGACATTGCCATTGTGACGTCACCCATCAGTATGTGGACTACAGTTTTCAAATTTGCACTTTTGCTGACGCCATCTTTTTGGGACAAGAAGTGACCATATTTGGATGGCAGGGTGGAGGCCCATGGATGTATGAAGATGAAGGCCAGGTACTGTTAGCAGCGTATGCTAGCACTAGCTAGCATCTGTGTTTCACGTTAATTGGGATATGAATTGGGATGCCCATTTCGCCTGATGAAAAATAAATGTGCCTCCTGGAACTCCGTAGAGTCCTTTTAACAGGCCTACAACAGAACGCCCTTAACTATGCAAAACCTTTTCCTTGATATGATTTAAATAGGTGACTTTATATGAAAATCCACGATTTTCATTTCTAATTTCTCCAGAAAAAAAACATCTTTTTACTGTCACCTGCTGCCCGCCCGCATTTAGTTCATTTTGACCTGTGCTTGTACTCAGGGATGTATATAACAGTATTATCATATTATATGCCATAGTCCAACATCTAACCAAGACGTATATACTGTGGTATTAATGATGGTGTTGATCAATTTGCATTTGCTCTTGTGAGAAAAGAATGCAACTCATTCAAACAGAGCAGTAGGCTGATCTTTCAGGCTGTGAAAGCTCTGAGTCTTCTTCTCAGGTTTTGTCTGTAGCAGCAGCGTGGCCTCTAGTGATGCAGTCTTCATTCCAGTCAAGGTCAACCTGCAGATGTGGTGGACTCACTCACTGTCCACCTCCAGGAAATAAAGAAAATATAGGCTCTTTAACTTCGGCTCCTAAATAAGAAGAGCAACGCAATGAGAGGAGGAAGGAGGAAGGGAAATCAGTCTAGCGTTGGCGACTGGCTGCCTTGTCTCTCATCTCCGAGTGACGGCGCAGAGTAATGACTGGTAATGCCTCACTGTGATTACCCAATGTCATTTTTATTCTTCCCTGCATTCGCACTCCGCGAGAATGTTTTATCTCGGCACTACAGCAGTGTGTGTGTGAGTGTGTGATTGAGTAGGCGAGCGAATGAATGAGTGAGGGAGCGGGTGAAGCTGAGCATCTTATCTGCTCTGCAGTGTGTTATGGTACCTGCAACACTGGCAAACTGAATTGGTGTCATATCTGTGTTACTTTAGGATGCTGTCAGAAACTTTGTCCTGTTTTAACTCACTGTGTGTCTGTAGTTTATTCAAAAGGATGTTAAATGTTCGTACAACAATAAGGTGATGCAGTTAGTACCCGTGTCTACTTACAGGCTCAGTTGGTTCGTCATGGCTGCATCTGAAATTGGTGAGTTCCTCATTTGCACCCAAAACACAATATCTTCTAAGAAAAATAAGGCTCTTGATGTGATATTAAAAAATATATATAATTATCACAACTAAAATTTGATTGGACCAATGAAGAAGAAACAAATAGTATTAATCAATGGCACGCTGAATGCAATGTCATAATAATGTGTAAAAATACAAGAGGAGAGATAATTCAAGTTTAACTTCATTCAGTCTTGAGCATAAAGACTCGACACACGGGGGCGTGGCACATACATGACACGGAGGTGCTCGCCTGTTGAATATTCATATCAAAACTTTTCATACCGGCAGCGATGCAAATTTGCTAGAGTTGCAGTTTTTGAATAAAAAGTTTGAATAGATTTTTGCATGCAGAGAACCAGAGAAGTGTCCGGCAGGTGTTTTATTGATGCGACATGTGCAAGTAATATAAAACATTATAATGAGGAGTAAGCAAAAAACAAACCCATTTTTAAATAGATTTTAAATAGACAATTAGACAATCAGAGAATCGGAATAAAACCATAAAAAGATATGGTGAGGGAAAACGCATGCTATTTTACAAGCGCTTCCCTAAATTTGAAGAATCTCTGCTTGGAGTTGATCTTATGCACAGCAGCACCACCATATTGCCTGCAATCCTGCAGCCAGACAGCCCTCCGTGAAGCCGGGAGAGAGAGCGGTGAGCCTGAAGGCCTGCTGATCCTGGCTCACCTCTCTGTTCCTTATTCGATTAATCAGAGCCTTGATTGGGCTAACACTGACTCCCTCAGGTAATGATGAATGTGGTGCTGGAGAAGCTGTGCTGGAAACTCTGCATACTGTATGTGAGGCGGTGGATGGAGGTGGCAGACAAGCCTGGAGGCAGGTGGGTGGAGGAGGCGCTGACGGAGAGGTGGAAGACGAGGCGACTTTATGAGTGTCGCATCTTTCAACGACAAGGCTGTTTAAGAGTGATGAACATGAGACAAGAGGCAGCAAGACGACGTATAAAAAACCCAAGACAACACGAAAATACACAAAGACTTGAAAAGAATAGAATAAAAGATAAGCTAAAGCAGAAATAAACAGAAGAACAGAATGTTATAGTAGGATAAATGTATTTGTATTCAGTTATTTTAAATTCATACATAAACAATGTATACACTTTGGTTTAGATATGTGATTTGACTACTATGTCCCCTATTAAACTGCATCATTATTAATGGAGTATCCTCATATTCACTGAATAAGGGGCTGGAGGGTCTGGAGAAATAAATGAATCAAACTTGTAGCTGCTGGTAATTGTTTTATTCAGTCAGCTTGAATGTAAACTCCCACTGATATTTAATACCTCTGTCTGAATAATGACACTAAATGAAGATGGACATCAACTAATTTTCAGCATTAATAATCACAGTTTCTAGGTTTGTAACAGCGTTGGTATTTACTCAGTATTTTCCAGTGACGAAAAAATGTTCAATTGAATAAGCAGGCAGCAAAGGTAGTCATGGTGCGTAATCCAGGCCTGTGTAAGACGGACAGCCGGGATGGAGGCCAACATTGGTGAGTCCACAACTTGCCACAAGTCGGTTTGTCAAGAAATCTATACAAGAGTTAGCCCATTATGTTCTTTGAAATAACAACAAGTTAGTATGGCTAAGGCATGACCAGCCTTACTGGTTGGGTTGGTTAGCTTTAGGCATGAGAAGAGGGATTGGTTAAAGTTCAGGTAAGACTGTCAGGGTAAGCCAATCAGAGGCCTAGTAGGTCGGATCATACCTATCTTCAAAAAGAATGGACCACAGAGGCCCTGGGTTAGGGTGCCTGACTTGATGCGTACTTGGGCTGTTCTACAGTAACTATGATGTCGGAGCACAAAGAAATCCACTGCTTTTCAGGTTGTACAGAGTAATGTCAGGTTGTCTACAGTAAACTACACAATATTTGCATTGTGGACCACGTGCAACAGTGCCACGGGTGGAACAAGGACTTCCCAGGAACAGGGTATTCAACAGCACTATAAGAGGAGACTCCCCATAAAGAAATATCTCCGTGTTCATATTTGTGAGTACATGTTTTGCACTTGGAATAATGAATACTGCCCTGCTGGGCATATTGAGCTTTTAAAATACTTTTTTAGTTCCAAATAACAAGTGAGACATATTTTGTAAAGAGACCAACCTTTTGCTGCTAAGGCTTTCAGGATGTCTCGCACACTGAACTCCATGCTGTTCCCTTTGACGGGTTCCCACAATAGCCCATGTCAGATAAACTGAAAACAGCTCAGGAGCATCTTTTCAACTTCCCATTGTGTGCTATATAGAGCTGGGGAACCAGCCCATACTTACTCTCAGGTTGTCAAAAACTTGAAACTTGTACTTATATTAAACCAAACCACAATCATTTCCTAAATGTCGAAATGTCCTTGCACAAGATACTGATCCCCAAATTGCTCGTGGTGGCTGTGCCATCAGTATGTCAGTGTGCATGTGAATGTGTATCACTCCTAATGAGCAGGTGGTCACCAGTGTGGGTGAACGCTGTCTTGTGTTGTAAAGGTCTTTGAGTGGTCACAAGACTAGAGAAGCGCTGTATGAATGCATTCCATTTCCCATGTCAATTAGGGGTGTAACGGTACGCGTATTCGTATTGAACCGTTCGGTACGAGGCTCACGGTTCGCTACGCATGACGAACCGAATACGTTTGAATAAAAAAAAAAATTTAAATAAAAAAAGGAATTTTTTTTATTTTTATTTTTTATTTCTTTATTTAACCAGGTAGTCCCATTGCGATTAAAAATCTCTTTTGCAAGATGTAAGTAACAATACAAGATGTAAGCAAGATGGAAGTAACAATACTACATAACATTAAGGAGCAGTTTTTGTTTTTTATGCTTATGTGTTGCTAAGAAGACACCCCAGAAGATGAGTCACTCAGGTATAGTTCCATCATTGTTCAAAGTCAAAGAATAACTTCATGATGTTAGTTGTAATGAATAAATATATTTTAAAATCAAGTACATTTCTCTGGCATTTATAGTTTTCTACTGTACCGAAACGTACCGAACCGTGGCTCCACTGTATCGTACCGAACCCAACCGTGAATTTTGTGAACCGTTACACCCCTAATGTCAATATATTGTTTGGCATAAGATTTAATATGTTTAGTTGGTTTGTATAATTTGAGCAAGTACACTGAAAAAAATGTTGTAAGGATCGATGGCCCCATGAGATTGTTTTCAAATGAGTTATATTTGAATACTGGGCTTCCAGCTGTGAAAGAGAAAATGTCCTCATACATCCCAGAAACATCAGCCTGGCTGCTGTCACAGTGTCCTGAAGTTGTTCCATTACTCACCGTCCGTGCAGGAGCTCCAGCATTTGTCTCCAGATGACATCGTTGACTCTCGTCTGTCTGCTGATCAGTTTAAAGGACTTCCTCAAATTCACAACTGAGGTGGACATTGTTAGATGATATATGTGTATATTCATGTAATAATACATCAATTCTGACCGTTATTTCTCCCCTTTTCCGGACACCACATCCTCTACCTGTTGGCTTGATGAACTCAGCATATTCCACTGTACTATTCCCATCAGTACAAATAATGAGTCATGTTATACCCACCATGCTGCTGCTCTCTTCCCTGAGAAGAAATACTGTTTTCAATCACTAGTTATTTCCATTTTGCCATATTTGGATCAATGTTAAGCTACCGACTCAACAGGTTTTGTACAGATGTCTAAAATGAAGTCTTGTATCAACTCAGTTTGCATAATATGCCACTTTTATGCTTGTCCTCTAATATGAAAAGTGTGTAGGAAGTTTTACTGCAGCTTAACGATAGAAATAAGTGGCAAATATTAAAAAAAGAAAATGGGAAAGAACAAATAACAACACAATATCTTCATCTCTATCCCACTCAATGGTCTTTGGTTGAATTGCAGTGAAGTGGATTGTCTCTTTTCATTTGAAAGAATATTACTTACACAGTGTTGAAATCATCACATTTTTTCTTTAGGTTGAGAGGGAAATAATAAATAGATCAGTTATACTGCCCATTTTATAAAATTTGAACATTAGCGACAATAAAACTCAATTCTACATATCACTGTTTGTTTTAAATTCATGCTGAACAATTGACAAGGCATGCGGCAGTGTATTTGGATTAAAATATGTATGTTTGTTACGTAACTGGTGACACTGAACAACAAAAGTTAGTCAATGTGGAATTGTTTTCACAAGGAACATGAACAGCGGTCTCCTAAGTGAAAGTCCTGTGTTAGTTTGACCCTTTATAACCCCCTCCCTCTTTATACTACATCAGCTGCTGTGACTGTATAATATTGATGTGGATGGGTTTACATTGGAGTTAGCCGTCCCCCTGCCTCAATATACCCTATTGTTGATCATAGATAATTGACTTAAATGCATCAATTTCTACAAATGGGAGACGTCTGTAACAAAATAATAAGTAATTCCAGTTTAATCTTCAAATACAAGAGCACTTTTTTTCTCACTAACAAAGGTACAAAATCAGATGAGGTCTGTGAGCCGTACAGGCCATGACATCTTACTCCTTCTCCACTGTCCAGAAAAAGAAAGTTGGCCAGATGTTTTATCCCTCTAGGCTTTCTGGGCAGGGCTGGACGGTGCGAGCATCCAAACTGTCTCTGCCAAATGCAAAGGAAGACCCCCCAAACTCTGAGATCCATGCAGCAGGCTGCAGCGCTCTGGCTGCTCGCTCGGCCCAGCCTGCCAGATGGAGGGCTAATCACAGGAACAGCATGCAGCTCGAGCCTCTGAGTTAGCCCTGCCTGTCTGGACACAATGCAGGACGCTAAGCTCCGTCTTTCACTGTACTGGACTGTCACACTGCTGTTTGCTCGCTCCATCTGTCTTCTTCATTCTCTGATCCTTTTTAGAAGTTTGCCTCACTCCACACTCTGTTTCCTGTCACTTTGTTGCTTATTGTACACAAACATTACAGAAATCCCACGAGAAATTCTAGAATTACTCAGCGGACAGCAAACAAGAGGAACAATTTATGAACCTCTTTCATTCCAAGAGACGCAGACCCAGTTCTGTGTTGTTGTCAGCTCCCGAGTATTCTCCAGAGAAGAGCAGTTGCAGGAGATAAGAGAGACTATTCAAGGTCGATGCCATTGAATCTGGATTCCTGTCCCTGACGAGATTAGCTGGCAGAGAGAGACAGAGATGTTAGGTAAACCACAATTTGAAAAGAATTGCAGTTTATAGATTATCTGTAATCTTGCTGTCCCCAGAAAGCCCCTCTTCCTAACACTTATCTGTCAATGACACAGTTCCATCATGATGCCATTGTATGTGTTCAGTTTCTCAGTATATCACAACGCAGGTGTTCAGAACAGTGCTTTTCAACACTGAAACACTATTTGCTGTTTTTCAGAATATTCTTCAAGCAAATAGATAAAAATCCTTCATCTCGTGGCCACTTTGAATGCACATGTTAATAATAACTCAAACACGGTTGAGGGAAGCTGTGCCCTTCATCTAACTTGATGCACCAGATGGTCTCAGAACCATCTGAGAAGCCGTCATTGGAAACAGTTTTGAAAAGGGCAGGCACTTTCAAAACAACAATTGGAAGGTGATTAGATGAACTGTCTGTCAATCAAACTCTTGCAGAAGCCAGTTCGGGAGAAAAGAGAATACGTCTTTTCCACTGAGAAAGGCCTTCAGTGCAGTTCTTTGCTCTTCTTTTAATGAAGAATTACTCCCCAGTTGTGCTAGAACTGATGCTATTGCAGCATCTATTCTAACCTCTTCAGGAGACAATTTTAAGTATTTGTTGTTTTGATGAAACAGTTTCCTCTCCTGGTCGCATCACACACACCTAAACCACACCCATAGCTGCTTGTAGCTACTCGCAGGACACCAAGTTCATATTGCTAGTTCGGACACAAACGTATTACTTGATGCCTGATGAGATGGATTTTCGTGTGGTCTCTTAAAATTGTGAGAATCCAACTGCCGTATAAAGTAAGCCTTCATCAGGAAATGGTACACCAAATTATGAGATCAACACGCTTTTTGGATATTCAAATACCGTATGTCCCTCTACTTGTATTGTCCGAGCTAAGACTGTTGATGTGTGTTTGTTGGTCCATTGGTTCTGTCTGCTCTTTGTTCCGGAAAAAGATATCTTGTCAAGTACTGGCTGGAATGTGATTTGCTCAGGATACACTATTTTGATGACCCTTCTGACCTTGTCTGTAATGCTGCCCATTGGCCCAAAGATCCATTTTGATGACTACAATAGTATAGTATAGTTAGTGTGGTCATGTGTCCATGGGAAGGTATCCATGCAACCACAAGGAAAGAAAACTGTTTCCTACAGATAAAGTTATGCTTATTTTAACACTTTACTCCAATCTTAATCAGGACTTTAACTAAGCAAAGAAAATCACTCTTTGATTGAAACGTATAAATATGAGATTAATATCTCACAATAATATGCGGAAAACAATCTCATAATTACAAGATCCATATCCTGTAATTACAAAACAGTCTCATAATTAGAAGAAAATTATTACATAATTACAACTGTATTGCATCATCACATGCATCACATGTTACCAGACACAGAGGCTAGTGGACACATTTAAAGATCAACTGTAAATCTACTGTGGACAAAAGACATATATGTGCACATCTGGAACAAAACCCTTTTTAAGACTTAACCCCAATCTGTATTTCTTTGCCTTTTCATGTCGTCTGTTTCAACTTTGACCATCATGCATGCAACCAGTTTCCCTGAATGTGCAACAAGGGATTATAACCAAGATGTCAGGTTTTGGATAAACTAGATGTTCTTGACTGCTGATGTGTCTTGAGTCCGAGTCTCTGCCGGACGAACAAGCAGATTATCATGAATTGTTCATCCTGCCCCAGAGGTTGACTGACAAGCAAGTATCGTCCTGAAATAGACATAATGTAAATGAAAGACGCATTACTGGAAAAATAATAATGAAAAGAATAAACATGTCAGAAAGCCAGCCAACAAACAGATGCTGACTAAATATGCTGAATTAGTTAAAACACAATAATACACATTTATTTATCTCAGTGGATTCGACTTTCATGCAGTCGTTTCAGATTTTCTCCATTTTCAGATTAGAAAACCTGTGGAGGCAATATTAGCAAAAACACATCAAAACTAGCTGTAGCACTTCTATGCTACGCTAGCTACTGAAGGTGCGCTGAATGTCTACACATTCAACAGTGAATGAAGACCTACCTGGTTGTTCCTTAATGTCATTGTCTTCTGTCTCCATCACCAGGTGATGTGCTGGTTCACATCTGTAGGCTTTAGCTTCTATCTTTGTCTTCTTTCCTGGTTTTTGCTGCTGAATGAACTTGACATGCTGGATATCTCCTTCAGATCTATATTAGCCCCTCCCACCTGCTTCTCTCTCAAATGCTTTTTAAAATGATGTCATATTTATTCATATTACATGTCACAGTTAGTGACAGTGTGGGCTCCATGGTGGCTCTGACAGCTTGAGAAATAAACATGAAAAACTATTTCATAATTACAAGATCCATATCACATAATTACAAAACACCTTCTCATAATTACAAGAAAAAAATGACATAAGTACAAATCCCTTGGATAATTACACACAATTCCATGGACCTGCATGTAATCAGACACAGAGATGTGTGGAAGCCCTGAGCATCAAGGGAATCATTTCATCTTGACTGCAGTGTTGACTGTCCTCTCAGGCTTCTGTAGAAATAAGTAAACTATCACAGAATTCTGTTTTTGTAAGTAGATGATACAGATCTTCCGATTTGGAGATACAGAAGTCATAATTATGATAATTATGTAATCTATTACTTTGCTGAATCCAATGCAGATTTAGAGCGTTGCCTTTCATTCTCTGCTTTCTCTCTCTATATTTATTATATAATATTATATTTATTTATTTACTGGTCTTGTAGTTTGTGTTATCCTGTGTTTCTGCTACAAGTTAAATAAACTTGTACCGAATTCAAATATACATAATAATATGTTCTATCTTTCCGTCCTATATGATATGCACATGCACACTCTACTGAGGTATGTGCTTTAACCCCGCCCCCCAGTGTGCAGTGTGCCAGAAACCTTAATAAAGCGTTACATCTAACAGTGAGTTTCCTAATGGGGGCTATTACTCAGCTCCTGTTCCTTTGGTGATTCTAGTCGGTCATCCAGTCATGGCATTTCAAAGCTTGTCAGTATGGAGAATTTCCTAAGAGCACATTTGCTTGGCCCAAATTAAATATTGTACTTCTCTCTACAGGTAAGCACATGTACTGTTAGTTTACAGCATGTGTTCTGACAGCAACCACAAAGTCAACTGGGTTCAAAAAGTATTGTGATCTAGCGGCTCCAGTTTGTAGTGTGAATGCAGAGTATCGAGTCAGGGCTTCTCCGGGTCCGTGATAGTTGTGTAATGGACACTGACAGGCCAGCCCAGCTCCTCTGCAAGGAGCATGTTTGATGGAGACTCATTAATTACCCAAAGCGAGGGCGGCCATCCGCCAGCCTTTGGCTTGGCCTGCCCATCACCTGCCTGGTTAAGGTTAGAAATCATTCAGACTTCCTGGAAATAAAACATGTCCTCATCATGAAGAGCATAGCAGACAGTGTTGGACTCTGTCAGGGCTCTTTTGTCAACACAGTGAAGGAGACGGGCAAGGTGAGGTAAGGTGATGTTATTGTAATACAGTGGAAGTGTCAAAGAAAGAATGAGCAACAGGGCAAAAGCAAGTATTCTTGTGTCTGACAACCATTCATGAGTACGTTCAGTTTCAGGTCGATAAGAAAGGGTACAGTGTCAGAAACTACAACGATCATAAGTCAGTGAACACGTCTGGTGAACTAAAGAATGAGGTCCTCATCCTGAGTTGGTAAGTGAAATACTCCATGGTCAAACTTACATCCTAAATTAACTTAATATACAACTGTTTTACACTACTGGATTTTGTTATATGGTTCTAACACGATGTGGTTAAGTTTAGGCAATTCATATTTGATGGCTAAAGCTGTTAAGTTGTGGGTAAATAATAACAAAATTAAAAGGGACAGCTGATCCCAAAATCAAAAATACACATTTTCCTCTTACTCGTAGTTCTATTTACCAATCTATTGGTGTAAGTTGCCTTGTCTCCTCCCCGTGATAGAGCACACCTTTCTCTTATTCTGTTTAATTGATGGGGCACGATTTTAATTCCAAATCACAAATTGGTCGAATGAGCTTTCAATTACGACTAAAGTTCAGCGCGATCATAGTGGGAGCATACCAGTGAACCTCAGGGGCAAATTCACAAAAGCATTAGCTGCTTCTGCTGCCACTAAAGCTGCACAAATACGACAAGAAGAAACCATGTCGTTCTCAAAGCACCTCAAAGGGTCAAATTCACCCCAAACTGCGCTGGCAAGTAAATAGCATATATCTGATATTATATAGAATGTTTTAGTTTCTCCCAATACTTCAGAATATACAGCCCATTTTGGTATAGATATTCACCTCTTAATTATTGAATTTAAATTTTTTTTTGAAAACTCTTGCCTTCAATCAATCTCACTAATAAGATGTTTGTCAAATGTTGTGGGAAAATGGTAGCAGCATCTTACCGATAGCCTCAGACAGGCTGAATAGCAATAAGTTAATGATGGCCCAGCACCAAGCCATTAAGTGTCACAAGCATACCAGGGAGACAGTATGGACTCTACCGTGAATCTGCAACTGGTTCATGTCAATGCAATGAAGCCCTTACTAGTGTGATACTTAAAGATGCTTTTTATAAGACATGTCAAAGTATCTGTTGTTTATTGGTAAAGAGGTTTGCATATGGGTCAATCTCAACGTTTATAATCGCCAACGTTGCATTTCTAACAGCATTAGGTGGAGCGATCCCTAAAGTATCGATACTGCAGATACTGAGTCTTGTTTTGATTACCGACACCAGCGTCAATAGGACCAAAGCAAAAACTATGGATCTATCTCATGTTTGATTACGCTCTCAATGCTTTTCTTAGTGCATGTACTCGTTTGCTCCCCCGCTGCTGTTGTGTGCATACTCACAGCGATCACCTCCTTAGTTCAGAGAATTATAAAATGTTAAATATGTATTTACCATTAGAAACTTTCCTATGTTTTAACATGCATGTGATTGAGTAATTAACAGTTAATAGCACCATGAAACAGCCATGTTTGGCAAATTGTGGTAGTTAAAATATATCCTGAAGTAGCCTATCAATGATGCATTCAGCTCATAAATGAATCATAAAAACACATTTTACGTCCCTAAATAATACTACAAGTAGTTTTTGAAAGTGCGTGCCCTTCTGTAAACAGTTTCTAATGACGGCTTCTCAGATGGTTCTGTGGAACAAACCATCTGGCAGGTCAGAGGAAATCGCCCACCCCTAAATTATGAATTAAAAGGGATTACTTACTGATGGGAGCCATCAGTAAATTTATTACTTACAAAACTGTAATTTTCCTGCAGAGTTCAAATATTTCTTGTGAAAAGGTCCATTCTATGAACCTGAAGAAAATATGAAATTCATATATGTGTGCTTACAATATTAACTTAATTGCTATTCAAATAATTCAAATGTATTCACATTAAATAAATCATTTCAATAAAAAATACATTTATATGTTTAGATGTCTAAAATGTATATCTTAAATACTAAATGCATGATGATATGTCTGAAGTACACATTCAAACATGTTATGTATCCAAAGCAGTCTTTTTTTTATAAATACACACTTAGTTCAGACATTCTTTTCTGTGCTGGCCTTTAGGGAGGCTGTTCTGTTTTCCCTGAGAAGGTCAATGAAAGGACATCGCGCTTTTACTTTCTGTGGACAGCATTTAGTGTACTGAGGTAAAAAGACTTTGGCTCACCCATTTGGCATTTTGAACTGTGCCTCGGCAGCCCTGACCTGCTCTTCTACTGTAATGGCATTGCATTTCAGCCAGTTCCAGCTTACTGAGTCTTAAGATTGAGCCCTTTGCAGTTCAAACAGGTGTGACATTCAGACAAGCTGTTCTCCTTTGTCCTTGGCCACATATCGAGATCTCCCGAAATGTAATGTTCTGTAGCTGGCTGACGCTTGAGTAAACAAGGGGAATTCTGGGTTGAATATATCAGTCGACACTCACTCTCTCAAGGTTAGTAAATACAGTTATTTACAGATCTCCAAATATTAGATGCTAAAGGCAAATCCAACAATTACTGTACATGTTCCAATACACATTCCACTTAATTTTAAGGTAACTACTCAGAGGTCAATTATCTTCTCTTAGTGACAGATTACATTTTTTCATGGTCCAACAATGAAGATGTACTGTATAGACTGAGGTTTAGCATGAAACAATCCACAGAAGTTAAAGCTCTAACACATAGATATCCAAAATCAATCCAAACCCCTCAATAATCAACTTCACAATCCTCTGTCATTGTTACGATCAGCGTGGATGTAAAGGATGACAGTGGGTACTCTTGTTAACACATGTGATGACTATAGACCAAGGGTCCCCAACTGGCGGACGGCGGTCCGGTTCCGGACCCAGACGCAGTTGCATCCAGACGCAGGACCTAAAACCGATGGATGATTTGGAATTATTCATATTGGGTAGTGAGGTATACTTTAACCGCCGCAGTTTATCCAGCCGTTACGGCACTTGTTCAGCAGTGCAGGAAACACACCAACCAATGCGTTGTAAATCACATCAGATGATGCAGCTCAGCCAATCAAATATGAGTATTCTGACAAGTTTCCTGACTCGAGTGAGATGAGATGTATGATGTATACACACACCGTGACACACGGGGCTGAGACGAGGAAATAGAAAGAAGAGCAGGAATATTGAGCTAATCAGCGATCTCACATGACGTTCTCCAAAAAGAGAAACATGTTCAGAGAGAATAGAATTCATAAGCAAGAATGAACAGACTCTTACATGTTAATTATTCCCACGGGCAGTTAAAACCAGCATGTCTCATATGTTCAGAAACTGTAACTATTGTGCACTACGAGGCAAAGCACAACTCTTTTCTTATCAAATCTTTTTATTGATTTTGCAATACTTTAGACAGAGGTAGAACAGGTCTACCCCCAAAAGGTTGTGATATACAGCATATTACATAAAGTTGCAAGTCTCTTGGAGGTAGTGTAACTGTGACAAACTGCCACTGAATACAGAAATTACAAATTCAACGAACAAACAAACACCACTCTGAGGTATGGTATAAAGATTGATTCAACCAGAGACAAAAAAATCCTCAGAACGACAACCACCATAACAACAAAAAATAAAAACAGAAATTAAGACAAAGAAAACAAAAAACTAAAATAAATAAACGACAAAGGGAAAATAAAAAGGGAGGGGGGGCGTCTTCTAGTTCACTTTTTGGATTGCAGCATCGTTCAGTTTATGAAAGGTTTCCAGGTCTCTTCGAAGGCTTCACTGGAGTCTCTCAGTGAGAATCTGATCTTTTCAAGTTTTATATGATTTAAGATCTCTATTAACCAACTGTTATGTGAAGGCGGGAGGACGTGTTTCCACTTGAATAGTATGAGGCGTCTAGCTAGAAGTGTCGTAAAGGCCAGGATGTGTCGGCATGTCGACGGCAGATCAAATACTTCAGGCGGCTGAGTTCCAAATAGTGCTGTAAGGGGTTCGGGGTCAAGTTTTACACCTAGTACTGTCCCAAGTGTATTGAATATTTGATCCCAGAAATCTTCTAAATTTGGACACGACCAAAACATATGGGTATGGTTGGCAGGTGACTGGTTGCACCTATTGCAGCTGTCATTCAGATTCGGGTAGATTTTAGCCAGACGGGCATTTGTGTAGTGCACATGAAACAAAACCTTGCATTGCAGCAGCCCGTGTCTCGCACAAATAGAGGAGGAGTGGGATAAGGCCAGAATGCGCACCCAACGGTTATCGGATATTGGTTTACCAATTTCTCTTTCCCAGGTCTGGGTTAAGGGAGTCAATGTGACCATAGATAGTTGAGATGGAGTGTTTTTGCGCAGCATCTTGGGCAAGCAAGGAGTCAATCAGAGATCCAGGAGGATGATTAGGAAAGTAAGGATATTCAGATTTAATGAAGTGCCTAATCTGTAGAAGGCGGAAAAAATTAGATTTAGGCAGGTCGAATCTAGAAGACAGTCCTGCAAAATCAATAAAGTCTCCATCTTTATAAAAGTCTTTAATTTTACGCAAGCCTTTGTCACGCCACATACAAAAGGTAGGGTCAGACACAGAAGGTGAGAATAAGTGGTTTCTAAAGACTGGGGCCAAAGTACAAGGTTTGTCCAGTCCAAAATGTTTACGGAATTGTGTCCAGATGTTGAGAGAGTTAGTAACTACTGGGTTTTCTGAGATCCCGTGGGTTTTAAGTGGCAGTCGTGCTGTGATGAGGGATTGAAACGAGAACTTGGAGGAGGATAGTTCCATTTGGGCCCACAGGGGGCCATTTCTTATCCCATCATCCATCCAGTGACGTAGCTTTTCGATGTTGCAGGCCCAGTAATATTGGATTAAATTGGGTAGAGCTAAGCCGCCTGACTTTTTAGGAAGTTGTAAGATTGCTTTCTTAATGCGAGGCGGTTAATTAACCCACAGAAATTAAGAGATAGTCTGATGTAGTTGGCAAAAAATGATTTTTTCATAAAGATTGGAATATATTGAAACAGATATCGGAATTTGGGAAGAATTGCCATTTTTATGAGGTTGACGCGGCCAATGAGGGACAGGGGAAGAGCAGACCAGCAGGTTATATCGGATTTACAGTTGTCAACAAGAGGACGAAAGTTCTTGGCGAAGAGATCTTTAAATGATGGTGTAATGACCACCCCTAGTGTCAAGAAGAATTGAGCCCACAGAGCTGCCTCGGTAACATGCTGGCACATTCAAGGGAGAGTCAGGATATAAAAGCACAAAACATATACTCAGAATAAAGTGTAATCAAGAGATAAAGTGTATGAATTATATAACAAAATGTTTAATCAATATGTAATGAATGTTTAATGCATAGAGTGATTTAACAAATGTAAAAACTGATTAACAAATGTTCTGTGTGACCGGAGCGGCGATAGAAGTGTTGTCAGGATGAGTTGGCAGAAAGTAGGAACAGATGTTATGGGTGGGGTTAGGAAAAGACTGTCGCAAGAGATGAGTCATAGAGGAATAATACAGGATGAAGCCTGGACTTGTCCGGACATGTTCAGGACCCAACGCCCTCTCCAGTGGGTGGGGGGATGAGATCATGTATTGAACAGGAGGGGGCCGACAGAGCCCAAATGATGGATAAAAGAAGACGTTTGCAGGCAGCACACTGGGATTTCGACACGGGCGCCGTCCAAGTGCGCCGATGAGGAGATACGGACGATCGCAACTGATGTATTGAGGACTTCGTCTCTGTTCACGGAAAGAAGACCGCTGTTCGTGGACAATAAGATTTAAAGACGGAGGTTTCCTCTCCCCACTGCTCGATTCTTAACAACTGTACAACGGAGAAGACGCAGCAGCCCTAGAAAGACTTTGTACTGAGTTTTGAGGACTGTTGAACGGACTTCGCTGCGAGAGCAGGAGTCCGAGGGTCTGGCCAGACCTTCGCTCCTAACAACTCCAAAAGAACCTTTTCATCGCACCTTTGAAAATCCAGCTCCAGCCATCTCGGCAACTAAAACTAATGAGTATAACCTGAGAAGAAAATTAAAGTAACGAATCAAGTGTAGTGACATTTTATGTGAGCTGTACCTTAACCCTTGCAAACTAACTAAATATAACCTGCAATAAATATCTAATCTGCATTTAAAGTAAATTTCTCAAGTGCATTTATTTGCTCAAGTAGTAAAAAGTTCCTCGTGGCAGTAAAAAGTTAAAGCCATTGTATGTCTAACAACTTAGTTCTGAAAGGTTATCCTAGAGACCGAATCCACTTACGGTTTTAGAAAGAAGTAATCCTAGCCGGCCAAACCTAACCTGGCATTTACCAAGAGCACGGATCCATAAGAGGGAAGCTGCCATAACCGACGCGACTGGTGGGAGCGCCCGGGGCCAGGACTGGTCTCTCGGCCGAGCGCGCTCTGACCGGAGGAAGCAGGGTAGACGACGGGAGTAAAGGCAGTTAGCGGAGCCAGGCGAGTTGCCTCGCAAGAACACCAGCTCGACAATCTTTTAATAGAGAGCTGAGTCAGTAAGTAGCCCCGTATCGGGCCAGAAGTATACCAGGATCTAACACGTGGCGCCCATAACGTGGGGCTCGACGGAAAAGGAGTACGTTGAGTCCAAAAGAAGAACCCCGGCAGCCAAGAGAGGCTGTCGTTCGTGTACGAAAAGACCTGAGGTGAGGCGATGGGAAGAAAGTAAAGCTGCCCAAGCCACGAAGAGGTCCGATTGCGAGACATCCACGAATCGAAGCTGTGTGTGGTATTTACAAGCCAGCACAGGAGAAGCCGCAGGCGACGGGGAGCATCGACCAGACTCGCCTGACCTGTAGAGGGACCAGAGCCTGATCCCATCCCTTCCTCAACGCGCGACGAGAGGCTTTGGGAGGAAGGCGACTCGAGACAACAAAGACAAAGACAAAGTCCAAGATGGAAGCACAGCCCGGCGGACCCGATGACGACGGAGGCAACCCGCAGATGGCGACGACTCAGCAGGACGTGCCAGCGACATCGACCCTGGACCAGGTAGCAGACGGCAGCGAGGACCAGGAGGAGGACGGCGCTGGAGCACGCGGAGCGACATCGGGAGAACCGACACCGGATCCAGGAGGCAGAAGCAACGTCCAACACCAGGTCATCCTGTACGGAAAAGGATGGGCCACATGGGACGTTTCTGTCCAACAACACCTACTCGACCTGCACAACGAAGAAGAAAAGGCAATGCTGGGAGAAAAAGTAGAGCGGTGCAAAGAAGAGGGGGGTTATCTTGCTCCCCTCACCCATGAGTCAGGAATGATGGTGGCAGTGGTAGGGTGTGAAGCACCCCCGAATACCAACAAGAGAGTGTGAGAGTGGCTAAGCTGGTGGCTCGTGGTAATGAAGATCATTAAAGGAAAAATTGTCACCGTAATTAGCCCGTCAAAAGAATACGACTCAGTCGTGAAGATGCTGGCCGCATAAATAGGAGCGGGGGCAGTAACTATAAAGCAGACAGTAAAAGCCACCTCCCGCTACAAAGAAAATAAAAAAGAGCAAGACGCAATAGCGGCATACATGGCCGAACAACCAGGTTATACTGAGGCTCCCAGCGAAGATCGGATCAGCACCAACGGGACCGAGGTCTCCACGGACTCCCAGTCAGGGGAGTCCTCGGGGTCCGAAAGAGAAGACAACAAGGACAGCAGCGAGAACGGGGAAACCTCGGAGAGGGACGAAGTGAGGGAAGACTCAACGCTGAACAGGAGCGATGCGTACCAACTGCTCCCGCCTTCCATCCAAACCGGGACTCCCGCTGCAGTAAGAAAGGTCCTGAAGGAGTACAAGGACCCAGTGCCGGGGCGGTCCAAGAAAGCTCAGTCGAAGACAAAACACGCTCGCTCCCCGAGCCCAGAAGATTATCTTCCAAAATTGAGAAAGATGCCCGAAGGTACCAAAAAATATGCGAACCAGACAGGGTTAACCGCATATAACCACTACGGAGAGCCTTGGGACATAGACAGCCATGGACTGGTTGTCTTAACCAACTCACATCTGAAGTCTCATATCTCCCAGTTCAGAAAGAGACTGGTAAGAGAGGCAGGCAAACCCTATCAAGAAGAACTTGAGGAGCGCTGCAAGGGATATAGAGAGATCCAGCCATCGGTAGTGGTTACAAGCGGCGGAACAGCAAGCCATTATGCGGTGCTACACATACCGATCGAAAGATATGAGGATGGCGAAGATCAGGACGCCTATCGGGACAACATAGAGGCATTAGAAAAAGGTGTCACCCGAGCAAGCGAGATGTCCTTCAAAAGAGTCGTTATATGTAACGACGGGGCCAGGTCCGGCAACCTACCCTGGGCGGTAGCAGAAGAAGCGGCCATGAGGATTATGCGCCTCCTGATGAAAGCTCCCCACGGTTGGAGCAATATCCAGGAGTTGGTGATAGTCACCTCGGCGGCCCAATACCACGAACGAAAAGAGAAAATACTGAGACCCCTCTACAGGACTGAGGGGCCAAACAACTGGAGGGCAGGACAGCCAAAATACGAGGATGAAGCCGCCCCAGCTGTGAAAGCAGTTCTGCCACGGCTCCCGTCATCAGCAGGATTAAAGAAAGAAGCGGCAGAACAGAGGGGCTACCAGGAATCGACACCCGGTCCCTCGAGACGAGAAGAGCGACGTCCACAGGTCAGCTCAAGCCAGGAGAAACCTCCAATCACCTCTCCCCGGGAAGTAGCGGTGCAGACCGAAGTAGAAATCCCCGTGCCAAAAAGATCACAGCATGGGATCACCAGCCCACCGGAGTCCGTCGGCCTGCAGAGAATGCACTACGCCGGAGGAGGAGAAGGGTCCATCATAAGGTTCCTAAGTCAAGACGGGATCAGGGAAAGTCCCAGAACTCCAAAGAGAACGCCAGAACCAACTCAGCCGGCCTCACCGTCCGAAGGACCAGAGAGGTAGGGCGACGGAGAAACCGCAGCTGGAAGTTCAGACGAAGAAGACACGGTGCAAAGCCTGACTTCAATCGAATGCGAGGCTCCGGGAGGAATGACAGACCTGAAGCGGGGAAGCAGAAAAGGCAAGAAGAATGCACTGCCCCTTCTTTCAGTGTACACGGCTTCGCAGAAACTCGCCAGAGACTAACAATACGGGCCCATGACCACCAAAGACGGAAGAAAAGCCTATGTTCCAGAGGTCAGTCAAACAGGTTATGATGTTCCAGAAATATGGATGCATGACCTCGAGGGAATGAAAGGAACAATGGTCTACGCAACAAAAGGAGAATGGGCAAATTTTCTGATGACCCCGACCTACGGCTCCCTCGCAAAAGCCACGGAGCTGACGGGTAACTTTCGCATGGGCTTTGTGGCGATCGTGTACGACGTCATGTTGCGACGCCTGAAGAAAGCAGCCTACAAGCTGGCAACCGACGAAGAAAAAGCGCTGAGGCAAGACATCTCGGACAGCGTAGACGAACAGCCACCTCAAGGGCAGGGCCTCACACGAAGCAGCTGCCTCACCACCGCTGAAGAAAATGACTGCATAACAAAGATGCAAGCTTCCACCCAGAGCTTTGGTGAGTTCAAAAAGATCAAGGCGATGGTGGCCAACCGAGACCCAAAAGAATCAGTGCAAGAATATCTGATGCAGAAATGGCTTATGGTAAAAGCCAGCTCCACAAACGATGAGGCGAAAAGATTGTGGCTGGCCCATGTGACGGACCAACCGATGGGTCCCGAAGAAACCGCGGAACAGCACTACCGAAGATTAGTGCTGGAAGACTGCGAAGACGAGGAGTCACACATCGACAAGGCAAGAAAAAGCTTAGAAAAAGGGCAAACTCTCACCCAGGCGTGGTACGCCTTGCGACAGGCGATTCCGCCAGAAAGAAGTGTGCAAGCCCTTAGGAAGCTGACAAAGGGCCTAATGAATGACATCGATTTCGTGACCCTAAACATCAACAAAAGTACCACAGAACAAATCCAAGAAACAGTAAGAAAGTGGGATTTGAAGAAAAAACACTTGGAAGACAGAAGAGAGAAAGGAAACCAACCAAAGCCGCCGGCTCCCAGGCCCTCATATGACAACGCGAGGCCCACCGAGGGACCCGGCCCTTCACAGACACCAAGAAGGCAGACAGGAGGATTCCAGAGGGGTCCGCAAGGCTATCAAGGCTACCAGCGAGAGCCGGGAGTCCAGAGGGGTCCGCAAGGCAACCAAAGGGAGCAGGGTGCTCAAAGGCAAGAAGGATTCCAGAGGCAGGGCGTTTACCACAGGACCCCGCCGGACCAACAACAGGAGGGGCCACGGCCCCCACCAGCCAACAAGAGCGGTTATCTCTCTTCCGAGGATTACAACAAGCTGACGACAGAGCAGAAACAGGCCCTTTGTGTGTCCCGCATGGAAGCTGGGCGAAGGGCAGAGAAAGTAATGGCTAAGCGGGTGCGGGTCACAGTGGATCATGCCTATTGGGTGGGGGACGACATATACACCAACGTGGATGGAATCCCCTATCAGGTAGATACTGGTGCCGAAGTGTCGATGACCCGCAAATGCCTTGAAACAAAAGGACACCTGACTGTTCAACTAGCCGACGGAACCATCAAAAAGATTCCGTTTGGCGTCTGGAAAGGAGTTGTATGGGCTCTAGGACCCTACAATTTAATGACAATAACAGACCTAAAAGAGCTGCATAGCAGCCCAGAAAATCGAACCCCAATAAAACAGCGACTCAGAATCCTCAGGGCAAAACTAATCCAAATGGGATCGTTATCACAGGAGTGGTACAAACCAGTGGATGTTCCAGAAGTGACCAAGCAAAAGATCGAAGAAAGCGACTTTTCCCCGGAGGGAAAAGAAACGCTAGAAGACATACTTTCCAAAGCCGGAGTGGCTAGATTCAAAAATGACTGTGGAGACATGGGTGCGAAGTACACCCACACCATAGAAGGGGGGGTACACCTGCCCATCCGCCAATACCCCCTGAATCCAGGGGCAGTTGCAGAAATGGACCTGATAGTCACGGAGCTCAGCGAACTAGGAGTGGTGCGCGAGGAGCCAAATCCCATCACAAACAGCCCAATACAGGCAGTCAAAAAGCCTGAGTCATCGGGAGGAGGATGGAGACCTGTTATCAACTTCAAGGCCCTCAACCGCAGGACTGTCGCCAACCGAGCCAGCCTGATCAACCCCCAAGGGATGCTGAAAACACTGAGACTAAAGAGGTACAAATCCTGCATAGATCTGGCAAACGGATTTTTCTCGCTGAGGCTAGCCAAAGCCTCCCAAGGCAAGACAGCGTTCACCCACAAAGGTAAAGCGTACGTCTGGGAACGGCTACCGTAAGGTTACAAAAACTCTCCGAATGTTTTCCAGTCGGCCGTAATGGACATACTTGACGGCCTAGAGACAACCATTTACATCGATGATGTATTCATTGCAGATGACACCGAAGAAGAACATCTGCAAAAATTGAGAAAAGTCACAAAACGACTAACAGCGGCAGGCTTGAAATTGAATCTGAAAAAATGCCAATTTGGACGATTCCAAGTGAACTACCTGGGGTTCCAGGTCTCCAACGACCTGGGACTCTCAGACGGATTCCGGGAAAAAGTGGAGCAGATCGACCCGCCAACCTCGCTGAACGAACTACAGAAGGTGCTGGGACTCTGCAACTACGTTAGGGACCATGTCCCTAGCTACCAGAAGTATGCAAGACCGTTGTATGTAAAACTAAGAAAAGAAAAGCCAGAAGACGCCCACAAGAAGTGGGAATGGACCGCAACGGATCAAAACAGTTTGGAAAACCTGCGGTCAGCCATTAAAGAAGCTTTGCGGCTGGAGCCACGAAGCCTTACAACGAAGCTGGTGGCAGAGGTCAGTTGCAACGACGACGACGCAGTGGTAAAAGTGTGCAACGAAGGCGGGGGAATAGTCACGTTGTGGAGCTACACCCTGTCCTCCGTGGAAAAGAAATATCCAGCAGAAGAGAAGGAGTTGGCAGTTCTGGCAAGGTATTGGAGCACCCTGAAAGACCTTGCTCAGGGGCAGGGCATCAGGGTCCTCACGCAAAGCCAGGTCCATCGATTCCTAAGAAAAGCCACGGTAGAGAGCACGAAGGCGACGAACGCGAGGTGGGGACGTTGGGAAGACATCCTGCTGGACCCAGACCTCGAAATCGGCCCAGGACAACCCGTGAGTAAGAAAAAGACGACACAGGACGAGACGCCATCCGAACCGTTAGAGTGGACTCTATACACCGACGGATCGAGAAAACGACAAGACGACAACGCCTACTGGGGCTTCATTCTCAAGCACAATGAGAAGGAGCGCTCCAGACAACGAGGCCAAGTCCCCGGCAGTGCCCAGACCGGGGAAGTGACAGCGATACTGGAAGGTTTGCTCGAGTTGGAGCGAAGAAGGGTGAAAAGAGCTAGAGTCATAACTGATAGTTATTACTGTGCCCAGGCCCTTAACGAAGACCTGTCCATATGGGAAGAAAATGGTTTTGAGAGTGCTAAAAACAAGAAAGTAGCTCACGAAAACCTATGGAGAAAAATAGCCGAATTGCGGCTAACAATGGAGCTCGAAGTGGTGCACCAGAGGGCCCACACGTGAGCAGAAACTCATTGGCAAGGAAACAAAGAAGTGGATCGTTTCGTCCAGATGAGACAAATTGTCTGTTGGGATCGAGAAGTGGGAAGATTTGCCCAAAGGACGGGTAGTCCCAGAAGAGAGCGTGGAGGAGGTGGTGCAGGCAGTGCATGGCGCACTAGGATATGCAGGCACCGTTCCAACGCAAAGGGAACTGGAAAAGCAGCGACTCTGGATTCCTGAAAAAGAAGTCCGCAGAATCCTAAAAAAACTGTGAGTTGTGTGGTCGATACAACGCAGGAAGGAGAGGACAAAGGGAGGGGAGGACTCACCATTAAGAAAAGAGGAATCCAAGGAGTAGGGCAGCTGAAGCCAGTTCCGCATTAGGAGAAAACCAGGAACTCAAGAATGGCCACCAACATACAAGATTTACCACCCTACGTCAGAGTGGCCAATGTCAAAGGGGTGGTTACCATGAGAAGGAGTACTACGGGGCTCTGGGCAGGAAGAGCCCTGAGGAAGTTGGGTTATGCAAGAAGTGATTTCTCTCCGGAGAAAAAATAAGTGTTGCAATGGAGAGAAATCAAGAACGATTGTGTGGTCTGCCTGCTGCCGACCACCCTAGACCTCACATGGCAGGGACCCAGAAACAAGAAACCACTCCGGGTCACAGGAAGAAGAAAAGAATTTATCAGTATGACCCACAAACCAGTGAAGGTTATGGATGCATATGTATGCGGTTTATGCCGTAAAGAGATGTCACCAAGGTTGCTCTTCGTCATCCAGTGGGATCTACGGGGGACGAAGCTGAACCTTAAGGACTGTGTCTGCCAATGGGATGGACACAGGCTGCACCTCTGTGCGTCTTGCTCCGTACTCCAGCAAAATGGACTGATGGTGCAAGCTGGACCAGCCGAGGGATGGCAGGTGAGAAAGTTTCTTCAGCCAATACAAACCCTGGCACCCGCCTCATGGGAAGGTGAAGGTGCTGCCGCTCCTGTTGACATGTCTCACAACGAGGAGACTGGGGAACCCTCTGCACCATCTATGAGTCCACTCGACGGCGACCCACAAGAAGCAGGTGGAAACCGGATTGCTGGCCCCAGGGGATCTTGGAGGGAGTTGGTGCAAAGGAACTGGCCATACAGCCCAGCTCAGGCCGAGGTTACCTACCCGCCCCTTGCTTCCGTACAGATCCCAGTGGCCTTCCGGGTCTTCCGCAACCCTGATTCACCAGGGTACGCAGCCACCGCAGCAAACTTACCAGATTCCCGCTTAGAAATGGCAACGCGTGAGGGGTGGCTGGGGCCCTGGGAACTTACGACCTGGCGCCTGTTAATCGAAGACGTGTATTGTGATCCTGACGTGCCAATACGTGAGCTTGCCCCGGTGCCCACAGAGGCTGGTGCTCGAGGCACGAATCTCCGGTATACCATCACGGATCTGGACGCCTTCCACCACACCGGCGCCAGGACAAAGGAGAAGAGTAAGATTTTCACGGTCACCCCAGAGGGGTGGCGGAGAGACGGTGTTATGCAACTACCGGGCTCTTGGGCGGCCAGAGCGGCAACGCCTACATGGGAGGCCCGCACAATGCGCGTCATGGTGACGCTGAGGACCGTGATGGTCCCATTCGACGGTGTATACTCCGTTGGGGTGGAGCTGACCAGAGCGGATGAGGCGGTTCCTCCTCCAGACCCACGAGCAGATGCAAGGGGTTTAACCGCTTGGGCACGGAAGTCATTCCGCAAACTGCAGCGGGGTGGAAAGACTCGCAGTAGCAGCGCTTAAGAGGCATAGTTGCTAGAAAAACGGAACTTGATTGTCAACATGTCGCTGCCAAACCAACCAAATAAAGAAGGGCGGAAACGAAAAAGAGTCTCTCCGTCTCTCCGAGCACGAAAAAGGCCATATCTGCAATTGCCGAATGAAAGAGTCTATTTAGACAGACCCCTAAGAGATTTTGCATACCGAAAAGGATTCTGTGGATCCGGCGCTTATTTCTGCAGCAATGGCGAATATAAGCGCTCCCCGGACCTGACTGTACCTGGGAAGGTGGATTTACAGACAACTTTTCGCACAGGATGGGATCTCCAGTATGACAGAGCCATGGTCCGGTGGACATCTCCATGGATGATGCAGCTGGTCCTCTGTTGTCCTGACCTGTCCCCCTGGATCCTGAATACCGCTTTCATCAACGTGAAAGGCACAACGCTGAAGTTGCGGTGGGGTCCTAACTATGCTGATTATTTGCAAGACGAATATGTTGATCTTTGGCTGGGTGAGAATCTGATCTGGACCACCAGCCCGGTCATGCAGCGCCGCACAGCGCTCCACGTGAAAAACAGAGAGCGCTGTGTAATTGAGAACCAAGACATACAGTTGCGTACGGTGAGTTACCACCTGCCGAGCCTAGGCCCACCAAACCCGGACCCGGGCCTGCGCATGAGGGATTTGCCTCCTACCAAATCACGGAATTGGATGCATGCGCAGGTGAATCGCTCAGATTTGTGGGCTAAAGTGACGGAGCTCCAGATGGAGGACGGCCAGCCATTATACGCAGCTCTCGCTCAAGTCCGGAACCTTGCCAGCCCGGAGGACAGGGAGGCGTACGCATGGCTTGGGTTACGTGCTGATGCAGACGGAGATTGCATTGGACCCCTCCCACGCCCCTTCTCGTTGGTAGTCACCTATTACAAGTGGGTGTGGAGGGGGCTAGACTTCTGCATTGGCCGACACCCATCGGTACTATATCACCAGCTCCTGAAGGGCAAGATTGTTCAGTACGATCCTGACTCTCCCCCGAGCCTCAGCTCCGGCTGTACCGCTCCACCTCCGGACCCGGTGCTACCAGTCATCACACTGCAGAGTCGTGCACCATGGATCTCCCACTTCTACATGGGAGGGTTCAAGAATTTAGGTGCTCCTCAACCTTTACCCCCGCATCATTAAAACGACAAGGCAAGCGACTGGACCAATCAAGTGAACGACCAAGGAATGGAAAACGACTATGGATATGCTTAACGGCTAAAGTAGTAACAGTACTAACAGGACTGAGCATCGTCCTGGCTATACTGTACTACTATGGTAGTGTCCCATGGGCCCTCGCTCATGTAAGGGCGTCCCACACTACCACAAAGAGGTTCGACCAGACATGCTGGACGGTTGAATCTGGAACGATCATTCTCTCCCAACTCACTGGATGGAGGAGCACCTCGCCCCAGTTGGACCTTGAGGTTGGGTCTAACGCAACCAGTCAAGTCCAAGAAGGGGGTGGGACGGCACCGAACCTGACAGCTACCATCATCGCGTGGATGACTATCTGGGAACAGAAAATCAACGACACGGGTGAAGAAACGGACTGGGCAGGTGAATTCCAGAGAGTAATAGAGAATTCGACATGGAGGATAGATGACGTATCTACGCTGGGAGCGGAGATGAAGATTATGATAATGATGAAGAAAGCAGAAGAAGAAAAAAGGGCACAGTGTAATTGGATCTACCCCGAAAACGGTGTCCCAGGCTGGTACTGTTCATGGGCATGTGTCTCATGGGCAGAGCAAGGGAACGAGGGATACTGGAAACCCGAGGTAACATATGCAGCGAGCCACCGCAATGATACGTGTTTGGCGATTTTACCGGCAGAGGGAATGTTCTGGGGACACTACAATCTCACCTGTGAGGTCACACCACCGCGACGTAAACCACGGCGGTTTAAAGTTAAAGTGAGGCCACTAGGTAACACCACCAACTACCAGCAGAACATCACCAGCCGAGCCATGAATGTCACGCAGGAGGAAGAAGAGGAAGAAGAGGAAGTACAACCTACGGCTCAAGAGGACAAAGAAGGGCAGCCGCCGCCGCCACGATTCAAGCCGAGTGACAGTCTTCGGAGAAATAGGAGCAGGAAATGGACGAAGCATTGTAAAACAAACAAGCTCCCTCTCCTGGATAAGTGCTTCTGGAATGTGTTCTTTTATTGCGAAGGTCAGAATTACTTTGTAATAACTCCGGTTAACAAACCGCAGTATCAGGCTCATAAGAACATCTATCTACCCCTACCTAATGCCCAGCACGAGGAGTGGCTCAACAACACCCTGCCATGGATATGGATAACCCCGCTAAAGCATTTCAAAGGGGCCTTCACGGAGGGATACTCTAGAGCAGCGGTTCCCAAACTTTTTAGGCCGCGCACCCCCTTCTACATCCCGACCGGGTTCGCGCACCCCCCCCCCCCCCCTTAATTAAAAAAAAAAAAAAAGAAGCAACAGAGCCTTTTAAGCCTTCATAGCCGCATAAGAATCGGACCAATGAGAGAACAGTTTGCTCGCGCGTGGCATTTGTTTACAAGATTTAGTCCGCTGTTAAATGTTGCAGTGTGAACACAAACCGAACAAAGGAGCAACTGCAACAAAGCAAACGAACTGAAGGTGTGAAAACGCCCTGAAACACTGCAACAAAGTTTCAATATCTTTCAGTGACACAAGGCGTCACTTTTAAAGAGCAATAAGGATGCGAGCACACACGCACAGGCTCAGAGGCAGATTATCACATTTAATTTACAATTAATGACCGACTAATGTAGCCAGGATGTCTTCGGACAAAGCATCGATGCGGTGCGTCACAGTGTTGTTGGACACCGGGATCATGCACAACTTTTTTGCTTCTTTCTCCCCAATCATACATTCCACCATCTCTCTGGCAGCTGGCAAACTCACGTCTTCGGCGACTGTGTGCGGTAGCCCCTTTCTCGCTATTCTGTAACCAGATATGAAGCCCGTAGTGCGTCATTTATAGACCAACACATGAATGAGACTCCAGTTGTTTTTGGCTGTTTTGTAACTCCTCCAATTTCGATATTAAAATATGTAAGGGGCTTTTGACTTGCACTGGCATGCTTGGTGTTCAGGTGGCGACGTAAATAAGAGCTTCAGACTGTTCGCCAGAACCTCACTGCACACCACGCACTGTGGCTTTGGGCAATCTGCGTTGCCAATCCAAGTGAAGCCCAGACACACATACTTTTCATCATATTTCCTCTTTTTTTCCCAGTCTGCGCCATCTCATCTTCCTCTGACTCTGGCTCGATTTCTTCTCCCGGTCTCTCCCCAATAACGCACCTCTCCGTTCCCCTCGCCTCCGATTCCTCTCTCTCTCTCTCTGTCCCTCTCCTCTTTTACGACTGATAGCTTCAGATGTCCCACCTGACAGTTTTTAAATTAAAATTACATTTTTTTTTTATATTTAATATTATTACACCATCAGACCGCCATTACCCTAGAGGCAGCTCGCGCACCCCACTTTGGGAATCCCTGCTCTAGAGCCAGCCACGGCCTTTTGGGACCAAGGACAACCGACATGTATGTACAAAAGCTGCCGAAACCCGAGGATTTAATGACAGCCCCAAGAGGGGATTTCCAAAAAATTGACACTTGTGTGACCACCAAAATGTTCAACGCTCTGAATGGAACAGAGTATCTAGCCGACGGCGCCTCCCCGAGATGCACACTCTGGCAAGAGTGGTACCGGGCTTGGGGAACGTGGCTATATGACTGCACAGGCCTGACAACGAATCAGACGATCAAAGGAACCCTGCAGGCATGGAAAGAGGCCCACACCAGGGACGACAGCTCAACCTGGTGGGGCCTACAGAAGGATGAAGTGTTAGAATGGGTGGTGCCATGTCTAACTCAAACCACAAACTACTGGGTGAAGTATCAGTACCTGGCCACAGTATACTCGAAAGAAAGAGACATCTGGCCTGGGGTTTGGAGCCGACCAGAACCATATATAGGCCCGCGGCCCTGGAAGATGGAATGCAACCGAGGAAACACGACCTGCAACATCAGCCTGGCCGGGGGACATTGTGAGACTGTGCCAGGATGGAAAGACCATTGCCAGACACACTATGGATCAGAATATGAAACCCACGTGCAAGAAGTAACCTGGGTGAAGGATAAAGACAAGAAATGGAGACGGTCAGGGCCTCTAACCAGCAGCTGTACCAACTTAATCCTGGGCCATCGCATGAAAGACAGAGTAAATGTGAACGGCCAAATCATTCCCCCAGTAACCGACCCTACAGTCTTTCTAGCTGAGGGCCACGCCTTCAGGAAAAGCCTCTGCGAGGGTAAAGAAGACAAAGGATTTGAATGGGTAGGGGCTAACCGCCTCTATGGGAACGGAACATGCTACGAGCCAGAAGAACACTGGCTGAGTTGCGGGAGCGGCCGACGAGAACACGAGTGCAGTTGGATCGAACTAACAGGAGCCTCCATGGTCGGGACCGCAACCATCGTAGTGGAAGAATTGGCAGGGAAGATTGGCGAAGGATTCACAGTCATAAGGGGCTGGATGGGGAGTTTGTTCTCCTGGCTTTGGCCTTATTTGATGATGATAGTTGGAATTGTGATCGTGGGCCTAATAATCTGTGCCGCCATTAAGGGCGGGGTAGCAGCCATTGTTGCCTCGTGCTTTAAGGGGAAGTTGAAGGACAAAGGAGAAGTAAAGAAGAGACTCCTCCCACGGACAAGGGAGGAGTCCACCCACCTATAAAGGGTGAACCACTGGAGCGCCATAGCCATTGCAGACCCGGAACCTCAACCAAGAGCCTCATACTGAAATAAGAACGAATAATCCTAAAAAGCCAAGATGATCAACACCACAACCACTGAACCTCCAGAAATGACCACCTTCGGAGTGAGTATAACTGAAGCATTCCAGAACTCCTCCGGCGCAGCACGCATCTGCAAGCCAGTGATCCGATTAACCGAACTGGACTTTTGGGTCCTTGAGATCATATGGTTCTTCTACTGTTGCATGGGCAAATGGTCCATAGATCAGCCGCTAAGAATACTAGCCCTAGCTGTAGGGTGTCTAAAAACAGTGATTGAAAACATCTATCGAGGATCAATGTGGCTCACCTTGTCCTGGTTCGCTACTTACCTCCTGGGGAGAGTCCACATCGACTCCACTCGCTTCGGTCTAGTAAAGGCCGGAATGGTGATCATCTGGTTAGGAATCGACGTCGCTGCAGTTTTCTACAACCCCCTGAAGCTGGTCTCGGCAATCGTCGAGGCCATGATGGCGTTTGCGGCCCTGGCGTATCTCGTGGTCATGACCATGGCTATAAAGGAAAGAGGAAGAGGGCGTTGGCTCCACAAGATCGGCGCCATTGCTCTTTGGGGCATAGGCTGGGGCATAACTGTCGCCATCTACTGGGCGGGTTCTGAATCATCGATCGGGATAGCAGCTTGGCTCATGATGTATGAGCCTCTGTTTCCAAGAAGGGATGGGCCTACAAGCCCAGGCCTAACACCTCCTCCAATGGTGTTGGCGTCTCCATGGCTGCATTCTCTGGCTGAAAGGCGCTCTACAAAGCACTCCAATGCTGAGAGGGGGCCTTAAAAAAGAATGAAAATAAGACCACCCCCTGCTTGCTAAGCTTGGCTTGTAAAAAACGCGCTGAAAATGTAATAATTAATGAAGTCTTTGTGTTCAACATCATGCAGGAGGATGCCCGCTGTATCTGCTGTGGGATCCCCCCGGAGCAGATATGGCACCTGTGGGAGGTAACCCAGGCCCTATGGTGCACCCAGTGCTACCTGGGGCAATTCCCGATAGGAGCAGCCAGCGGGCATCTTCTGCAAGGGACATACCCCTTATATACCTGCAATGAATGTGGTCGACTGTATGGAAGTAGAGATAAAGGCAAAAACCGTGTGGAGTTCCGCTGAGAGAACCTCACCAGGGGTCCTGCTCTACACTGATGGTATATACTGCCCAGTATATACAAAAATATGGGAGTATCCTGATGGCACCCGAGTGTCCACCACCCACCTCAACGATGGCCGCTTCGTCGTCATTGGACCACGCCTGCCCGCGGTGCTGTACCGCGTACCAACTCCAGAAGAAGATAACGACGCAGCAAGCAGCACGAGTGTGGAACACCGAGACATGGGCAGCCAGACGGAGACCGTAGGAATAATACCAAATCTGATGGGGATGTGGGGATACGACGAGGATTGCGGAGAGCTGGTGGAGGTTATCCCTGAAGGATTAGCGGTTTATCGCGGGACCGAGGACGAAGCATCAACCAGCCCAGTCCCTACCCCAGCTTCCCTCTCCCCAGACAGCATTCTGGACCAGAATGTGATAGCCCTAGTACTGAGCCTGGACGAGCAGCTAAAGGATGCCAAAGATGACGACGCCCTCCTGGATTTCCAGCCACCAGGCCTGGTGGCTGGATGGCTCCCAGCTGTCGATCACCACTAGGTGATGAAGGTTAACCTTGTTAACTTCTCCACACTCCACACATGTTCACAGCCTGAACATGTCTGGACAAGTCCAGGCTTCATCCTGTATTATTCCTCTATGACTCATCTCTTGCGACAGTCTTTTCCTAACCCCACCCATAACATCTGTTCCTACTTTCTGCCAACTCATCCTGACAACACTTCTATCGCCGCTCCGGTCACACAGAACATTTGTTAATCAGTTTTTACATTTGTTAAATCACTCTATGCATTAAACATTCATTACATAATGATTAAACATTTTGTTATATAATTCATACACTTTATCTCTTGATTACACTTTATTCTGAGTATATGCTTTGTGCTTTTATATCCTGACTCTCCCTTGAATGTGCCAGCATGTTACCGAGGCAGCTCTGTGGGCTCAACTCTTCTTGACACTAGGTATCTAAATGCTTCCGTGGTCACCTTGAATGGAAAAAGAGATTGTGGTAGTGCCTTGGCTAACGCATTCATGGGGAGAAGTTCACTTTTATGAAGGTTTAATTTGTAACCAGAATAATTTCCGAATTCGAGTAGAATATCTTTGACAACTGAAAGGGATGAAACAGGATTGGAGACATATAACAAGACATCATCCGCATAAAGTGACAGTTTGTGTGTGATTCCCATCCTGGAAATACTCTCGAATCCCCCTTCCCCCCGGAGCCAGATGGCTAAAGGCTCAATGGCCAAAGCGAACAACCTTGTCTGGTGCCACGGCATGAAGTGAAAGGGCGGGATTTTACACCGTTAGTGAGAATGGAAGCAGTCGGAGAATTATAGAGCAACTCGATCCAGGCTATAAAGTCTGAGCTAAAGCCAAATCTTCCCAAAATATAGTGTAGATACTTCCATTCGACCCTGTCGAAGGCCTTCTCAGCATCTAAAGATAATATTGCCTCAGGGGTGTCGTGATTTGGGGAGCTGATTATGTTAAGCAGCCGCCTAGTGTTAAATGAGGAATTCCGTCCTGCCATTAAGCCTGTTTGGTCTGCAGAGATCAGAGATGGTAGAGCATTCTGCAGACGTGTAGATAGAACCTTGGCTAAGATCTTCTGGTCAACATTCAGAAGGGATATGGGCCTGTAGTTGTTGTATAATAGAGGGTCTTTGTCTTTTTTCAGTAGGAGACAAATGGTGGCTTCAGATAGTGTTGGGGGTAGCCGTCCTTTTGTAAAGGATTCATTATATACTTTTGTCAGCAGTGGGGAGACTAGGTTGGAGTATGTTTTGTAAAATTCTACTATGAACCCATCCAGGCCTGGTGATTTGCCATTCTGTAGTAGTTTAATTGCCTCTTGCACTTCCGTAGTCGAGATCGGAGCTCCAAGATTATTGGGAATGTCGTCACCGATTTTGGGGAACGGGATTGATTCCAAAGGGTTATGCCCCCTCCACACTTCAGGTGGGCAGTCTGATGAGTAAAGATCTGAATAATAACTCAAAAAAACATCATTCACCATCTCAGGATCAGCAACCACATTTCCTGAGGGGGACTCAATCCTAGGGATCAGTCTCGACAGCGCCCTAGCCCTGGTCTGGTGAGCCAAAAGTTGACCTGCCTTATCTCCCATTTCAAAGTAATGTTGCTTTGAGTGTAGCAATTGCTTTTCGATCTTAGCTGTTAACAGGAGGTCATACTCAGCCTGGAGCTTGAGGCGTTGATTGTAAAGTGCAGGGGTAGGAGTGTTAGCATATTCCACATCAACCTCCTGAAGTCGGTCTGATATCTCTACCAGCTTAGCCGATTGTGATCTTCTCAGGTATGAGGTGTAGGCGATAGCTTGGCCCCGAAGGTACGCTTTACATGTCTCCCAGAGAACTCCTCTAGAGATGTCGGGAGTGTCATTGATCTGTAAAAAAATTGAAATTTCTTCTGAGAAGAGTTTTTTAAATTGTGTGTTAGATAGCATTGTGGGACATAGCCTCCACTGTCTTGATAAAAAGCTATGATTAGGAAAGCATATGTCAATTGAAGTAGGGGCATGGTCTGAGATCACAATACTATGGTATGTACTGGAGTTGGTCCAGTATAAAAGTCGATTGTCAATGAGGAAGAAGTCAATTCTTGAATACGTGTGATGAACGTGGGAGAAAAAGGAAAAGGCCTGTGCCGATGGATTAGCGGATCGCCATGGATCACTGAGGCCAAGTTGTTCTATAAATGTCTTCAGTGCTGTTGCAGAATTTGAGATAGTGTATGGTCTGGAGGAAGATCTGTCAAGATTGGTCACCTGAGTAAGATTAAAGTCACCTCCCAGGATCAAGTAATGGCTGTCTATGTCGGGGAGAGATGAGAAGAGGTGGGTGATGAATCTAACGTTGTCCCAGACAGGTGCATAAATACTTGCTAATATCACAGGGGTATTAAATAGCCTACCTGAGACTGCTACAAAGCGGCCATTAGGGTCTTCGACAAATTTTGAAAGTTCAAATGTTACATTTTTACCGATAATAATAGCTGCCCCTCTTGATCTATTTGAAAACTTGGAGTGAAATATGGAATTCATCCATGGTCTCCTGATGCGCGAGATATCGGAAGGTTTAAGATGAGTTTCTTGAAGAAAGATAATGTCCCCTTTAAGGTGTTGAATGTGTGACAACACCTGGCCTCTTTTGACAGCTCCATTGACTCCCTTAACGTTCCATGAGACAAGACGACAGCCCCGGTTTGTAGATGTGATGGAGCTACACATGGGTCATGACAATTATGTGATGGAGACGGCCGGGGGGGGGGGGGGGGAAGAGACACACAAAAAAAATAATAAAAAAATAATAAAAATAATAAAAAAATAAAATAAAATAAATAAAATAAAATAAAATAAATAAAATAAATAAAATAAATAAAATAAATAAAATAAATAAAATAAATAAAATAAATAAAATAAATAAAATAAATAAAATAAATAAAATAAAATAAATAAAATAAATAAAATAAATAAAATAAATAAAATAAATAAAATAAATAAAATAAATAAAATAAAATAAATAAAATAAATAAAATAAATAAAATAAATAAAATAAATAAAATAAATAAAATAAATATAAATAAAACACACCCATAACATAAGTAATAAGGGAACAATTCCCAGATCCTCTAAGGCACATGTGTCAAACTCAAGGCCCGCGGGCCCGCCACGTCATTTTATGTGGCCCGCGAATCCGCCAGCAAAAAAAAAAAAAAAGGAAAGAAAAGATTTTTCTCTTTTTTTTTTTGAAAAATAATTGATAGATTTGAAAATAAAAGTATCCCCATGGTCAAAATTATGAGATAGAAAGTTGAAATTATGAGATAGCATGTTGTCTGTGTACCGACATTAAAACTATCACAACAGGTGGACAGGAGAGGCAACAGCCCGAAAAGCGGTTTTCCAACGATTGAAAAAGATCGACAATAATCCCAAAATGTCCACGAAGAGAACAATTGATGCAGAGGCAAGAAAATGTAATGAAAGATGGGAAAGCGAATACATGTTTGTTCTTCAAGGAGAAAAACGGGTCTGTCTTCTGTGTTATGAGGCGTGTCTGTGATGAAGGATACAATTCACGTCGCATTTTGACACCAAACACGGAGCTAAATTTAGCCTCCAATAAAAACCTCAAATTGTCCAAGAATTAAAAGGCAGACTGCAATCACAGCAGAATATATTTACACAGCTACAGCCCAGTGCATGCTAAAGGTATGTGAGCGGTGCTCCGACCAGATACAGACTTTTACAAATGTCAGTTTGTGAAGAAACACCATCGCAGACAGAGTTCATGAATTAGCAGCAATCTAACAACACAGCTAGCTAAGAGACGAGCAGGTACTTGTGTTTTTAATGAACTGTTGATGAAAGCACAGACAACACGGCTACAGAGCATCTATCCATGTTTATCAGATCTGACTCTCATTGAGGAGCTCTTGGATGTAGCTGCCATGCACAGGACGACGACAGGGAGGAACATTAGTGATGCAGAGAGGTGACACAAATAGCTTTGAACAAAGTTAATGTAATAACTTGGTTGATATTTGTCTTTATTTTCTTTAATAGTTTGATCTTTGATAGAGTAATGTGGGTTTCTTAACCCTCAATTAAAATGATTTATGTTATAATCACAGAAATGTGTTTAAATATCATTTTTCATTTAACTGCATGTACAATATTTTTACACTTGAATAAACAATAATCAAATGCATTGAGTTATTTAACAATATGTTAGGGAGAAGTTAGTTATACAGCCTTACAGTTACAACCGGCCCTTTGAGGGCGACCGTGATGCTGATGTGGCCCAGAGTGGAGATGAGTTCGACACCCCTGCTCTCAGGCTTCCTGTTTTTAATAATACTACCTGTCTCTTTGGTCGCAATTCCCATAGTTCACAGTGTTACTTACCTTAGCAGGTGCAGGCATAGATTGTAGTCAAAGTAATGGTATATAAAAAAGGAAAGTTTCAAAGTGTCATGAGGCGCTATAGTGATTAACGATTTAATAACAGTGTAAAGTAATAACAGCAAAAATCAGAGCTTAGGTTTGGAGGACAACTTGCCTCCAATTACCTAACAGTTATAATAACAAAACTCTTACCGCTATAACCGTGCTTGATTGAGTGCAGCAACGCTAACTTTCACCGGCTAACTAGCTGCTCCAGCAAACCGAGGTCTAAGCCTCATTCTGGTGGGTTTTTACAGTCATTATTAGTCCAGTCGTGTTCTGACGAAGGTGGTGGCTTCTTCGACTGATGAGAAAAGTCTCTTGTTACCCTCTTTGCCAGTAATTTGAAGTCTTGCCGGGTACAGCAGAGCTGGTCGCATGCCCAAGTTGTATAGCTCCGCCATGATGTCGCGGTAGGCCGCTCGCTGTTCCAGGACGTCGGGGCAGTAGTCCTCATAGATACGTAGCAAGAGGTCCTTTTCAGTATTTCCCTATTCTTCTTAACTTTTTCAATGTGGAACTCCGTTTCCCTGCGAACTTGTTCGTTGATCTGGAGATCCACTCGGGTCCTTCGTGGGACGTGTCACGTGTCGAAGTGTACCTGAGCAATACACTGAACCCCCGGCTCCCCGGGCGCCGATCAATGGCAGCCCACTGCTCCCTATATACAGGGATGGGTCAAATGCAGTCGTCAAATTTTGTGTATGTGTAAAAATGTATATGACAATAAAATGGTTTCTTCTTCAATCAGATCTCACCTCTGTGTCTCTAGGTAAGAACAGAGCCAGAGGCCTGCAGACTCACAAGTGTATCCCTGTGCAGTTTAAGTGAACGGGGACGATATTGTTGAATGAATGAATGAATGAATTTTATTTATATAGCGCTTTTCACAGACAGTATTATAACAAAGTGCTTAACAGAGCAGACATTTAAAAGCATAAAAAACACAATGTGACCCTAGGGTCAATAAATTATCTACACAGAGTGAATAAAAAATGTTAAAGAATAAAATAAAAATAAAATAAAAATGTAAAACATATTTTAAGAGCAGGTCTAGGACATGGGTTTACTTTTACACAAACGCCAGCCTAAACAGGTGGGTTTTTAGCTGGCTTTTAAAAGTATCCACAGTATCTGCGAGGCGCAGAGTTGCAGGCAGAGCATTCCATTGCCTCGGGGCCACTGCCTCAAAGGCTCGGTCACCACGGGTCTTAAATCGTGTGCGTGGGACTGACAGAAGACCTAGAGCATTTGACCTGAGAGTGCGGGCGGGTGAATAGGGGCGAAGTAGATCAGCTACATAAGTCGGAGCCTGACCGTGAAGTGCTCTGTAAGTGATGGTGAGAATTTTGAAGTGTATCCGAGATGCTACAGGAAGCCAGTGGAGAGATCGGAGTACGGGGGTGATGTGAGACCGTCGATTTGTCCTGGTGAGTAATCTGGCGGCAGCATTTTGGATGACCTGCAGACGGTTAAGAGCAGATACACTGAGTGATGTGAAAAGTGAGTTGCAGTAGTCAATGCGTGAAGAGATAAATGTGTGTATGATCATTTCTAATTCAGGTGTTGATAATACAGATCTCAGTTTACTGATATTTCTTAGATGGAAGAAACATGACCTGGACAGCTGCTTAACATGAGGGTCAAATGACATGGAGCGATCAAAGAAAATCCCAAGATTGCGCAGGTTGCAATGGGAAGCAGAGGAGAGAGGACTAATAATCTGCCTGATCATGGGGACAAACTCCTCTGGAGCAATAACTAGGACCTCCGTCTTAGAGTCATTGAGTTGCAAGCAGTTTTCTGCCGTCCAGTCTCTCATGGCATTGACACAGTCCAGGAGCCGAGTTAATGTGAATGCCTCGCTGGGTTTAAATGACAGATGAAGTTGGATGTCGTCTGCATATAAGTGATAGGACACATTATAGCTTTTTATGATCGTTCCCAAAGGTAACAGATAAAGGGAAAATAACAAAGGCCCCAGAACCGAGCCCTGCGGTACACCACAAGAAAGTGGAGAGGTAACAGACACAAAATCACCCACAGAGACATTGAAACTTCTGTCACTGAGGTAAGATGTAAACCAGTCTAACGCTATGCCAGATATGCCCACCCAATCACGAAGCCTCTTAATCAGGATGTCATGGTCTACAGTGTCAAATGCAGAACTGAGATCCAGAAGAACTAACACAGAGCAGTCACCTGCATCAGCACACATGAGAATGTCATTTGAAACCCTCAGGAGAGCGGTTTCAGTAGAGTGTTGCTTACGAAACCCAGACTGGAACTTGTCGTACATATTGTGCCTCTCCAGTGCAGCAGTAAGTTGTTTGGCCACCACTTTCTCTAAAATTTTGGACAGGAAAGGCAGTTTTGATATGGGCCTGTAGTTCATGGGCAAAGCTGGATCTAAGTTAGGTTTCTTTAATATGGGCTGGATAGTGGCATGTTTGAAATAGGAAGGGACAATTCCTGTAGACAATGAGGAATTGACAATAGATGTTACTGCAGGGGCAATAGTTAGCAGAATGTTCTTAAATAGAGAAGATGGAATTATATCCAGAGGGCAAGTTGATGGCTTTGTTTTGGTAATTAAGTCCATCAGGTCTTGAAGGCTGATAGGCTGGAAAGAGTCCAGAACAGCAGGAGATTGCGAGGAGCTACAAGTAGCCGAACAGATCCCAGGCCAAATGCCAGACCTAATACCTGTTACCTTATCATTAAAATAGATCAGGAATTTGTTGCAATCGTCAACAGAATAGCATGGTACAGGTGGTGAAACAATTCCTCTAATTGTGTCAAACAGAATCTTGGGATTTTTGTTTGAAGAAGAGATTAGGTTGGCAAAATAAGCAGTTCTAGCTTCCTTTACTGTAGTATTAAAAGAAACTCTTAGGTCTTTGAGATATAAACGATGCACTTCTAGCCCAGTAGCTTTCCAGAGCCGCTCTGCCCTGCGACACTTCTGTCTCACGCTGCACACAGCTTCTGTCATCCACGGAGTAGTGTTATAGGCAGCCCTGGTCCTTTCCTTAAGAGGTGCCACTTTATCCAGCAAAGTGGTGCAATGTTCATTAAATGACTGTATCAAGTGTTCAACATCATTGAGATTTGTGTAAAAGTCACAGCAGAAGTGCATAGAGAACTGATCAGCTGTACTCTGAGTAATAATGCGTGAGTGGAATGTTTGTTTCAGACACAAGGGGTCAGCATTGACAGAAAGATCAAAGAAAATACATTTATGGTCACTGATCAATAGGTCCTCACAACGGGTATTATCAATATCAAGACCCAGAGAAAACACAAGGTCCAAGGTGTGACCACCCCTGTGAGTGGCGCCAGAAACATGTTGCATGAAATTAAAAGATTCAGTAATATTGAGAAACTCAGTAGCAATACAGTCTGTGGTATCATTGACATGCAGATTAAAATCACCAACCAGAAGCACTTTGTCTAGCTTGATAATAGAGGTCAAAAAGTCTGTGAATTCTGATAAAAACTGACCTGCAGGACCTGGAGGTCGGTAAATTAAAAAACAGTAAAACGGCTTTAGCCGGCCCACTTTAGTCAGCTGTAGTTCAAAAGTAGCATAGGATTCTGTGCTCCCCAAGTGGCAGGAAAACTGATTCTTCCAGACCACGGCGAGACCTCCACCGCGGCCTGTCAGACGCGGTGTCCCAACATAAGAACAGTCCACAGGGCAGAGTTCATTGAAATGGATGCATTCCATATTCCGTTGCCAGGTCTCGGTAAGAAATAAAAAAGCCAAATTATGACTTGTTGATTGTCATAGTCTTCAACCAATCAGATCTGTAGTTTGACATGTTGGGCGTATTCTTTGACATGCCAGAGCCTGCTAGCTGGCCTACAAGTACATCAGCATTAACATGCGGTGTGATTGGTCAGTGGGCTAGCGTAACTAGCATAACTTAGTAGTAGTAGTTGTAAGAGTTCAAGTTGAAAGATATGTAAGAAGTTATGACATTGACATGACATTTTAGCATTTTGCTTGGTGTAGCTTTGTTTTTTTATCAATGCTGACAGAGGAGAAACGGATTTGGGAGTTACTGGCAACACCTTTCTGGAGAAGGACATTTCCAGAAATGCTAGACATCGTAAGAAAGGGTCGGCCAACCCCTGTCAAAAAGAGTTGAGATCCCAGGGAAGCTGCGTTAAATGAGGGAATACATGTTCGGTATGTAAATTAGGCTAAAGGGACAAAGCGTATGATTATAGTTTAAAGAATGAAATCTAATAATCATATTAAAGCAAACGTGTATTACATAACAAATGTAAAGTGATTTAACAAATGTAAACCTGATGATAATAATGTATGTGTATCTGAGTAAAGTGAAGTCTGTGTGTGTGTGGAAAGAGCTGTTGTAAGGGGAAGTAGAGCTGGGTGGGGGCCTTAAAGGATGAGGTCATAACAGATGTTGGGTGTTGTCCGAGCACATACACGGGTGTAACCGGACACATGCGCGGAGCCTTGGTGTAGTTAGCAGAGCCAGGCGCGTTTCCTCACAAGAACACCAGCTCGCCAATCTTTTAATAGAGAGCTGAGTAAGTAGGTAGCCCCGTATCGGGCCAGAGAACCCCCGGATCTAACACCCCACAGCTAGCAGCCCTGACC
>NC_136650.1:662072-744572 GCF_949748355.1 Melanostigma gelatinosum | reverse complement strand
GGACCAACACCCGATCCCCTGGGTTAAACACTCGGGGTTGGGTTCCCCGGTTGTACACGCGGGCTTGGGCCGCCTGTGCCTCGGCCATGTGTTCTCGGACGATGGGCCAGAGGGATGCCATCCTCACCCTCATCTCCTCGACGTGGTCCACCATGGTGCGGTAGGGGGAGGGTTGGTGTTCCCAGGCTTCTTTGGCCAGGTCGAGTAGCCCCCGGGGTCGTCGACCGTACAGGAGCTCGAAGGGCGAGAATCCGGTAGATGCCTGGGGCACCTCTCTGATGGAGAACATCAGGAAGGGTAGCAGTTGGTCCCAATTCTTCCCGTCCTGGTCCATGGTTTTTTTCAACATTTTCTTCAGTGTCTGGTTGAATCGTTCTACTAGTCCGTCCGTTTGGGGGTGATACACCGACGTCCTCAGTTGGGTCACCTTCAGCATGCCACACAGATCCTTCATGATCCTAGACATGAACGGGGTTCCTTGGTCGGTGAGAATCTCCTCCGGTATTCCGACCCTGGAAAACAACATCACCCGCTCCCTTGCAATGCCCTTGGTGGCCATAGAGCGTAGGGGAATGGCTTCGGGATACCGGGTGGCGTAATCCACTATCACCAGGATGTACCTGTGTCCCCGGTTGGTCTTGGGTAGGGGCCCCACTAGGTCCATCCCGATCCTGCTGAAGGGGACGGTGATGATCGGCAGGGGCACCAGCGGGTTTCTGTGATGGGGTTGTGGGGCCACTTGTTGACATTCGGGGCAGCTCCGGCAGTAATCCTCCACGGCTTTTTTTATTCCGGGCCAGTGGAACCTGGCCCTCACCCTTTCCAGGGTTTTCTCCACTCCTAGATGGGCACCTAAGATATGGGAGTGGGCTAACTGGAGGACAGAGGGTATGAAAGGACGTGGTACCAGTAACAACCTGAGGGGGGCCCCGTCCTTTATTACTACCTGGTAGAGGAGCCCGTTATAAATGGAGAAATGTGTGGGAGGGAGGTCTCTTACCCCGTCCAGTGGTCGTCCGTCTACGGCGGCCACCTGCCGAAGGGCGTGGGCTAGGTTGGGGTCCTCCAACTGGGCCGTCCCAAACCTCCCTGTGAGGGGCCCGGGTAAGATGGGCTCCTCCGGGTCCTGGGGGAACAGCCCGGCCAGCTCCTCTTCTTCGAGGGAGGGGGTATCTGCCTCCTCGGGGATGGGTGGCGCCTCTCCTTCGGGCTCACTGGGGCTGGAGGGTCCGTCGTTCTCGACGGCTGTGGCATATACGTCCTCGGGGTTGGGTTGGGTGGCCTCCACCAACGCCCGGGCCACGGCACTGGCGACTCCTTCCGATAGGGGATCGGTGGAGATCTCCTCCCCCAGCCCACAGATGGCTTTCTTCTTGGACTTTCGGTGAGGGGTCGTACCTGGTTTCACCACCAGGCTGCGCCACAGCTCCTGGAACACGGGCAGGTCTCGGCCGACCAGCACCTCTACGGGGAGTCCTTCCACTACTCCTGCAGTGCCGACGTATCTACCCCTCGTCGTGTATATTTCGAGGGCGGTGGTGGGGTATTCGCGGGTCTCCCCATGGATGCACGTGACCGCTCGGGTGCCGGTTAGGAGCGGGTACTGAGCAAACGTAGGTCTCACCAAGGTAATCGCGCTCCCGGAATCCACCATCGCGGAGGCGTCGCGGCCGTTTACTTTGACCGGGGTGAGGGGCATGAGGTCCTCGTGAGTGGCCCAGCATCCGGTAATCAGTCCGCATGGGCGACTCCCCTCCCTGGCCGTGGTCATGGGTGCGTCCTGGCGGTGAGGACATTCCCATGCGATGTGCCCGATCTCGCCGCAGTGGTAGCACCTCCTCTCTTCCGGTCCCCCCGCCGGCCGACGTCGGGGAAAGCCTGGGGGAAAGGAGGGAGACACATAGGTAGTTTCCTCCGTTCTCATCTTTTCTTTGCGGGTGGACCCCTCCACTTTCGGGTTTCTTCCCCCACGCACTAACGCTTGTGCTGCGTGGTAACCCTCCATGATCTCTACCAGTTCCTCGAGGTTGCGGGGGTTTCTCTGGCCGGCCAATTTTTTTGCCTCATACGGGAGGGATCTGAGGAATTTGTCCATGACGACACGATCGGTGGGCGACACCTCGGTGGGCTCTGCGTGCAGCCAGGCCGTCGTAATCCTCTTGATCTCATGCATCTGGGCTCGCGGAGAAAGGGAGGTGTCATATGTCCATTCATGAAATCGTTGTGCCTTTAGTACCAGCGTGACCCCGCATCGCTGTAACGCTTCCGCTTTCAACACCCGGAAGTCAACTTTTCCAGCGCGCTCTAAGTCCTGATACGTTACTTGCGTTTCGTTGATCAAAAAGGGGGCTATCAACTCAGCCCAGTGCTCTTCTGGCCATTTTTCCCGGAGTGCCGTTGTCTGGAATATCTGAAAAAATATTTCCACATCGTCAGCTGCCGTCTGCTTGAGAAGGAAGCGCGCTGGGTTGGCTTTCTCCACGGTACGTTGCTCCTGTTGTGTCTGTAACATGCCCTTGATGTCGCTTTGCATCGCCTCCGCGCGTTCGGTTTGTACCGCCATATACTGCTCCATGTGTACTTGCTGTTGGTATTGTTGTTGCTGCTGTGCTTGGAGGATTTGCATTTGTACTTGCATGGCTTGTTCGTGGCGTTTTTGGGTTTCCTGGTTGCTAGCGATTAGCCCCGCTAGCAGCTCTTGAAATGGCACCGGGGTGGCCATGCTTACTGGGTTGGTCGGTCTATCGGTCAGTGTTGCCAGAACCGGACTGTGCCCACGTTCTCCACCAAATTGTGACAGCCCCCGGGGTGGCAAGGGGGTTTCACGACAACACGGACCAATAAACACAACCAGTCGGTAGATAAATGGTGCAAGTGAGGTTTTTACTGAAGATAGAGAGTGGATAGAGGTAGGATAGACACTCAACAATACACTGTCCGCTTTCCAGAGGGATGGTCGGGGTTCACTTCCACGGTTCGGTGCACAACGGGTATTCCTCATACGGTCCAGGGCGCGGGCAGGAGCAGGGTAGTCGTACAGGCAGGGGTCGGGAGCCGGGCGGGTAGTCAGACGTTCCAGGGTGATCAAGGGGTAAGCCAGTTGTCTCCAATGCGTTTGCTGTGTCTCCGTCTCTTTCCACTCCTACTCTCTCCTAGTTTCCTGTGTCCGGGGCCCTTTTATAGTCCCCTCCTCCTCCTCCGATAGGGTGTGGTCGCTCCCTCGGCTCTCCTCCTCAGGTGTTGCTTGTTTGGGCTGATGGTGGTTTGGCGCTCTTTTCCACTCCCTGACATGGGGCTCCGCCTCCATGTCCGGCAATATCGTCCCTCTACCACTTCTCCTCTGAGGTTGCCCCTCCGGCTGCCACAATATATATATACACATATACATATATATATATATATATACATATATATATATATATATATATACATATATACATATATACACACACACACACACTTATGTATAGTTGATTTCATGACAACTCAGTTTACAATTCTTGTAGTTTCCTGCCACATAAACTGGATGTTTTAATTTCCCTTCCTGCAAGTTGTATCTCCACCACAGCACAGGACAACATCTCGAATACAGGACACTGATTTCTGGTGTAATGTTGAGATTAATGTTATCCATTCATTTATTATGCATAGAGGTACACATGTATATCTACAGAGGTATGTCTGTGTCATGATTACAATGTATCTATGTTCAGTAATTGTTTAATTGTACTTTAAATGATCAGGTTTTATTCAGTGATTCATACCAAACTATTTGGTATCATTTTGCAGCTGAAATTGTAACGGGTTGTATATCGACCCAAATGCAACACACAGGATTCCAGGGATCTTTGGCTTTTACAGTATTTCTCAATTGCTAAAACACTGAAGCCCATTGGCTGAACAAAGTTCTCAGTTGCCTGAACTCATTTAGCTAATTGTGCAGTCTATTGTCAATACCTTAAACAGTTTCACATGGTGAAACACAATTTGCAGATCTCACTTCGACTTTTCAGCAAAACTCTAAACACATTCTCAGTCTCAAAACACATTCTGCACTCTAATGCACATGTCATCCACACTGGTAAACACAAGTGGCAACAATCAAATAGAAATAGAGAGCACATGTCATTGATTAAACACAATCACTCAAAATAGATTTCACTTGTATCAAATGATGTGACACAACCAATATAAGCCAGTTTAGAGAGCAAACAGGTGGTTGAAGGTGGGAAGGAGAAAGTCTGAGAATGGATAGAAGAAACCATGTGAGAGGACGAGGACAAGTGCGTATGCGAGGTGGGCGTCGAGGAGGAAGAGGAGGAGGGCAAGAAAGAGGAGGACGAATAGGAAGAGGAAGACAAAGAGTGGAAATATCTGATGAAATTCGAGCAACAGTCATAGACCATGTTATAGTCCACGGACTGACAATGATGGAAGCAGGACTTAGAGTGCACCCCAATTTGAGCCGATTTTCTGTGTCCACCATAGTAAGGACATTCAGAGAAGAGAACAGGTACAGTATGCTACTGTATTTTTGTAATTGCAAATTGACTGTACTACACTATATGCAGCTGTTTCAATAGACATTTGTAAAGTTCATCACTGTATGTATTGTACTGCATGAATATTTTTTGTAACTGCACATCTACTTTTTGTAGAACTGCAAGGCTGCCACATGCAGGTGGAAGGAGAGCTATATTCACTCAGGAGCAAGAGACCGTTATAGTGGGCATGGTCCTTCAAGATAATTTAATACGACTCAGAGAAATCCAGGAACGAGTGATACAAGACAACACACACTTCCAGGGAATCGACAGTGTACAATAAACAAATTGTATGGCCTTGAACATCGTGCTTTCTATTTGTTACAGTAACAGTACTGACTGCTCAATAGATGTTGACTGGTTGCAGGTTCATATCAACAAAGAACAAGAATTACAGTATCACAGAGACAAAGGACATGTTTGTGAGACCCTACAATGCTTTGTGACCCACCTTTCGGTTATGATCAGGTCATAGAGGACATAGAGATCCATGCAATGGAACAAAACTTACAGTACTGTAAAAATAGGGGTACAAGGAGGAGGAAGAACAAAATAAATTGAAAAGAGCAAAGCACAGTTGTCATTTCTGATCAATTTTGAGCGACTGTAATAGAACATGTTTTCGTTCATATGAAATTAGTTTTGAGATTAAAAATCTACTTCTCCCTGAGAACTATATGTTTTTAACAATGTGTTTTCTATTTATTGGTGTATTGTTTACTGACTGCTTGATGGTGTATATTATTTTGATCACTTTGTTTATGATTTGAGAGCAGTGTTTGATTTTGAGCACAGGTAAAACTGTTTTGAGGCGAAAGTTTCATTTTGCAAGAGGATTCAGAGGTTTTGTAAATCGTGCTTGAAGATGAGGTTTTGTGTTTACAGTTTTGAGAGAATGGGTGACCGTTTCAAGAAATGTGTCTTAGCAATCGAGAAAAACTGTATTACTAACTTCAAATATAGCAGGCAGAGTTCAAACAGGGTCAGGATCAGAAGGCTGGTAGGTTTACCGGGAGTCAGGCAAGGCGGGTAGAACAGGAGATCAGTCCATGAGCGTGTGCTGGAGCATCTGGCATAGAAAACCGAAGAACAATCTGGCAAATGTGTCTGGGAGGCAGGAGTCTATAGGGGCTTGATTACTGATCAGAGGCAGGTGAGTGAACAGGTGAAGGGAGTTTAGACTTATGAGGAGGGAGCGGCTGACAAGAAGAGTGAGGAGGGTGTGGAGCTGAACTGTGACAGAAATAGCACCGAATTCAAATAATGAAGAATTGAAATGAATCTGTAAGTAACTAGTATTCTGTAATCTGTAAGCGCAGTTCTGTCCATCTGCAGGCTTGAAGGCCCACTGCGAGCAGAAACATCTCCACTGGCTGAGAGGACATTCAGCCGACCTGAGAAACAAGAACCTTCACCTGTTTCTAACATTCTACAAATATGATTGATAACTTTAAATCCTGCACGCCAGATCTCTCTGAGAGAGAGGAAGAACGGTTCCAGCCGAACCTCAACGAAGAAGACGACCACGTTCCAAAGATATCAGAGAAAGCCAAATCCAGCAGGAGATGGAAAGTGTGATTCAACAAACTATAGTCATCCAACCAGATGCATATTTCAAAAGAGGAAAAGCATGCAGCTCAACCTCCAATCTGCCCATCAGGGCCGTGAGGGGAAACAATACCATTTTTAGTAAATAAATTGATGTTCCTAGGCCAAATCAATTTAAGTCAACTAATAAAATAATCTTAGATAGAAATATCTTAGGTCTAATCATCTAAATACAATTTAAATTACAGCTAATATAAAGGGGCTTCTCAAACTCTCAGTTCCTGAACGGTAAATGTTTGGAGCCAAATTCAAGGTATAAACGTCAACCGATGGATGTAATTGATATACATCAATTAATGATATGAGTCACTGATTCTACTGGTCACATGCAATCCTTTTCATTTAGTTGTAGTTCGTCGTTATTCATTGCACTGTTCATCATATTCTTCATTCATTCCATTCATTTTGTATATTTTATCGTTTATTCATTCATTTTCTGTTTATTAGTTTAGTTATGTAGTTTTTTACTTTTTTTTGTACTTTGGGTCTAGATTATTGCCATTCCTTATTATCAGGCTGCTCTAATAAAGATTCTCCAGTTGATCCAGAATGCTGCAGCATGTGCACTTACAAGAAAACAAACAATCATATTACGCCTGTATTTGCTTCCCTCCACTGACTCCCTGTAAAATTCAGAGTAGAATTTCAAATCCTCCTCACCTACAAAGCGCTTAAGGGTCAGACACCACCACAGCTCATGTAGTGCACTATTGCTGCACTGGAACACTAGACTTCCCCTGGACCTGTGATACACTGAGCTCCTCTTTCTGTCTCTCCCTCTCCGTCTGAATGTCCTATGAATGCATCTTCCTGACTTGGCGTGTACCCCTGGAGTATCTGTGCATTCTTGCCTCACAGGTTTCCATGGCTCGTGGTTACACCTGAGTCGTGGTTGTGTCTGCTGAGGAAATAAATAAATGACCGAGCATATAAATCCACCCACATATCAGCCAATGCAACACCTACACAAAGGGGCTGGGTATGTGGCTATGTGGTTTCAGGCCAACCCTTGTCCCTGACTGTCCCAGAGAGGGGATTGCCCGATGAGTGGCATGGGTGACTCCATTTTGTTTCTTTACCCCAAATATGCCTTTAAATGAAAGTGTACCTACCCTGTTAAAATGTTGTTTGTTATATGTTGCATGATTCAATTAAATTTATTTTGTATCGCCCAAAATCACAAATCACCAATTTGCCTCAGAGGGCTTTACAGTCTGTACACGTGCAACACCCTCTGTACCAGGACCCTCACATGGAACATGAAGAATAAGCCAGATCTAACCACCATCCATGGAAACCTGAGGAGAGAAAGCACAAAGACTCCGGGAGGCAAGGTTAGTAATGTGCATTACCTACAAGCCGAAACGCGTTGGTCTCAACAAGACATTTGTTCTGTACTACAAGTCTTATTTTGTGACTTTTGACCTCTTCAGACTTTTTTCCCTTCTCCATGCACCTTTAAAGTAGGTGAAGTTGTGCCAGAAAGTCCCACTTACCACAATAGTGTTGAAAGAATTGGGGGATAAATTGATGAGTCAAAATGAACTGCATGTTCGCTGTTCCTTGTTAAATCATTTTATATGGAAAGTCAGGGTTTTAAACTAACGGTTGGACAAAAATAGATTTGATGACGTTCCAGTGGGCTCGGGCGACTGTGACGGATATTTGAATTATTTTCTGACATTTACGAAACTAACAATCAACACTTTAATTGAAAATGATTATTACCTGCAGCCCTGAAATACTGAACATACTGTGGAGCAAGGTTGTGTTTTTAGTGATTTCCCTTAAATGAAAATTACTTGTTGTTTCTTTACTTCTGTAGATACGAGGATGCAGATGAGAAGACAGGTTATTGGAGGTCACAGATTGCAGATGGACAAACAGAGAGAAGAAATTAGGATAGAAAACGATTTTACAGGACAGTTGCTTTGGTTGAGCAAATAACTTCACTTTTTCTTTGCAGACAGATCGTGGAATCATGACTTGGTTTCTAAACGAAATCTCCCCTGAAGTGTTTGCCTTTAACCTGTGATTTATTCATAATGAATGCTCAACTTTTTTTTCGTTTTCGGCCGCTTGAAGCGGCGCTCGATTTGTTTATCAAAAGCTGATAGAAAAGCGTAATTCATCCTGGAATGAAGCCGCTCATTGCAGTCAGTGAACATGAAAATTGGATTCAGGTAGATAAGTCAATCTGTGGATCGGATCCTTTTACCATGGAACTGAGAGAGCAGGAGTGGGGGGGGGGGGGGGGGGGACATTTATGGACTGATACCATATCAGTCCATAAATGTTTCTATATTTTGATAGTTTATTTACTTCACTTTTGCTTTAAGAGAGGGAATGCATTGTATAGCTCTCTGCTCTCTGCTATATTGAGTCTTTCTTTTATTTTCTGCCAAATCAAATACAAATATTTCCCGCAATGAAATGCCATTAATTGTAATGTATGTTCTGAAAAGCATACAAGTACAAATGTAGTTTTATACCCTTGAAAAACATAATGAACTATTTTAAAGGTAAATATAAAGCAATACACTTTGGCTTACAGAAGATATTAGCGTGATTTGGCAGCTGATCCAAATGGAAAAAATATATTGTATATATTGCATTTTTCTGCATGTGGCTTTGTGTTTGTAATAAAGTTGTGTTCTCAGGACATTCAAATGCGCTTGAAAACACTGGAATTGACGACCGTATGGCAACTCCAGGGTACTGGAGTTCAGTGTCAGCAGCGACGGATTCACTTCCTACCCATCCATGTAGTGAGAAACATCTTCAGAAGAAAGTGCTTGGGGTATATGGAACAATATGTTTAAAAAATATGTGACGTATTTAGAAGCACACTTAGAGTGTGTGTGTGTGTGTGTGTGTGTGTGTGTGTGTGTGTGTGTGTGTGTGTTTGTCTTTGTATCCCGGTGGGGACTTTGACCTGACTGCACACAGACCCATGGGGACTCGTGTCACCGTGGGGACAAAAACTGAGGTCCCCACCGGCAAACCCCTCCTACAAGCTTCAGAACAGTGTCTAGACATGCCCCATGTAGTTTTCTCAGAAGTCCCCTGGAAACCATTTTCAAGAAAAAAATGTGTGTGTGTGTGTATGAATGCTCCCCTAGTGTATACACACTAGTACTGCAGTCCCCATGAGGTAGGCTGTTCTTGAAGTGTGTATCGCTGTTTGTCCACTCTCTATTGCCCCCTATTGGTCAAAGGTAGTATTACAGTTTGGGAATACACTTTAAATGTGTCTTTTTGACCAAAGATAAGCATGAATGAAATGCTACATTTGATAAAAAATAAATATATGTATAAATAAATAAATACACAAATACTTAATATTAATATTGATATTATTTATATTGCTATAGTTTTTTAAAAATTTGCATAAAAACAACGATAACCATAATGTATATTGTCTATATATTTCTCATGTAAAATGCCTGTTTTAAGTTTCTTCCATACAATTGTAATGATATTTTACCACAATTCATTATCTCATCATTGATATTATTGACAATAACAACAACAATTATAATAATAGTCTATATTTGATTTATTTTGCCATGTCAGAGGTGTAAGATCAATAAGGTCTTGTTTTGTTGCACTGCTTTTTTAAAGCTAACTTTTAAACAGTGCTCACTGTTCAATGACAATGATATTGATGATAACAGACAAATGCAGGTTTAGAGTTGTATCCATAAACATAAAATAGGAGTAGAAAAGACATTTTCCTTTAAATCAATACAGCAGGATGGTTTGAGGGGCGGCCATTTTCATGTGTACACTTACTATTGCAATCGTTATATTAGGCTAATCTCCGTGTAAACTACATATGGCAAGTTGCGGACTCACTGAGGAGAGGTTTTGCAGTAATGACTGAAAAGACAAGGGGAGTAGTAACATCACAAAGCATAGAGAGTCGCAACTTAATGCTTCATCCACACACTCTTGTACAGCGTGGGAAAGCACATTGATATAGCCAGATGCCGTTCTTGAAGTCGGAGAAAAATAAGTCCCATTACTCCCATTATTCATTCACTTGTTGGCGTGTGTGTGGGCTGGTGTCAGCAATGTCTTGCTCCTTATTTATTTATGTTTTATGATTTTGGACTCTACAAAATTAATTGAATTATTTATTTATTATATCTTTAAGCATGTTATAGCATTCTGTGTCAGTTTTTGATTTGATTGTTCTATTATTATACTATTCAAATGCTATGCATCTTCTATAGTAGGTCTATAATACGCCAACTGAAACAGTATAGGGTTACGGTGGTGTGCTTGTATATTTACCCATAGTGTTAATACTTAAAGTGCTTTCCTGTTATTTGTAGCCTATAGTATCACTCTAAAACATATTTTACTGTACGATGCCTTCAGCCTGAAATCAACAGGGTGTGAGCTATTTATTCAGGTTTTAGGAGCAGCATATCAGACAGGATATATTACGCAGCAGGATAAAGAGTCGTGAATTTCTACATTGAATAAAATATACTAGGATAGTTTGGGTTTGGTTGTCCTCCAAGGATATTTGAATATTTTTGACTTAAAGTATGCAATTTGACATCATTTTGGACCACTATTACGACCATAGATAACGCTGCAAAAGCTAAAAAATAAACTTTCTGTATAGGGAGTTAGGGCGAGGGACTGTTAGACCCAGCGATGCTGCTGGCCACCAGCCCGCTGTTGTGACCATCTTCTGTAACTAGTGAAGCATTTAAGCATAGTGGAATTAGCAAGCTAGCTAACTAGCCAGTTGTCTAGTTTGCTAGCCAGCTTGCTAATTTAACAATGCTTGAATGCTTCCCTATTTACAGAAAATTAGCCACCCAAGTTGCTACTCATCTGGCTGGTGCTGAAAGTGGGCCCTTCTACATTTCACTCTTTGGTGTACCATGATTTATTTTTCGCACCAGCAGTTCTCACAAGCAGCTGCGAGCTCATAATGCTTTTCTGACCTCTTCATATCAGTTTCTCTGGATGAATCATGATGGCAATTCATAACAGTGCAGTGCCAGTGTTTTTGCACCGTGCTTAAGTATGCTTAGTATGATTTTACAGGGCAAACATTTCCAGAAGAAACAAAAGGTCAGACAAAGCCTGTGATACATGTAAATAATGGAATAACTCCCTGCCTGCTCAGGAGAAAGATAAGCTACCTAGCTCAGTAGCTAGCCATCTGTCTCTGGAGCTAAGTCTGCTCTCTTCCAAGCTGCAACAACACTTAGCCACACAGACGTGCGTTGTCATAACAACTAACTCTTCAATAGACCACGGAAAACCGTAAAATGTATTTCTATGGTGGCACCCCTTGTAGCTAGCAAAGCTCATTGTAAGTTGTTTTGTAACAACTAGCTATATGGTGGCTACAGGCCTCATTTTTTAACTCTTACTTTGAATATTCCCGTGGTGACCTTCTGATCTAATGCATGGAATCTGAGGATAAAACTCTCTTGCGCACAACACTATATATATACTATAGGAAGAACTTGGAGCAACATTGCATTGGGGTAAGGATAAAAACCCTGACTTTTTGTCCCGCCCTTCCGGACTGCCGAGTTACGATTTTCCAAAGTTCTGTACAGTTTCCCGTAGTGATTTATGGCATTTTGCAATCATTTGGCTTAAATAGACGTTCAGTTAATACCTAGAAAGCAATGGGCTAGCATGCTGACAATTTCACAGTAATTAAATCTTTCCACATAGATTGAGTGGTATGAAAATCAATGGGAAATTCCGTACACCTTTCCTGTAGTAATTTATGGCATTTTGACTTTATCTTGACTTTATTTGGCCTAATTTCCCCAGAAAAGAATGGGCTAGGAGGCTGACATTTTCACAGAAATTCAAGCTTTGCCCATTCATTAAATGGTATGAAAATCAAGTGGAAATTCCATACACTTTCTCCATAGTGAACTATGGATTTTTGACCTAAGTCAGCCTAAATTTGCATAGAGAACAACGGGCTAGGACCCTGAAATTTTCACAGCCAGTCGACCTTTGGCCAAAGACCACGTGGTATGAAAATCAAGTGGAAATTCCATACACTTTCTCCATAGTGAACTATGGATTTTTGACTTAAGTCGGCCTAAATTTGCATAGAGAACAACGGGCTAGGACCCTGAAATTTTCACAGCCAGTCGACCTTTGGCCAAAGACCACGTGGTATGAAAATAAAGTGGAAATTCCATACACTTTCTCCATAGTGAACTATCGATTTTTGACCTAAGTCGGCCTAAATTTGCATAGAGAACAACGGGCTAGGACCCTGACATTTTCACAGCCAGTCGACCTTTGGCCAAAGACCACGTGGTATGAAAATCAAGTGGAAATTCCATACACTTTCTCCATAGTGAACTATGGATTTTTGACTTAAGTCGGCCTAAATTTGCATAGAGAACAACGGGCTAGGACCCTGAAATTTTCACAGCCAGTCGACCTTTGGCCAAAGACCACGTGGTATGAAAATCAAGTGGAAATTCCATACACTTTCTCCATAGTGAACTATGGATTTTTGACCTAAATCGGCCTAAATTTGCATAGAGAACAACGGGCTAGGACCCTGACATTTTCACAGCCAGTCGACCTTTGGCCAAAGACCACGTGGTATGAAAATCAAGTGGAAATTCCAAACACTTTCTCCACAGTGAACTAAGGATTTTTGACATAAGTCGGCTTAAATTCGCATAGAGCACAACGGGCTAGGACCCTGACATTTTCACAGCCAGTCGACCTTTGCCCACAGATTAAATAGTGCGAATATCAATTGGAAATGGACTGTGTTTATTTCACCCAACAGAAAGGATTCGAACCAAATGACACTTATCTTCCCAAGTGGCCGAAAGCCAGTTTACACCAGTCTTTTCTCTAACTTTTTATACTTTAAAACGGGGTAGAGTTTTGAATCCTTTTCTCCTTCAAAGAGGGGCTCGTCACCATTACATACCTATAATCTGGACGTCGTAACTGCAATTTAAGGTCCCCAAAAACAGCCACAAAGGGCTTAATTGGGGCCTTAATCCCTTATATTAGTGGATTTTTTGACATATGCAAGAATGGCCATAACTTCTCAAATATGGATCCCAGAACCCACATATTGTGGACACACATTGTGGACTAGGCCTACAATAGGATCACCTGAATAAAATCCCTCTAGATTATCTAGAAAAGATTTTTGCCTGTATCAAACTCCGACTTCAGCATGGGGTACACGTCCCTAAACTGTACACCCTGTCGCACTCTTGGTGAGATTAGACCAACTTTTACTTCTGAAGATGTCAGAGCCCTGCTTTTTTAATATGTTGTAGACAAGCCCCAATGAGGCACATTCAAGTTGGATGGGACTCCCTAGCACTTAGCATGCCTGCGCGGGAAGAGGGGCAGTTGGCCTACATTTGAATGGGGCATTTTGAACGATAAAATGAATGGAAAGTGATTACCCAAACGGCCCATCCTTCAACTAGTCATAACTTCTCACAACATGGTTGAATTTGATGGGATATTATGAACTGGGTAAACTGGGTGAGATGGGTGAACTGGGTGAGATGGGTGAACTGGGTGAACTGGGTGAACTGGATGAGATGGGTGAACTATGGATTTGTCACCGAACTCGGCCCAAATTCCCATAGAAAGCAATGGGCTATGACCCTGAAAATTGAACGGTCAGTTGACCTTTGGCCAATGACCATGTGGTATGAAAATCAAGGGGAAATTCCAAACACTTTTCCCATAGTGAATTATGGATTTCTCACCGAACTCGGCCCAAATTCCCATAGAAAGCAATGGGCTAGGACCCTGAAAGTTTAACAGTCAGTCGACCTTTGGCCAAAGACCATGTGGTATGAAAATCAAGGGGAAATTCCATACACTTTCTGCGATGGTACACTTTCTGCTATGGTAAACTCCGTACACGTAGAAATTACGGCCTTTTGACTCAATTCTGCCTAAAGACACCTAGAAAACAATGGGCTAGGAGGCTGAAATTTTCACATTAAGTCAACCTCTGCCCCAAGATGAAATGGTCTGAATATCAACGGGAAATTCTGTACAGTTTTCCCATAGTGATTCATGGCATTTAGCATTTATTTGGCTTAAATAGACGTTCAGTTAATACCCCTAGAAAGCAATGGGCTAGCACGCTGAAAATTTCACAGTCAGTCGGCCCTTGGCCACAAACCACGTGGTATGAAAATCAATAGGAAATTCGTTACACTTTTCCCGTAGTAATATATGGCATTTTTCTTCATTTTAAAGTTATTTGGCCTAATTACCCCATAAAACAATGGGCTAGGACCGTGAAATTTTCACAGTCATTCCATCTTTGCCCCATCGTTAAATGGTATAAAACTCAATGGGACATTCCAAACACTTTTCCCATAGTGAACTATGGATGTCTCTACCCAGATGACACTTATGTTCCGACATGGCCTTCAACAGTCTTTTCTCTCAAAATGTCCACTTTAATTTAAAGTAGAGATTTGATTCATTTTCTCCTTCAAAGAGGGGCTCGTCACCATTACACACCTATAATCTGGGCCTCGTAGCTGCAAGTTAAGGTCCCCAAAAACAGCCCCAAAAGTCAAAATTGAGGCATATGACCTCATCTTTCGGCCTGTTTTGGCAAGTGAGAAACGGGCCATTAAATCGTAGTGAAAGGTTGGAACTGCCTGATTTTTGCATAAATCAGTCGCCTGTGATAAGGTGATGCAGGATCTAAAGCGAGATATCTGTAGAACCTTGGGAAAGCTAACTTCCGGTAGCAGCATGCTAACGACTTGAATCCAATTGAACCTTGAAGAGGGTCCTGTTTTGTCCATCATATGTGAATTTCATCAAAGAAGGCCATTGACAAGTGTTTTAAAATTGATCAATATTAAAAAGTGGTCACAATCCAGATTTTATCGGTCTTTTCTCAAACTTTTTATACTTTAAAAAGGGGTAGGGTTTTAAATCCCTTTCTGCCTCAAAGAGGGGCTCGTCACCATTACACACCTATAATCTGGGCCTCATAGCTGCAAGTTAAGGTCCCCAAAAACAGCCACAAAGGGCTTAATTGGGCTCAATTGGGGCCTTATTCACTTATATTTTGGCATATGCAAGAATGGCCATAATTTCTCAAATATGGGTCCTAGAACCCCCAGATTGTGCACACACATTGTGGACAAGGCCTACAATAGGACCACCTGGAAATAATCTCTCTAGATTATCCAGAACTGATTTTTGCCTGTATCAAACTCAGACTTCAGCATGGGGTACATGTCCCTAAGCTGTACACCCTGTCGTACTCTTGATGAGATCAGACCATCTTTTACTTCGGAAGATGTCAGAGCCCTGTTTTTTTAATATGTTGTAGACAGGCCCCAATGAGGCACATTCAAGTTGGATGGTACTCCCTAGCACTTAGCATGCCTGCGCGGGAGGAGGGAATTGGCCTACATTTGAATGGGGGATTTTGCCAGGATAAAATTAATGGAAAGTGATGACCAACTGGCCCATCCTTCAAATAATCATAACTTCTCACAACATGGTTGAATTTGATGGGAAATTGCTTGGCAACATTCCCCTTGATGACTTGAATAGGAAAATATTGCGGAAAAATCTGCAGACCCTCTGGAATGCTATCTCCTGTTAGCAGCATGCTAATGACTTGAATCTAATTGTACCTTGAAGAGGGTCCTCTTGTGTCCATCATATGTGAACTTTAGCATAAAAAGCCATTTACAAGTGTTTTTATTGCACCCAACAGAAACAGCAACATGTACACATCATTAACAGTCTTTTCATAATATGTTAGTTAAATACACATATAAATACTTCTGTTGAATACAATGGCTTGTAAATAGTTGTAGTTTCTATTTTATGAATATCAATGGTTGTATAATTTTTTAACAGTTCAAAAATGCTTCTATTACTTAACTTCATTAGAAATGCTTGTTTCATTTCAATGTCCTTTTTTAATTGAATTTTTTTTTTTACATACTTTATACTAAATTCTAGTTGAGCAATAAAGTCTCAACTTAAGCAGGTATTTTATGTAATCCTTCCGTTTTAGTAATTACTATTACCTGTCTAAGTTATTAACAACGGCTGCAGACCAGGCCGAGCCTCAGAGCTCCCTCATGCTGATCGTGACCGAAGGAGTGGGGGATGGGTGAGGTTACGGTGGGGACAGTCAATGTCATGTTCTGTGTAAAGTACCTTAAGTTTCATTGCTGACATTACACAAAACCTGACGTTTACCATCATCATGGGGACCATGGCGTGGCCCCTCCCCCATCAGTGCATGCGCCCGTGGAGAGGTGACTCACTGCCTCAGACTGTCGAGCGGCTCCACACACATGTAACTTGACGGGCTAGCTGTGGAACCTGGATGGAAATGGTAAGTTTTTAATTATTGTCCTTGCTCCTAATGTTGGTACATGTACTGCCATATAAAAAGAGCTGTTGCAATGTGCTGGAAGTTAACCGAGATGGACAGCTAATATTAGCTAACACTAAGCTAACATGTGCAGCTAGCATGTGCAGCTAACAGAGCTGTGAGTGGAGCTGGGTCTGGATAAAGGTGGAGGTGGGTCTGGATAAAGGTGGAGGTCTGAACAGACGTGAGTGCAGCTTCCTGCTGTCACAGTGTTTTAACACATTGATATTCAGGCTAAATGTAGCCTCTGCTCCAAGGAGATGAACTACAGCAACAAGGGCTCACATGTCCTCTCATCACACTGTTCACTGTTTCGGGCTTGTCACCTTTTTCACTCATGAGTTTGCAGGTATGCGATCTGAGACCAGCCTACCGTTAACGGAAGGCTGGACAACTAATTACAGTTAACTACAAATGGATAATTTACACATCGTGGGGCTTTTTTAGTCACAAAATGATATTTAGATATTGTTTAGAATTTATATTTTATCATCATTATCTTTTCCCACAGAACGTGAATATTATGCTCAACAAAGAGACATATTTGACATATTGAGTCAAGGTTAACTTTAAAAAAAAGTATTTCTTCACATGTAAGCAGATATTGTAATTCAAATAACGATGGGTATTGAAGTAGAATATTTAGCCTCATACTTTCAGAAATAAGTAGATCACCTTACTATAATGCAGCCTATAAGACCAGAACAAATTACTTTTAATTTCAGTCAAAATGTAATAATAGCAGCTCAGGCAACAATTTTAATTACACAAAATTCTACCACTGCAGCTTGAAATACTGAGAAAGTCTTTTGTAATAGTGGAGAATATTATACTGAATACTTCAGGGAGTCTATTGGTTTCAATCCCAAACTGATCATACTCTCAGGGTTTAAATCATATAACTATTTAAAAATAGTCTAGACGCAAATGAAACACATTTTGACCCATCAAAGATGATGTTGAAGTTATTAGTTCATCGTAAACCATATTAACATTTCTATCCTCTAATATATTTGCAGGCGCTGATGTGACAGATGGCTTTAACCCTGAACAGACCAATGAGGTAGGATATGTCATCTTCTTTGGGTTCTTAATTGACAGTTAACCTGCTCGACTGTGAATGTCGAACAGAAATCAAAACAATGCTAGAGTAATTCATTTCTTACAGACTACAGCTAGTTAATCACACATATTAGACTTCCATTATTACGACAGTGTTTCCCACAGGGAGAAATTAAATAGTTTGCACTGCAGCCACTTATTCATAATGTCTGATGAAATATAAGTTGTAGTATTTGTTGTTTGGTTGTGTATTATTTTATTTATGTAAAACAGTGTAGACTGGTAGGTAGGTAGGTAGGTAGACTGGTAGGTCGACTGATAGGTAGGCAGACTGGTAGGTTGGGAGCCTGTCTAAACATTACAAAAAAATGATTTGTTTTTCAGGAAGAACACCAGCGGTCCAGTGACAATACCGATATTCTTGACCCCACTCCAGCTGATGTCGATGAGGACACAAGTGTTCCAGAGCTCATGAGAACCGACAGTGGAGTTGTAAGTTTATTTGCAAAACTTCACATTCTAACATGAAAAGGGCCATGACATCTGTCAGTTTACAGGAATCAGGGTAATATTTTCAGAGGCTGTGATGATTATTGAAAGCGGTAATGTGAAGTGCCACTACGAGACAAAGCACAACTCTTTTGAGCTAACGTCTCGCATCTCAAATAAAGGCACAGGAAAATAAACCTAAGAGCCCAGCACTCAATTTCTTTTCTAAACATGTTGCCTAGTTTTAGTCTATTGTTTTGTCTTGACATTTATTATTGTTAAATGCTTGTGATTTTACAATGAAGAATATCCAAGTCTAATCCTTTCTTTTTTTAAGCTCAACAGACAAATGCTCAGAGACAAAAGAGAACCTCTATCAAGTTCTGAGTACAGTGATGAGGATGATCCACATCCAGCCAAAGGTAATATTTCGAGTAAATGTGAGGATTGTGAAAATTTCTGATAAAATATTTCTCTTGGAAAGAAAGCACACACTGTCCAGGTACATTGCTAGCCTTAATCATTTGCATGCCTTTTACCTTGCCTGTATTATTTATTGATTTATTTCCAATCACTTTCCCTAATACAGTTTCCTTAAAATACCACATGAGTGTTTATTCTGTGGGCACCAACAGATTGTAGACACTATTTGATTGGATGTATGAAATTAATTGAAAGTCTGTTATTCTCAGTTTTGCTTGTGTTTTAATAGGTAGTTTGGATGAAAAGATGCTGGTTGGAGAGGCCTCTGGTCAATCACACACAAAAAAAGGTAATCTTTTCAAAGTTTTTCAGTTTCTCACCTAGGATCAAGTTATTTAGTGAGTCCACTGACATGAGAATACATTTTATAGATTCCCTATCCAAAATAGAAATAAACTAATAAACTATCATGTATCGTTATGTAGTATGTAACTTAGTTAATACGTGTATTAAGTAGTTCAAATGAGCTCCACCTTTACCAGCTGCAACATTAAAGTGATACATTCATTAATGCATCGATAATTATTATCCAATGATTTCAGCCTACTATAAATATATTATTTTGTCCATTCTGCATAGTGAGTATACTTTAACTTTCAATATTACTCTGTGCGTTTCTATCACGCACCTGGTTTTTGTGTGCCCAGGTTTTGAGGCTAATGAAACACCATATTAAAGTAACTGGCATCATTACGTAAGGAAATATAATTTCACATCATCCAGTATATTGAATTCAGAATCATCTATGTAAAGGACTCATTTGTTCAGGTCAGTAGATCTCATCTAGTCCTAAATCACATAATGTCCTCTGGACTAAATGGACAATGACCAGTTGTTTTAAATGAAGTACTCCACTTGTGTCATGTAATACTGAAGCTAGTGTTAGTAAACCGTGTCTTTGTTCATACTTCTGCAACTACCGTCTATATTTCTGCTGCGAGTTCTATTTTTGTATTAGACACTGTTGCTCCAAATACTTATGTTACTGCAACTACAGGTTGTTCTACTCGTATTTTGTGTACTGCTACAGTCAAGATCGATACAACATTATAGCCTCAGTACTTGCTGGTTTTTGAATAACATTAAATTACTGTCTCATTTTATTCAGGGTCATCACAAACAAAAAAACAGAAGTGGACCAACGACGAAATCCAGGCTGTGGAAAAAACACTCATGGACCACATCAGATCTTGGAAGGTTCCTGGAATGCATTCAGACGTCACCACTAGCTCTCAAAGGAAGGAGGTGGGAGGCAGTGAAATTTTACACAAAAAACCGAATTGATGCACTAAAGCGAAAGTCTTTGCAAGAAAGGTAAGCTTTTACATTTGTGCACTATTGTGTTCAGATGGAAGACTACAGGTACAATCTTTGCTGGACATTTATGCACTTCTGTTGCTGGACGTTGTTCAATATTGTCAAATGGAAGGTTTAACAGGTTTTTTGTTTTTTTTGAAGAATTCATAATCGTGCCTGTTCTCTTTGACATTCCTCGTTTTCTTTGTTAAATATTTGAATATTTCTATTTGCGTTACGGCATTAAAGTTGTACGAATCTATTTTGTGATACACAAACATATTTTCGTTGTATTTTTTGTTATTTAAAACCATTTCACTACACTTAAAAAGTGTACATTGCAGTGCAGTTGTAATAGAAGTTGTACACAACAGTTGTGAGGCATTGAAAGGTTTTGAAACAGTAAGTGTTGAAATAATGTTTACAGAATTACAATTTAAGTATTGTAGTAGTCAAGTTCAGTATTTGTTTTGCAAGTGAAATACTACTTTGAAATATTATGCTGAGAGCATTGCAGTTGTGATACTGTGATATTCAGCTCCATCATTTGTAGGTTTTCTTTTCAACTGAAATACAAAGCACTGAATATCACAGTATCAAAACTGTAATGCTTTCAACTGTAATATTCAGTGTACTATATCTGAAAAATGCACAGAACTTTGAAATAAAGCTGTGAAGTTTGAACATTTCTGATTCTGATCTGACATTTACATTGAGTGGAGTTCAATATACACAGATGAGTCATTATACAATTACAACATTTAATGGTGAATCCACAAATGCAATATTAAATGAATTAACAAAATATAATACAGAAACAACTCTTTTTTTAAAATAAAGCTCTAGTTTCTATAAACTTACCCTCCATTGAATACCTTATATAGGCTTGAATACCTTATATAGGCTTGAATTCCGTATATAGGCTTGAAAGACACATTTTTAACAGTGTCCCCTGGTGGTGGTTTGTATTATGACATGATAGGAGCGTCCCCGCTGGGATAGAAACACCAGACAAAAATTCAGTTTTTTAAATTTGAGAAGTTTTGATACTTGAGTTGATATTTTGGTTCCCAGGACCAAAACAAAATTTATGTGATGAAAAGTATGCCGTTATTCCATTCAGAAAATGAGGTCCCCACGCGTAACCTCTACACAGGCGTCCCCACCATGTAGCAAAAACGTGTATGTGTGTGTGTGTGTGTGTGTGTGTGTGTGTGTGTCTCATGGAAATCACATGTTGGAAGCAAATTGAGTTTGGGCTGTATGTAGAGGATGTTACCTGGTTGAACACAGAAACCGTTCATCTGCTTCTGCAAACTACTATCATGATGGCGACTGAGTTGCTTTGCCAATGTTTCAGTCTTTGTTTTACCAACCTACTGGCCAATACGATTGTACAAACAACACTGGCATCGGTCCAGTTACCCAGCGGGATAAATAGATGATAGATAGATAGACAGATAGACAGACAGATAGATAGATAGATAGATTATAAGCACTTTCCAAAAATCAAAACTTCCATCCCCTCACCTTTGCAGTTCAGAGTTCATGTCAGACAAGTTGATGATACTGTGTTGCACATATTCAATTGGTTTGTGCTGTTTATCCAGCCTTGGAAAGCCTTCCTGTGAAGCTGTGGGGTTGTTACAAAGTTATCTGCATTATCCAATATTAAGGAGCATATAGTCATGTGTTCAGAATTGTAGCATTTCCAGGTGCTAACTACAATAGAAACCTCTTATCGTGATCATGGTTACAGTGATCAATGAGAGTAGTTTGTCGTAGCGAAAAATGACGAGGACAGAGAGTCAACCGGAGTTGCCACCAGCGTGTCGTGTTTTAATAATAACAAGCCAACATCAACAAGTTCAGCATATTGAAACGACTCCCAAAGTACTGCTTTTTAAAGATCATTCTTATAGTCAAAATTCACGCCTCCTTTTGCTACGTTCCACCAATCAAACCAGTCTGTTGAATCAAAACAGGACACATCTGGACTCCTAATCTGGCCAGGTTCCTATTCTGTCCTGTGCTCACCGAAAACAACTCCATGTAAGGGGTTGTTTTGGTGCTTTTGAGAGATTAATCACACTTTATCTGTCCGAGAGAATCATTTCCCAAAAACGGTGCTTCAGATCACAATAACACGTTATGTAACTTGTTTTTAGTTCAATTGAAGGGCAGTTGAGTTATAATGCTGATTTTCCTCTACACATCCCTCCTCTGAGGGTTTCTTAACCCTCATCCTAACTTTTTATAACTTTTGTCAATTGGCGAAACTGGAACCTAAAATGTTGATCCCTGACTGCATTGCAACAACACAAGTGATTTATGTAAATTATATGTGATTGATTATATACCAATACAGTAACAATACAAGACAGAACATTTGAGTTCGTCAGACAATTCAAATAACATCATTCAATGCTCAGATTCACTTTCATATAAGGGCGAAAAAACCCACAGGTTGCATTACAGGAAAAACTCCCTTATGGTCCTTTCCCGCCAAGCGACCACCTTTTTGGTATGAAGTGAATCTGTTCTTGCTTACAAACATGTATTAACTGATACATCACACATTTAATTTCTGCAAAATATTGAACAATATATCAGTATTCATTAGATGCAACGTCTGTGATAAAACTATATGCTATAATACTTGTGCACTGATTATTATAGATCATGACTATGAATATTTGTGAATGTAGAAATATCTGATGACAATACATTCAAATTTATAGTGAAACAGTTTGGACAGATGATAAAACATGTGACGTGGTGTTTTTTGGACGTGTGTACTTTCAACAAAGTTCAGGCTCTCGTTCTTATGGTGAGTTGCCTCCAAGTCCTGTTCCCCCCATGTCCTCTGAGTTCTCCAGATAGTCCGGAATGGGAAACAGGTCCGGAATCAGGTCCGGTCGTCCAACCACCATTTGAGCGAACTGGGCCTTTGTCCCTCGCTCCATCGTCATCATCTTCATCATCTGAGCCAGTTGGAGATTTGCCATGACACCCATCTGTTTGTCCATGCTCCTCTGGCACTGTCTCCTCAGGATGGGTACGATGCAACATGCCAATAGAAAAGCCACAATTAAAACTATTAATGCGCTAATGCCTGCTTTTAGCAATACAGACCCCTTATTTTCCCAAAATTTAGTCTAACCAATGCCCTGACCACCCCCCTGCCAGCACTCTCCTCAAGCTCTTGCCTCAAACCCAGAATTCTTCTCCATTTCAACAGTATATTCAGTAGAGCATTTCACAACACATTCCATACATGTCGGCTATGTCTGATGTTTGTTTGCTTAACAAATGAAGAGTGGGAATGGTCATAGTTGTGTTTTCACAACTTTGGTCTCATGGTATTGGGTTTTCATATCATACCGGTCTCCTAATGAACGAAGGAGTAATGTTAGCCTGTGGAACCAGGACACTCGGGTTACTTTACAGTACACAGTAGTATTGCCTACTTCAACCCTTCTTTTGTCTGATGCAAATCCACCACTGGCAAAACATTCATACTTTTCCAATTGATCTGCTTTATGATTAGTGGGAGGCTTGTTTTGCGATGTGCAAATCATAATTTCTGCACATGCGTTCCACACTTGATATTCAGGATACTGATCTCATGTTTCTTTTGAGATCCATACAAGAGTCCACTTGAACTTCTCATGTAGGAAGTGCCAATGTTTTTATTTCACATGTGCATCATAAAGATGATTTGGATTCCACATTCGGCTCATTCTGTCATCAGCCTCAGCTGTGTGCTAGTTTCCCCTTTCCACATGGTGTGAAGTCGTCTTTCTACGTGTATTAACGTGCAACTGTCTGAACACCGGATAGGCTGGTTTGAACTTAAATGGCAATGCTGGCATAGGTCCTGGTCTAATATGGGTTGGAATATGTGTGGTTGCATCGCACTCATCTTGATTCATGGTTTCTGGCTCTCCTCCAGGACGGCTGAACCACCGTCTGGGCTCTCACGGCTCTCAAGGTTGGAGTCCTGGTAGTTGTTACATTGGATGAGTTCGGATGTCCTCGTCTGCGATAGAAGTTATATCTAACAGAACATGATAAATTGCCAATTGCCACCGTATGAGCTCCAAGGTTGAATATGAGAGTGAAGCGTGGTAATACTGTGGCAGTGCTAGGACAGAAAGCATGGCATTGACTGTGAAATGTAATGTAAAATTTGTCTTGGTCTGAACTCTCCAAATGTCATGATGACCAAGATGAGTGTAAAGGGGAAATGTAGAAAGCTGTCATTTCCCCGTCTCTGCTCTGCCAGGTCATCTGTGGGAAGTTGCTCTCTGTTCATTGGTAATAGGAGCAGGAGGAAAACTCCTATTTGTGTCCATTTAAGATTTTTGTTTTCTGTGATTGATAATTCAGGCAGGCTGTGTTTATCCAAATTGCATTGAAATTTCGCAAAGAAGTCCCAAATTGAAATTTCTCATGAATGACATACATTTAACATAACTGAAGTTGTCTTTAAGTTCACTTTTAGAACAACTTCTCATTGAAACGCATTAAAAATTTTAATGAAAAACAAATGATACTATTAATAGATACAATCAAATAGGTTCAATAGATTTTTGGTGTGTTTTGACGTACTGTAAGTAAAACAGTGTGCTTACTTAGCAATAACAAAGGGGTATCCTGGCTTTACAAGGCATCAGAGTTTGCACACTTTGCATTTCTTAACATACAAAGTGTGATCTAGATATTATTATGAAACAACTTTTGTACAGCTTTGGAAGATTGTTGGAAACAATTGGATTTCATTTTTCACACATGGGTTAAAATGTACAGCATTTGATCTAACCTGTGTTTTCTTTCCCTCTTAGATGCTGTCATCAGCACATACAAAACAACTCACACCAAAGCAATGGGAGACCATGACAAAATAACTGAAGTATGCATCAAGGGAGGAAGGGTGGTGGCGGCAAGCAACATAAAAGTAGCTGCTGTACCTCCAGACGACAGAGCAGCATCTTTCCTCAGGCTGTGAGACTCGTCAACTTAGCCGTCACATTCTGTCATACAAAATAGTTTGGGTTTTATGTTTTTCTTATTTTGCATAAATGGGACTACAACTGCATTTGTTGCACAACCCTGTGGTTTGAAATGACAATAAATTAACCTTGAACCTCCCCATTCAAGACCCACATCCTTTTTTGCCATAATTTCTAATAATTGCCTGGAGTGGACCTTCATTGTGTTTTTGTTACAGTTTTACTGTTGTCAACCGAGTAGTTCCTTCTCTGAATAATGTTTATATAGTATTCCGACTACTGAAAGTGCTTTAACACTAAACATCATAATTCACACCCATTCACACACTGATGACAGGGGCTACCATGCAGGGTGCCACCTGCCCATCAGGACTATCCAGTCATTCATACACATTCCTACACTGTAGAAACAGCCTACGGGAGCATTTTGGCGTTAAGTGTCTTGCCCAAGGACACATCGACATGGACTAGCGGAGCCGGGGATCAAACCACCGATCTGATTGAAGGATGACCCTGCTCCACCCTGTGGCTCAGTGTATATATATATATATATTAATTTTTCTGTTGTGTTTACATTCTGGCACATTCCCCCCAACCCCCCATTCCTGCACTACAAATAGATACCATACTGAACATTTCGGAAATCTGACTGTCTGGAAGATAAATCGCAACCGCTGCTTCCCCTCATATTTATTCAGGAAGAAGGTGCCGTAGTCTCTTTTGCTGGGGAGTCTCTTTACATTCAAGCTTTAACACTGAGTTTTTTAGAGGTGTTCATCTTGGTGTATATGGTATAGAAATTATGGTATTGGATGTTATCCACAAGAAGTTGCATATATATTCAAAACACAATTGCATTGAACGCATGGAATATGTATATCACTGATCCAGTCAGTATTGTGTCATTTAATTGCAAAGGAGGTTAAAATATACTTGAATGCACATTGTGTAAAGTGTAAAAGACACATATATTGTTTAATCTATAGTTTATGTAATGTTAAAAAGCTAGACGTTGAAACAACGTCATGTTATTAAAGTTGATTCACTTAGCGAAATGAACACTGAAATCAACAGTTTTTAAACGTTGGTGCTCAACGTTAACTCACCCGTGTTGAGAAGTATGGCATCAAAATAACTACTAAGTAGTGGAGAAAATGCAATCAATCATTTAATCACTATACTTTATTTGATTGAATTATGGGAGGTCCAAACAGTTACTTTAGTTAACTAGTAGGTTTGGGGTCTGTAATTATTGCACAGGTAGTGAAAGATCCAAAAGTGTCACTGAACTCAGCAAATACTCAGCTTTGTCAGTGGCCTTATGCTTCAAACTCTGGCACTCTACATACCCCTCTAGCATCAGTTTTGCATGTGTCAATTACTGTTCATTACATGCATACACTGTCTTTCAAAAAATAAAAAATGTCTATGTTCACAGAAACCACTTGGTTAGGTTTGGGCAACACAACTACCTGATTGGGTCTCGTAAAAGATTGAGGTTTGGGAGAAAGATAAGTATGTTTGTTGCGTAGTTAAATATGTTATGTATCCAAAGTAAGGTATGTATGTTGCATAACCTTCGTAACGTTGCGTAACTTAACTGAAGCATACAACCTCCACTGGCTCCCGGTCAAATACAGAATGGACTTCAAAATAATACTCACCACCTACAAAGCCCTAAACAACCTGGCCCCGCCCTACCTTTCAGACCTCCTCCCCCTCCACGCCCCAACCCGTTGCCTCAGGTCCGCCAGTGCAAACACTCTGAAGACCATCAGGACCAAGCGCCGGACCTAGGGTGACAGGGCCTTCTCAGCTGCTGCACCTCCCCTCTGGAATGCCCTCCCCATCCGTGAGGCTCCCTCCCTACCATCATTCAAACAAGCCCTCAAAACCCACCTCTTCAAACTCACCTTCACCTGCTAATCCCTGCACCCTCCACTACATGACCCATTCCACACACCCTACCCTCCACTACATGACCCATTCCACACACCCTACCCTCCACTACATGACCCATTCCACACACCCTACCCTCCACTACATGACCCATTCCACACACCCTACCCTCCACTACATGACCCATTCCACACACCCTACCCTCCACTACATGACCCATTCCACACACCCTACCCTCCACTACATGACCCATTCCACACACCCTACCTTCCACTACATGACCATTCCACACACCCTACCCTCCACTACATGACCCATTCAGTACACCCTACCCTTGACTACATGACCCATTCCACACACCCTACCCTCCACTACATGACCCATTCCACACACCCTACCCTCTACTACATGACCATCTGGTGACCTGGTGCGGTCTGAACAACCTAGAGCTCAACGCTCTAAAAGCAGTGGAGATGGTTGTGGATTTTAGGAAGAACGTAGCCCCACATGCCCCGATCACTGTGTGTGACTCCCCCGTCGAAGTGGTGGAGTCCTTCCCCTTCCTGGGCTCCATCGTATCCCAGGACCTCAAGTGGGAGCTCAACATCAGTTCTATCACCAAGAAGGCCCAGCAGAGGATGTACTTCCTGAGGCAGCTGAAGAAGTTCAACCTGCCAAAGACAATGCTGGTGCATTTCTACAGAGTCATCATCGAGTCCATCCTCTGCTACTTCAATGCTACTTTCAATGAGTGTATAGCACCTCTAGCTAAACTACTTCAAATGAACAGAAGTTTGTACCTCCACTGACTACTGAGTACCATTTCAAAGTAGCTGGACTATCGTGTTCAAACGGACAAAAATAGAATAGTTTTGAAGAAGGTTCCACCAAAATGGGTCAAAATAAGGCAACATGGGATGAAACTTGCCAAGTAGTTCAAAGGGAATCATTGGAGGTATACTTACAATGAAGCAGTGCAGTGTTACAGTGAGGAAGAGCAGCTTGTTTATCAAAGGCTTGACGCTGCATATTATGTTATCAGCTCTATGCACGCTTGTTGGTGAGAAGTAGTGGAGAACTGGCAGCCCCTCCATTCCTCTCCACCGACGAGCCGAGCTACACACCAGCCTACAGCAGCTTTTCTTCTCATTCCAGCATGGCACTTTGCTGGGGGGCTTGTTCCTCTCAATGCTGAGAATGAACTCACTAAATAGCATTTTAACAACATTGTTTCAAAGTCAAGTTAATTACAATGTAGATACTCTACGTAACAATGGTCTGTATCTCATTCCTGATTAAACTCTTTAACCTCCTCTGGTGTTAACATTTGCTGTTGAGCACAACACAACGTACAGCTGGGGCAGATGACATTGGTTTTTACAGGTATTTGGCCTTAAACTAAAACATTGGACAAATTGAAATTTTAACCTCATGTTGGTTCTAGAGGAAAAGTCAGGGTATAAACAAATGTATCCTCAGGGGACCATCATTAAAAATGTATAGCCATAAATGTAATATTTGTCAAGATATCTGACTTTTGGCCAGATTGTGGTAGCGACGTTCTCAGGCCTTAGAAGTGTTTCTGGAATTCCTGTGTTTTTGTCACTGAGTTTAAGCTCTGCTTCGTTGTGCTCAGATCACTCTCCGCCTGCCAGTGTGCTCTTCTGTATAACCAGTCTCATGCCTGCCTGCTCACTCTCAACCGTCAAACCCAGCTCCTTGTTCCCGTCAATTCAGATACCGGTCAGCGGTCAAGAACACAGGTTTCCATGGAGCGTGGGTATATCTGGAACTTGGTACTGCCAGCAGCTGAAGGCTTTTTTCCAAATCCTGTTGAGACATAAGTCCTCTAATCCTTGATATATTCTTCAGGTGATAATAGGTTGATTTTGTAATTGTCTTGATATGGCTGTTCAGGTTGAGGTCTGAATCCATAACTACACCTAGATTTCTGGCTTGGTTTGTGGGTTTTAACATCAGTGACTGAAGCTGAGCGGTGATTTTCAATTGTTCGTCCTTGGTACCAAAAACAATTACTTCTGTTTTATCTTTGTTTAATTGAAGAAAATTCTGGCACATCCAGTTGTTGATTTGTTCAATGCAGTTACCCAGCCCTTGTATGGGATTATAGTCCCCTGGTGACATAGTTATGTAGATTTGTGTGTCGTCTGCATAATTATGATAACACACTTTGTTGTTTTCCATAATCTGAGCTAGTGGAAGCATGTAGATGTTGAACAGAAGAGGCCCCAGTATTAAACCTTGGGGAACACCACATGTCATTTTAGTCAGCTCTGATGTGTAATCAGCTACAGACACAAAGTATTCTCGGTCCTTCAAGTAGGATTTAAACCAGTTAAGTGCTGTGCCAGAGAGTCCCACCCAGATTTTTAGTCTTTCTAGGAGTATGGCATGGTCGACCGTGTCGAATGCAGCACTGAGATCTAGTAACACTAAGACTGAACTTCTGCCATTGTCTATGTTTAAGTGGATGTCGTTGAAAACCTTAACAAGAGCAGTTTCAGTGCTGTGGTGCTGTCGAAAGCCTGACTGGAAAACATCGAAGCAGTTATTTACGGTCAAGAAGTTAGTCAGCTGTTGGAAAACTGCTTTTTCAATTATTTTACTTAAAAATGGGAGGTTTGATATTGGCCTATAATTTTTCATCGTTGCGGAGTCTAAACTAACCTTCTTTAGGAGTGGTTTAACAACTGCAGTTTTTAGGGCTTGTGGGAAGACACCTGAGAGAAGGGATGTGTTTACAATTTGTAAAAGATCAGTGGTCATGCAGTTTGAAATATTTTTGAAAAAGTGTGTTGGTAGAATATCCAAGCAGCAGGAGGATGACTTCAGATGTTGCATAATGTCTTCTAGGCTTCTACGGTCGATTGAATGAAATTGTGTCATGATATTTGAATGGATGTTATTCAGAGATCGGGACAACACATATCCTGTGGTTGATGTGGAGGCACTGACTGCTTGTCTAATTTTCTGAATTTTGTCAGTAAAAAAGGAGGCAAATTGATTGCATGCCCAGGTGGATTGGAGTTCAGCAGCTACCGACACTGGAGGGTTTGTTAGCCTGTCGACAGTAGCAAATAAGGCACATGTATTGTTCTTGTTTTTGGTTATGATGTCAGAGAAGAATGACTGCCTTGCAGTTCTAAGTTCCAAATTATAATTGCGAAGTCTCTCTTTATAGATGTGAACCTGGAGATCAGCTTTCCGACACTCTCGTTTCTCCATTTTGACCAACGTAGCATTTCTCCAAGGAGATCTTTGCTTACCCGAGACAACCTTCACTTTAGTGGGTGCAATGGCATCAATAATATTTTTAACTTTAAAATTGAAGCCATCTACAAGCTCATTGACTGAGAGGCAAGAGAGGGCTGGTGTGGAGGAGAACTTCTGAATAAATAGTTCACTGGTGTTTTCAGAGATGTAACGCTTTGTCACAACCTTGGTTTGGACATTTGTGTGCAAGGAGATTGCACTCTCAAAGAAAACACAGAAATGATCAGAGAGTGCAACATCAGTCACAGCAACCTTGGAAATGTTTACACCTTTGGTGATGATTAGGTCCAGAGTGTACCCCCTGTTGTGGGTGGGTCCTGTTACATGCTGAGTCAGATCATAGTTAGCAAGGACACCACATAGTTCTACAGACTCTCTGTCCTGGGGATTATCAACATGGATATTAAAATCACCAACAATAACAACACAGTCAAAATCAATACAGATTACAGACAGCAGTTCAGTAAACTCATCAAAGAAGGTCGCACAGTATTTAGGCGGTCTGTAAATGTTTAGGAATAAAGCTTGATTGGAATTCAGAACCACATATTCAAAAGAACTAAAATGACCAAAGGGCATCTGCTTGCATTGAAGAGAATCATAAAATAAAACAGCAACTCCACCTCCTTTCTTATGCACTCTTGTTTCGCTCATGAAACTGAAGTTGGGAGGTGTTGATTCAATAAGAACAGCTGCATTGTTATCTTGATTTAACCAAGTTTCAGTTAAAAACAAAATGTCCAGTTTGTGCCTAATAATAAAATCATTGATTAAAAATGTTTTTCCTGACAGAGACCTGACATTTAATAAAGCTAAGTTTAATGTGGTCAAAGCTTTCTTTGCCCAATTTATTTGGACAGGCTGACGAGGAATGTATGCTAAGTTTGATAAGTTTGCATGTTTACTATTGTTTCTTCACAGCCTCACCTTTCTTTTTCTATAAACTTGCAGGACAGGAATTGAAACGGCTAGCTGCATACAGGGCCCCGACCTTTCCTGGAGAGAGTCATTGGTATCATTAGCCTTGTAGCCTGGACCCAGAAGATATCAATTATTTAGGGGAGACAGAGGATAGTTGTAGTACCGTTGAGGAGTGGGGAGAGGAGTGTGTTTGGTTCCAGCAATAACCAGCTCTTTCATGTGGTCAGTGAACTCCAGGTGGGGGGAGGATGGGGAGAGTGTGAGAGAGGCTTGCGATCCAAAGTATGGACCCGAAGTAGGTGCTGGGGAGGGAGGTAAAGACTCCTCGTCTAGGAAGGGTGGGGAAAGTGGGAGGTCCAGTCCAAAGTATGGACCTGAAGTAGGTGCTGGGGTGGGAGATCGGAGGCGGTCCCTGATGATGAGGTTGGAGACTCCTCCTTTTGGCTGTCGTTAGGCGGGGGCATCCTTCCCGTAAGGTCTCCATGGCGATGCTGTGTGGTTATCTCTTGTTTAGACTCCTCTTGTATCTTGTCCTTGGCAGTAGGGACAGACGAGTGACGCAGGGAGAAAAATAAGTTAGAGGTATACAGTTTTACCCCTGACTTGTTTAGGCAAACTCCATGCGCTGTAAAAAGATGTCTGCGCTCCCAGAAAAGGTAGAAATTGTTGATAAAATGTACTGAATGGTCAGTACATGCAGTTGACAGCCATTTGTTCAGTGCAAACAGCCTGCTGAATCCTTCATCTCCTCCTCTGACTGGTGGGAGAGGGCCACTGATGAACACCTCAGCCTTGACAGAGCTGACTGTTTAACAGATCAATAAAGTCTCGCTTCAGAACTTCAGACTTGTTTCACAATATCACAGCTTCCTGTATGCACGATGATGTTTTTCGCTGTGGGATAGTCAGCTACGATGTCCAGAATTTTTTCTCTCATGTCAGAGACCATATCTTTCGGAAAGCAGAGTATTTTGGTGTTCTTGCTGCACAGTTTTCTGACATCTTTTACAGCATAGTCACCAACAATCAGAGTCTCAGGCCCAGTCATTAGTTTTGCCTGCGGCCCTTTCTCACATTTACTCTCAGTTCTTACCCTGCTTTGAGGAGAGAGCTGCTTATCCAGGTCATCAGATGGAGATTTAGGATCCTGCGACAATGGAGCAAATCTGTTTTGAAGTTGTAGGCTTGGTTGTTGTGGAGGTGTTTTGCAGGAGTTCTGCCTGTGTGCTAGTGCAGGCCAGTCAGTCGCATCACAAATCTCAGGGCGCTGGACTCTGCCTGTTAGTCGTCCTCCCACATATTTTCTCTTCGGCTTTGCACCGAGAGAGTTCCAGGGAGGACTACCATTTGAAGATTCATTATCCGCTCTCTCCTCCTGTTTATTGGTAGGCCTGGTTGTGCTAGTTAGCTGTGTCTTAGCTAGCATTTGTCTAGTGTTTTGAGTCCATGGTAGAGTGGTATCATTCCCACACAGTCCATTTACCTCCACGTTTACTTCTAGTCGGTGGACTTTTGTTTCCAAGACTGCAATCTTCTGTAGGAGTTTATAGTAGTCATCCGTGGATAAGGGAGGCATCTTGCTGCTGTAACAGACTTGGAATGGCATTGAAGGAGACGACTCAGAGGATAGTTTTCCAGCATTTATTCGCTGCAGAAGACAACATAAACCACATTAGTCTCTTCCTGGTCTCACTCTCTCTGTATACATCCGCTCCCTCATCAGTACGAAACACCACTGTCCGGGAAAGTCGGGACTAACAGCGACATCAAGTGGACAAAACAAACAACTACATGAGGTGGAATGATTAACAAAACCCGTGAAAATTATAACATTAAACAAAGGAAAATACATACCTGCAGAAGACAACATAAACCACATTAGTCTCTTCCTGGTCTCACTCTCTCTGTATACATCCGCTCCTAAACATGTAAGACAACAGAATTCACACAAAGGAATGCCAACGTATCTGCGTCGTTACGTTATGACAGGGCAGCCTGACGTAAAAGTACATACCGCCAAATAGGCGAACTGAAACAGCCAGTAAACTTATATTTTCCAGTCAAAACGGCACGTAACAGCTACATAAGGTCGTCGCCTTAGCAGTTACTAAATTACATAACGTAAACAGTTACATTCCCGAAGAAAACAACAAAACAGTGCAACGATATTATTCCACACAACTTACCCTCATCAGTACGAAACACCACTGTGAGGGAAAGTCGGGACTACGGGGGCTTCGGAGGTACAAAAGAGGCGAGACGCCGCTTCCGCAGGAAGCATTAACAAAATAAAATTAAAAATAAAAATAGCTCATAAAGATAGAATACACATACTCAACAGAATAATAAAGTACATTCTTAACTCTGTTACATCCACCCCCACTGAATTTTAGCGAATATGAGCACCGACTACACAGTGTGCACTAAAGAAAACACTACAAATCAACAAATTACAAAAGGGTCATCATCAAGAAAACCAACATCTAATGTATCCCATAGGGATGAAGTGGTATGAGAGCAGTGCTTATCCCTCAATCCAGCAACTGGCAACAGGGTGCCTTGTACACCCCACAAGACCCAAACACAAAGTGCAGTGTAGTACAGGCTCATGTCAGATAAGAAAATGAAACAGTGGAACATTATACCAAAAACCAAAAACTTCCAAACCCATCATTGGCATAAGCTACATGCCTACGGTTTCAATCAGGAAGCACCTGGAACATAGATTGTCAAACAACTTTAACATTCGACTTCTCCTGAACAACATCCTGCCTGGACATGGCCTGAATGAGCCTGTTCACAGGCTTGACTAAGCGACCAAAACTTGACCTGACCTGTGCAATAGAACGACCACCGATCGTGGCTGAGGTCTGAACATCAGTGTGCAAAATGTTAGATGTGTTATCTGTCTGTGTCATGGTGTCAAGAGCACAGTCTGGCTGTCTCACATGTGTTGAAATACCTCCAACAGTCACAGAGCAAGAATCATAAGTCACAGACTGATCTTCTATGTGTTCTTCAAGGCAAACAGAGCATCCTGGGGATCAGAAGCAACACTTCTTATGTCAGAAGCGTCTGCCACAGACAGACTTGGTGCAGACAACTGAGTGATCCAATCAATGGTTCTCCTCTCCGAGTCCACAGGTTCCGAATCAGCCAAGGGACCCTGTCCATCCTCCACAGTCATAGGTGAGTGTCGGTCACTTTCAGTGTCGAGGCTTTCACTAGTCACACCATGAGGCTCACCCTCTCCCCCAAACAAGGTCTCTTCTGCCTCACTCACATCGTCATCTCCTGAAGCCGTGGATCCTGTAACCGGCATGGATGAGGCAAGGTCAGACATTCCACATGTGTCCCCCACAGGGAGGAAATTGGCCAGCATCATCAAGTTCCTGTGTATCACCTTCTCCCGTCCCGTGACTGTGTCGCGGAGTCTGTACGTGTGTGTCTCTGTATTCACGTCCACCACAGTGTAGACTGTCGAGTCCCACCTGTCCGCAAGCTTCTTCTTACCCCGCTCCTTCCTGTTGGCCAAGAGCACCCGGTCACCGACCTGTTGTACAGCTGAGCATGTCGATTCTGCTCCTTCGTAGCATGGACCTGAGCAATAACCATTGCTTATTTTAGATCATTGGCGAGACTCGCTACATACTGTCAAGAAGAGTTGAGCCCACAGAGCTGCCTCGAAAACATGCATACACGATCAGGGGAAGGTCAGGATATAAAAAGCATAAAGCATATACTCAGAAATCAATAGTTAAAGTGTAATCGAAAGATAAAGTGTATGATCATTATATAACAAAATGTTTAATCAATATGTAACGAATGTCTAATGCATAGAGTGATTTAACAAATGGAAACCTGATAATAATAATAAGTGTATCTGAGTATAGTGCAGTCTGAGTGTAGAAAGTACGGAGAAAGAGGAAGTAAGCAGGGTGGTTGCTTCAAGGGATGGGGAAATAATGATGGTTGAGAAGAAAAGACACAAAGCACAATAATGATGAAGGATGAGATCAATAATCATTTTATAAGCAAATGTGTACTAAGTAGAGTGATTTAACAATTGTAATAAGTGTTTAACAAATGTCCTGTGTAACCGGAGCTGCGATAAAAGTGTTTTGTCAGGATGACTTGGCAGAAAATAGGAAAAGACTGTCGCAAGAGATGAGTCATAGAGGCATGATACAGGATGAAGCCTGGACATGTCCGGACATGTTCGAACCCAACACCCTTTCCAGAGGGTGGGGGGATGAGATCATGTATTGAACAGGAGGGGGCTGACAGCCCAAATGATGGATAAAAGAAGTGACTTGCAAACGGCAAACGGGGAATTCATGATGGGACGCCGACCGAGCCATCCATGGAGAAACACTGGACCTCGTTCGACAGCCGCGTCCGAGGACTTCGTCTCTGTTCACGGAAAGAAGACCGCTGTTCGTGGACAAAAATTGAAAGACGGAGAATCACCTCTCCCCCCTGCTTGCCTTTACCAACTGGACAACGGAGAAGACGCAGCAGCCTGAGAAAGACTTTGTACTGAGTTTTGAGGACTGTTGAACGGACTCTGCTGCAGAGCAGGAGGACCGAGGGTCCGGCCGGACCTTCGCTCCTAACAACTCCAAAAGAACCTTTTCATCGCACCATTGAACATCCAGCTCCAACCGAGCCGTCTCGGCAACTAAAACTAATGAGTATAACCTGAGAAGAAAATTAACGTAACGAATCAAGTGTAGTGACATTTTATGTGAGCTGTAGCTTTAACCCTTGCAAACTAACTAAAATATAACCTGCAATAAATATCTAATCTGCATTTAAAGTAAATTTCTCAAGTGCATTCATTTGCTCAAGTAGTAAAAAGTTCCTCGTGGCAGTAAAAAGTTAAAGCCATTGTATGTCTAACAACTGAGTTCTGAAAGGTTATCCTAGAGACCGAATCCACTTAACAACCCCTTACGGTTTTAGAAAGAAGTAATCCTAGCCGTTAAAACCTAACCTGGCATTTACCAAGAGCACGGATCCATAAGAGGGAAGCTGCCATAACCGACGCGACTGGTAGGAGCGCCCGGGGTCAGGGTGGCCCCTCGACCGAGTGCACTCAGACCGGAGGAAGCAGGGTAGACGTCGGGAGTAACGGCAGTTAGAAGAGCCAGGCGAGTTCCCTCGCAAGAACACCAGCTCGACAATCTTTTAATAGAGAGCTGAGTCAGTAAGTAGCCCCGTATCGGGCCAGAAGTATACCAGGATCTAACAATACTTCTCATAGCTCATCACAGCAGAGTCACGAAGGACAGTACGGAAGAGTACATCAACAGGTAGGCGGGGAATCTGGCCAAACATGAGGTAAAAGGGAGGATAGCCTGTTGTCTCATGAGCTGTGCAGTTGTACATGAACGTCAGAGTCTGCAAGCGCCGTGGCCAGTCGGCCTTCTCTTCAGGGGGCAGCGCACGAATCATGCCACCTAAAGTCCGGTTGAAATGTTCCACACTCCCATTACCCATCGGATGGTAGGGGGTCGTGTGCGATTTCCTGACACCAGAGACCCTGAGAAGCTCACTTATCAGCAGACTTTCAAAGTTAGCACCTTGGTCACTATGGATCCTTTCCGGGAATCCAAAGACACAGAAGTACCGGTCCCAGAGAACTCTCGCCACCTGCTTAGCTGTTTGGTCTTTACATGGAAATGCCTGGGCCATCCTCGTGAAATGGTCAGTTATCACCAAAACATCGACAGACTTGTTCCTGGAGTCTTCGGCCGACCAAAAGTCAATGCAGACCAACTCCAGTGGCCTGGTTGTTGTTATGCTCTCCAGGGGAGCCCGTCCCTCAGGCTCGACGGTCTTGCTGACGATGCATCGTTGACAATGCCGAACGTAGTCTCTCACGTCTCTGTCAAGGTTTGGCCAGAAAAACCTCTGTCTCGCCAAGCTGAGGCTCCTGAACTGAGCTTGATGTCCAGCCCTATCATGAATCCCCTGCAGAACCTCAGCCTTAAGTGAGTCAGGAACAACATATTGAAAACGCTTCGCTTTGGTTTTCTGGTCTTTTGAAATCCTGTACAGCACACCATCACTTACAGTGAGCCTATCCCAGTGCTTCAGATACCTTGTGACAAGGACAGACTCATTGAATCTTTCCCTCCTGGAAGGCCTCCAACGTCTCTCAATATAGGACAGAACACGAGAGAGAGTCCTATCCTCCAACTGCTTATCACGGAGATCCTTCTCGGTGTAGGCGGGTAAGGCATCCTGTCCAGGTGGAACCAACTGAGGTAAGTACTGCAACACCTCAACAGCACAGGCCCTTGGACCAGCATCCCATTCCATGTGTGACTGCAGTACAGCAGACACATCCTCCATTGCAACAGACTGTGCGTGTGAAGCGGACAGCATGCAGACTGGTTATTGTTACTCAGAGACGAGGGTTCCCTGTGCTGGCTGGATGACCGAAAGGCATTTTGGACAGAGAAACTTGACATATCTCTGACCTCTGTGAGAAGACCTGCATAGGGTTCAGCAAGTAGCCTGTGACCAACACTCCCCTTGACAAACGGCACACGGCTCAGGGCATCGGCCACGATGTTCTGTGGACCTGGAACATACTTGATGTCAAAGTCATAACTCGCCAACTTGGCTACCCAGCGTTGCTCACAACAATCTAGCTTCGGCTTTGTCAGGATGTGAGTCAAAGGGTTATTGTCTGTCCAGACTGTGAATGTGTGGCCTTTCAGCCAGTGACTGAACTTTTCGCAGACTGACCATTACAAGGCCAGAAACTCCAACCGATGAGCTGGATAGTTCTTTTGGGACTGAGACAACGACTTGCTAGCGAAAGCAATGGGCCTGGCTCGTGCTTCCCCCTCCTGGATTTGAGACAGAACCGCGCCTATGCCATCCAAGGAGGCATCAGTTGACAGCATGAATGGACGGTTGAAATCGGGATGAGCCAAGACAACACTGTGAACCAGCAAAGTTTTCAGACTCTCAAAAGCCTGTCCCTGTCTGCCGCACACAACTTCCTGCTCGACAGTTTGTTTTTATGTTTACCTTTTCTTTTACCACCTTTCAACAGGTCAAACAGTGGCTTGGCAGTGGCAGAGTATCTGGGCACGAAGTGTTGATAGTAATTTACCATCCCCAAAAAGGATCTTATCCGCTTCTGGGACGGGGTCACGCCATCAGTCTCCATGAGATCAGTGTCTGTCATGTTTGTGATGTTCTCAACCTTACTGGGGTCTGTTGAAACACCATTCTCATCAATAATGTGGCCAAGAAACTTTACAGACCTCCTGAGGAAGAAGCACTTTTTGGGGGCTAGCTTCAGGTTATGGCCACGCAGCCTCTCAAACACCATCTCCAGGCGCAGCAAGGCAGTCTCCTCATCAGGCGCAAACACCAACAAGTCATCCAAATAGCACAGCAGACTCAAATAGTTTTGGTCTCCGAAAATGCTGGTCATCATCCGCATGAAGCTCCCAGGACTGTTGCAAAGGCCCTGCGGCAGACGGTTGTACTCATACAGACCCATGGGAGTGGTGAAGGCGGAGTACTTCCTATCGTCCTCATGGAGTGGCATGTTGTAAAAACCGGAGGTCAAATCCATCGTGCTGAAAAGGCAGTTGCCTCCTAGCGCTGCCAAACAATCTGCCTGGTAGATGCAGGAGAGAGGCAAGGAGGATGACGCACATGATGCTGGCCATGGAGAGAGAAAGGTGAAGGACTCGGAGTAAGACACTGCACAGACACCGTCTGACTTGTTGATGGCTGACTAGGCTGCTCAGAGGTGGCTGCAGTGACGTAGTTCTTCAGTTCTGCAGTACCAGCGGCTCCACCACTGGCCCTCAACTCCCTTTGATAGTCATCAATCCTCAGCTGCACATCACGTGAGGTCCATTCCCGGAGTGGCTTACACTTTAAGGTGCAAGACAACTCTGGGTCTGGGCAATGTTTGACGAACATGAGAGCCACTTCATCATTCATGTTCTCCATCCGCTTCCCTTGTCTGCTTAGGCCCTCAAGTGCTAGGTCAGCAGCTTTGTTGAGTCTTATCCAGTAGTCGACTGGATTTTCTCTGTGCTTAGGCAGAGTGGCATAGAAGTCTGCTAGAGGGAGACATGAGGGAGCAACACTGAAGTAGTGAAGAAGAACATTGTACATCAGTTCAGGTCTCTGTTTAACGTCAAGCGTAGGATCACTACGCAATGCAATCTTCACAACATCCCTGGCCTTGCCCATTAAATGGCTCATAACTTCCTCGGCTTGGTCGCACACAGGAATCTCTCGTTTTCTGAGATGTGTTTTAGCCATGTCAATCCAGTCCTGGATTGGGTATTTGTCGGTGTTATCCCCTCTGAATGTCTGGAGTCCTTTATCAGAGTTTACATGGACTGTCACATGTGGAGAACGGTCATGTTGGTCAACATCACAGTATGTGTTCTGGGTGGTAGTAGTCTGGTGGTCACTGTTCATGTTTACTACACCAGCTGACATCAACTTTGCCACAATGGATTCCCCAATTTGAGCACCTAACTGCCCTACCATGTCTGTAAGATGATGAATAGCATCCAAATCACTGCCAGGAGTGGACGTGAGGGGACCGTCTCTCATAAGCCCACTAACAGGAGTACTACCTGGGCTCTGACCTAGCCCTGTATCCTCACTACTGTCACGTGTTAGCTTAGAATGTGTTAGATCCTGGGGTACTTCTGGCCCGATACGGGGCTACTTACTGACTCAGCTCTCTATTAAAAGATTGTCGAGCTGGTGTTCTTGCGAGGGAACTCGCCTGGCTCGCTAACTGCCAACGTCTACCCTGCTTCCTCCGGTCTGAGCGCACTCGGCCGAGAGACCAGTCCTGGCCCCGGGCGCTCCCACCAGTCGCGTCGGTTATGGCAGCTTCCCTCTTATGGATCCGTGCTCTTGGTAAATGCCAGGTTAGGTTTTAACGGCTAGGATTAATTCTTTCTAAAACCGTAAGGGATTGTTAAGTGGATTCGGTCTCTAGGATAACCTTTCAGAACTCAGTTGTTAGACATACAATGGCTTTAACTTTTTACTACCACGAGGAACTTCTTACTACTCGAGCAAATGAATGCACTTTGAGAATTTTACTTTAAATGCAGATTAGATATTTATTGCAGGTTATATTTGGTTAGTTTGCAAGGGTTAAAGCTACAGCTCACATAAAATGTCACTACACTCAATCAGTCACTTAATTTTCTTCTTCGATTATACTCATTAGTTTTAGTCGCCGAGACGGCTCGGCTGGAGCTGGATGTTCAATGGTGCGATGAAAAGGTTCTTTTGGAGTTGTTCAGGAGCGAGGGTCTGGCCAGACCCTCGGTCCTCCCGCTCTGCAACGGAGCCCGTTCAACAGTCCTCAAAACTCAGTACAAAGTCTTTCTCGGGCTGCTGCGTCTTCTCCGTTGTCCAGATGTTTAAGAGTCGAGCAGTGGGGAGAGGAAAACCTCCGTCTTTAAATCTTATTGTCCACGAACAGCGGCCTTTCTTTCCGTGAACAGAGACGAAGTCCTCAATACATCAGTTGCGATCGTCCGTATCTCCTCCGCAGCGCTCTTGGACGGCGCTCGTGTAGAAATCCCAGCTTGCTGCATGCAAACGTCTCCTTATATTCCTCATTCGGGCTTAATCAGCCCCCCCTTGTTCAATACATGAGCTCATCCCCCCCTCCCTCTGGAGAGGTCGTTGGGTTCTTGAACAAGTCCATATAAGTCCAGGCTTCCTGCCTCTGATTCATCTCTTGCAATATGTTGCAACACTCTCCTCTTAACCCCACCCATAACATCTGCCACTGATTTTGCAATGTCATTCTGACTCATTCTGACTAATACATTCCTATCTCAGCTCCAATCACACAGAACATTTGTTAATCACTTATTACAATAGTTAAATCACTCTATGCATTTTAAACATTCGTTACTTATTGATTAAACATTTTGTCATATAATTCATACACTTTATCTTTTGATTACACTTTAATCTGAGTATATGCTTTGTGCTTTTATATCCTGATTCTCCCTTGAATGTGCTCACATGTTACCGAGGCAGCTCTGAGGGGTCAACTCTTCTTGACACCCCCTTCTTGAGGTCTCAGGCTGCCGTATCTAGCCCCAAGTAATCCTCTAAGAACTCGTCGTCGTCCTCGGCGGTGATGATGAGAACGTCGTCCTCCGGCTCTGATTCGTGTTGCCAGCTGTCGATCACCAACAGGCCATCCAGGTCTGGTGGCTGGAACTCCAGGAGGGCGTTGTCATCTTTGGCACCCCTCATCTGCTCGTCCAGGCTCCAGGCCAGGGCTAACACATTCTGGTCCAGAATGCTGTCTGGGGAGAGGGAGGCCGGGGTAGGGACTGGGCTGGTTGATGCTCTGTCCTCGGACCCGCGATGAACTGTCAATCCTTCAGGGATAACCTCCACTAGCTCGCCGCAGTCCTCGTCGTATCCCCACATCCCCATTAGATTTGGTACTACCCCTGCGAGCGTTGTCTGGCTACCCACGTCACGGTGTTCCACACCCGTGATGCTTGCTGCGTCGTCATCCTCTTCTGGAGTTGGTACGGAATACTGCAGGGCAGTCAGGCGTGGTCCAATGACGACGAAACAGCCATCGGTGAGGTGGGTGGTGGATACTCGGATGCCATCAGGGTACGCCCATATTTTTGTATATACTGGGCAGTATATACCATCAGTGTAGAGCAGGACCCCTGGTGGGGTTCTCCCAGCGGAACTCCACACGGGTTTTGCCTTAGCCTCTACCTCCATACAGTCGACCACATTCATTGCAGGCATATAAGGGGTACTTCCTTTGCAGTAGAGGCCGCTGGCTGCTCCTATCGGGAATTGCCCCAGGTAGCACTGGGTACACCATAGGGCTTGGTTTACCTCCCACAGGTGCCATATTTGCTCCGGGGGGATCCCACAGGAGATACAGCGGGCCTCCGCCTGAATGATGTTGAACACAAAGACTTCATTAATTATTACATTTTTCAGCGCATTTTTACAAGCGAAGCGTAGCAAGCAGGGGGTGGTCTTATTTTCATTCTTTTTAAGGCCCCCTTTCAGTATTGGAGCGCTTTGCAGAGCGCCTTTCAGCCAGAGAATGCAGCCATGGAGACGCCAACACCATCGGAGGAGGTGTTAGGCCTGGGCTTGTAGGCCCATTCCTTCTCGGAAACAGAGGCTCATACATCATGAGCCAGGCTGCTATTCCGATTGATGATTCAGAACCCGCCCAGTAGATGGCGACAGTTATGCCCCAACCAATGCCCCAAAGAGCAATGGCGCCGATCTTGTGGAGCCAACGCCCTCTTCCTCTTTCTTTTATAGCCATGGTCATGACCACGAGATACGCCAGGGCCGCAAACGCCAGCATGGCCTCGACAATAGCCGAGACCATCTTCAGGGGGTTGTAGAAAACTGCAGCTTTTTCTTGCCTTGTCGATGTGCCCCACGTTGGGCGCCACGTGTTAGATCCTGGGGTACTTCTGGCCCGATACGGGGCTACTTACTGACTCAGCTCTCTATTAAAAGATTGTCGAGCTGGTGTTCTTGCGAGGGAACTCGCCTGGCTCGCTAACTGCCATTACTCCCAACGTCTACCCTGCTTCCTCCGGTCTGAGCGTACTCGGCCGAGAGACCAGTCCTGGCCCCGGGCGCTCCCACCAGTCGCGTCGGTTATGGCAGCTTCCCTCTTATGGATCCGTGCTCTTGGTAAATGCCAGGTTAGGTTTTAACGGCTAGGATTAATTCTTTCTAAAACCGTAAGGGATTGTTAAGTGGATTCGGTCTCTATGATAACCTTTCAGAACTCAGTTGTTAGACATACAATGGCTTTAACTTTTTACTACCACGAGGAACTTCTTACTACTCGAGCAAATGAATGCACTTTGAGAATTTTACTTTAAATGCAGATTAGATATTTATTGCAGGTTATATTTGGTTAGTTTGCAAGGGTTAAAGCTACAGCTCACATAAAATGTCACTACACTCAATCAGTCACTTAATTTTCTTCTTCGATTATACTCATTAGTTTTAGTCGCCGAGACGGCTCGGCTGGAGCTGGATGTTCAATGGTGCGATGAAAAGGTTCTTTTGGAGTTGTTCAGGAGCGAGGGTCTGGCCAGACCCTCGGTCCTCCCGCTCTGCAACGGAGCCCGTTCAACAGTCCTCAAAACTCAGTACAAAGTCTTTCTCGGGCTGCTGCGTCTTCTCCGTTGTCCAGATGTTTAAGAGTCGAGCAGTGGGGAGAGGAAAACCTCCGTCTTTAAATCTTATTGTCCACGAACAGCGGTCTTTCTTTCCGTGAACAGAGACGAAGTCCTCAATACATCAGTTGCGATCGTCCGTATCTCCTCCGCAGCGCTCTTGGACGGCGCTCGTGTAGAAATCCCAGCTTGCTGCATGCAAACGTCTCCTTATATTCCTCATTCGGGCTTAATCAGCCCCCCCTTGTTCAATACATGAGCTCATCCCCCCCTCCCTCTGGAGAGGTCGTTGGGTTCTTGAACAAGTCCATATAAGTCCAGGCTTCCTGCCTCTGATTCATCTCTTGCAATATGTTGCAACACTCTCCTCTTAACCCCACCCATAACATCTGCCACTGATTTTGCAATGTCATTCTGACTCATTCTGACTAATACATTCCTATCTCAGCTCCAGTCACACAGAACATTTGTTAATCACTTATTACAATAGTTAAATCACTCTATGCATTTTAAACATTCGTTACTTATTGATTAAACATTTTGTCATATAATTCATACACTTTATCTTTTGATTACACTTTAATCTGAGTATATGCTTTGTGCTTTTATATCCTGATTCTCCCTTGAATGTGCTCACATGTTACCGAGGCAGCTCTGAGGGGTCAACTCTTCTTGACAAATGTCCCACATCCCTACTGCCCGCTATATGACTGAGCCAAACACCCCTACCTTTTGGCAGACGAGGACTAGCAAACTCATCCATTGTTATTTCACCAGCTGTTTATAACTATTAAATGTACTTGCGTTGTGTGTACTTAGAACCAAAATGCAGTAGAAATGCAAGTTAATGTAAAAAGAAAATAAAAAAAAATAACTAACAGAATAAAGATAGACAATTCAAATCACTATACCCTATTCCACAGTCTTTTATAAACCTTATATGATCACAGCAGTCCTGAAAAGGCAGATCAGGACGGCAGCACAGCATCCACGGCGACGAGCATCAAGCTGATCTGAAGATCCGAAGGTCACGGCACCAGTGTAACAGACTTGGAATGGCATTAAAGGAGACGACTCAGAGGATAGTTTTCCAGCATTTATTCGCTGCAGAAGACAACATAAACCACATTAGTCTCTTCCTGGTCTCACTCTCTCTGTATACATCCGCTCCCTCATCAGTACGAAACACCACTGTCCGGGAAAGTCGGGACTAACAGCGACATCAAGTGGACAAAACAAACAACTACATGAGGTGGAATGATTAACAAAACCCGCGAAAATTATAACATTAAACAAAGGAAAATACATACCTGCAGAAGACAACATAAACCACATTAGTCTCTTCCTGGTCTCACTCTCTCTGTATACATCTGCTCCTAAACATGTAAGACAACAGAATTCACACAAAGGAATGCTGTTGTGGAATATTTCTATGAATAGTCGGGAGAAGAGTGTAAAATGTTTCTCATCAATGTCAAATGAAACAGAGTTCTTGATGAAGGATCAAAGTTGTAATAGTCAATTTATTTGCTTGCAAGCAAAGAGAACACAGTCTCACAGATACATCACCGTCATCTGCAAGAGGTGCTCTGACAACATAGTCAGATACATGGACCTTTATACTGCTTCCTTTGATTGGGTCACTGTGACCTAATCAAAGAGTTCAGATACAAGAAATACAGAGTCTGAATAAGCCTGTTTTACCATCACACATCACATATACATACAGAGGGTCATGCTCTTCAGCTGATGCTGATCAGGAAGTACCGTAATCTAGACCTGTGTGTTGCCGTCTTTGAAGACAGAAACAATGCACAGGAAAACAGATAACAAGATAACAGATAACAGAAACAAGACACCTGGATGCAAAACTGATAGAATCATCTACTCAAATAGGTTTTGTGCCTGCACTTTTAAAGACTTACATTCTTCAATCCTAAAGCATAAGACGATGACATATTTTCCCATAACAATGCCAACGTATCTGCGTCGTTACGTTATGACAGGGCAGCCTGACGTAAAAGTACATGCCGCCAAATAGGCGAACTGAAACAGCCAGTAAACTTATATTTTCCAGTCAAAACGGCGCGTAACAGCTTCATAAGGTCGTCGCCTTAGCAGTTACTAAATTACATAACGTAAACAGTTACATTCCCGAAGAAAACAACAAAACAGTGCAACGATATTATTCCACACAACTTACCCTCATCAGTACGAAACACCACTGTGAGGGAAAGTCGGGACTACGGGGGCTTCGGAGGTACAAAAGAGGCGAGACGCCGCTTCCGCAGGAAGCATTAACAAAATAAAATTTTAAATAAAAATAGCTCATAAAGATAGAATACACATACTCAACAGAATAATAAAGTACATTCTTAACTCTGTTACACTGCTACTTAGCTTTAACTTAGCTGCTAGTTAGCATTAGCCAACAATCCAAATAGCCCGACGGATTTGTCTTCACTCAAACGTTGAAGAGTGATATATGTGATATATCTGGCAAATTGAAGCAAGAAAATGCAAGAAAATGCAAGCAGAGGTGCAGAGGCAAGAGCAAGCAGCAAAGCGACTGCACTCTCTCATGTAGTGACATGAGTGGTGAGACATCCGCCGCATTGAAGCATCTGTGGCCTAGCCTGATATTAGTCCAGTCCTCTATTTGGCAGCACTTAATTCCTGTTCCAATTGAAGGGTTTCTGCATTGCCAAGAGCTAATGGGTCATGTGACGTACCCTCAGGACACCTGCCTTTCTTTCCATGACGTTGGCTTTGACATTTGGTCACGCAGTAATCCTCCTATTTGTTTTGGATCATTTCTGTAATACGGCTTTTGGAGAGATTTTGACAACCAGATACAACTTTGCTGTATTTACAGGCAGTCCAATTGAATTTAAGGGCTGTCCGAAAATGTCCATTCGTGCGATTATGACAGGAATAAATGATTGAACTAATTTACTGCTGTTCTCCTTTGCGGTGTTTTATCGTGCAGCTTAAGCTAGCCAACGTGGGATTTCCTAAAGCAGGTTTAAAATGCAGACACGTTTGGGTCCCTCTGCCAAACTGATCTCAGAGGCTTTGTCTTCAGCCTTGTTGAACCACTGAAATTGCAGGAGGAGAATTGAGGATGATGTGGTTGTCTGTTGTTGCGGTCCACCCTGTCACAAGCTTTTAAAAACCTGTTCACAATAAGCAGCTGGCTGGGGACACTCTCTGTTCGTGGCTGGCATGCTCAGACGCTCCCGGGATGCGTCTCTTGGCCGCCCTCCCTATAAAACACTCCTCGCCGTGTGTAAAAAGCCGCATTTAGCATAATGAAATGTAGGAAGCAATCAGTGAGAACACTGACAGAATGCAGGCTGACACCCGGGATATTTCCTGCTTGGGAGAAGTCTAATGTGGTTTACACTCACATCTAGTCTCATAACTGCATAAATAGAGAAAGGGCCGCTATGCAGATGCTACCCATCCGCGTTAGTTTGCTTCACGGCCAGCTCTGACGCACGCACACACATATGCCACAAAGCAAATTAGCTTTATTTGCATTTCTAGAGCTTGCTCAGTCATGCAGCCTGTGTATTTTGATTTTCTTTGTTTCTTCAAGTCCTGTTTTTCTTGTAGTTTTGAAGGCTTTATTTATTGATTTCATGTAACCCAGAGTTACATCTAATGAACATGCCTTGACATATATTCAGAGGTCCACTCAGTGTAGCTCTCAATCGCCAAATTTAACCAACTTATTGCTGTTCATGAAGTCACAACAACCAATTATTAAAAGTATCAAGAAGGTAGAGCTTTATTATTACTAAGAACCCATGAAACGATGATGTGGTGTTATTTGTCCTCATGAAGATTCATATCCGTAGACGTCAGGGCCTTAAGCTGCTAGGGGGCCCTAGGGCCCACCAACATGGATGTTTGGTCAGGACTCTTTAGGGTCACATAGGTCCGTCCACATGCAGGCCTACACCCTTACTGCTACTGTGACACTCTATTCCTGCATGTACAAAGGTGGCTGAACTGACTTCTTTGCAAGTTTACACTCTACTGGTTACTGTGACTCCTCACAATGGTTACGATTTGCAACATGGCTGCTGTTTCGGGAAGTGAATGGGACATGTGTCCTGGGAAGTGCCAGGAAATGCAGCATAAAGAGCTGGTTTTGTCACAGACCTTCCATCTCTCTGTAGCTGTGTCCGTACACCTAGAGCCAAAGCAGACTCCACTGGCAAGGGAAAGACACGGTTGCAGCGACGGAGCTGTCAGTCAAAGCTCCAGGGAAGCAGAACCAAAGGGGGGTCTCATGTGGCCTGCAATTTCCTTGAGGCCATTAAACGCACATCTTTTAATTCCTCTCTCACTCTCACGCTATTCTAACGGTAAAGTGGCCTTTCAGTGCTAAGCTTTCCATCCAAAGATAGGAATGTGAAAAGCACTTTGCAGGACAATGATGAACACATCTTGCTAATTTTTCAGGCTAAAGGGAAATGTAATGGTGGACATGTTCATTTAGTTTGGGCTCTATAAAGATTCTCAGGCAGGTCACTGGATATTAGGGTGTAAGCATATCGTCAAACAATGACACTTTGATTTGATTTCTATAATAAATTTAGTAAGACTCAGTACCAAAACCACAATGTCTCCCGTTCCCTGATCAAGTGATGTTTGTAACTTCTCTACTGTCTACACGGAAATTGCCCAGTGAAGGTTTTCATTTCAGTGTCGGATGTCTCCTGTTGATGTCACCAACACAACACCAAACAAAGCGCACGCTTTCATTTCCCACAGTACCTTTGATTGACTTTTATCTTAGGCTCCCCGGGCGCCTGTCATTGGCAGCCCACTGCTCCCTATACACAGGGATGGGTCAAATGCAGAGACAAATTTCCCCCTTAACGGGATCAATATAGTATAAAAATAAAATTTTAATTAAAAATTAAAAAAACTATGCACATAGAACTGGGCTTACTGGGGTTAGCTTATATCTAGAAATTAGATGAGAGAAAGTAGGAGACTTTATTTTTTATTCAACACAAACTCAAATATAGACACTTTTACGTACACACAGAGTGATATATTATATATGTATGATTGTATATACTGTATATACACACAAACACACTCCTGTCTATCCATGAAATACAACAAATTAGTGCTGAATGCAAGAGAATGTTATTACTAATATAATAATTGGTAACACTTTATAATAACTACACACACGCTATGAAGCATTAGTTAAGTATGAGTAAAAACTTTATTGATCATTTATAAAGCATTGTTTCTACATTAACACTCATCAGTATGCAGTTCATAACAACAGTTATAAATGTGTTATTCTTGATTAATAAGCTTGTCTTATGTGTTTCATGATTGCATTTTCATACTTTAGAAATGATGGACAGTTATAAATGTGTTATTCTTATTACATCTTATATTTAATGTACGGGTATCAAAAGGACTTCCAGAAAGAATACACCAGTGTTTTCTGGCTTATTGCTCCTCCAAGAAGCCTCCTCCATTATCGAGATGGATTTTAGGAATTGGGAAATTTCTTCAGGATGGAGTGCTGAGTTTGATTTCCGGGTCACAAGACACACAATCCAGAAATGAGGAAGGAACTAGCTGGGTAGCTGTTTGTTAGCACAGGGAACTTACCTGCAAATGCTAACAGCTAGATGCCCAATGGTGTGATCCTTATTGTTCAATAACATTAACCAGATCCTCATGAAGCATTTAGCATTAGTTTGTGTCCCTTATGTGTTAGCATACATTGTGGTTAGGAAGGTAACCATCACTTCTATACAAGGTGATTAACCAACCATATTTGTTAAAAACCACAGGTGGCTGTCGGGCTGCCATTGTTGCCACCATTGTTACATTAAAAAACATGTTGGTCATTAATATGATTTTGTAGATTACACAAATGGATGACTTTTGTAATTTCAGTTGGAAAGAGTTGGATGGATGACAGTTCTTTGACTTTGACTCCCCTCTAAATATTCAGTCAGAGGACATATACATTACCAGGCGCTCCAAAAAGAACAAACAACCCTCTGCCCACACCAACATACAGGTAATGTAGATTGAATAAATAACTTGTTAAACTCCGAAAAGCAGCGTGCCTTCCATTCCCCTCCCTCCCTCTCCACATAAGTGTGCCATACTCAATTTCCAGCTTCAGTGAGAATGAAGAAAGATAGGAGGAGAAAATTGGAAGTTTGGTTTAAAATGCAGACAGCCCTGGCTTTCTGCTCGACGGCCTGTGACATCTCCCCGCACCACACTTTGCATGGCAGAATAGGAGCTTGTAATAGAATTTCCCCCACCAAGGAGGTTAATTACATGCCCCCCCCCCTGCACCCAAGCTGCAAAATAAAATAATATGCACCACATCACCTGTAACATCGTCTGTGACAGACACAAATCCCTGTCGCTATCTTACCTTTAGGATTTAATTCCAGGTTAACGTCTGCCATTGTGTCGCATTATAGTGAGACCCTCAGGGGAACTTTACGGGCCTTCAGCCAAAATGAATGACATGACAGCTTATGGCAAAGCGGAGAGAAGTGGAGGGACATCAGGCTGTCACTGTTCTGTGAAGAACTGTCATCATGGAACTTGATTGAGAGGGTTTGAACATGCTGAGGCTTGAATTGATCTCAAAGCACACCTCAAGGGATAGCTAGTGGAAGCAGGGCAGATGGAACACCTCAGAACAGTGGATGTTTTACTGTGGTTCTGGTTAATAGCTTAAAAATCTAAATCCTTGCCTCTCATACCCTACATTCTCCTGTCTGAGGAGCTGCTGATCCTGTTCTACTCAGCCATCATCCAGTCTGTTCTCTGCTCCTCCATCACTGTGTGGTTTGGATCGGCCACCAAACAGGACACCTGTCACCATCACCAAGATGGCGCCGCCCATGGCTGCTTCGATGAGTTGGTGCGCATTGTTTTGTGTTGTTTTTGGTGCGCTCACCTTTGCCCATGCAGTGAGATGCCACAGGAGAGGGAAACGGGCCGGCGTGCTTGTGCGACTCCGCTCACGTGGATTCCGCACACCGCTGCCGGCATACCGGTATTTTTCTCTCAAACGTCAGCTCACTGTGCAACAAACTGGACGAACTTCAGCTACTGGTGGGGAAAGACAGAGACTTTTCTTCATCTTCCGTTTTGTGCTTCACTGAGACCTGGCTATGTGGATCGATTCTGGACTCTGCGCTCCAGCTGGCGGGCTTCCAGCTGTTCAGAGCGGATCACAATACGGAGCTCTCTGGCAAATCTAAAGGTGGAGGAATCTGTTTTTACACCAACAGTGGCTGGTGCAATGATGTGTCAGTGATTCTTCAGCATTGCTCTCCTGATCTGGAATATTTTATCATCAACTGCAAACCCTTTTACTCCCCCCGCGAGTTCTCTTCATTCATCCTAGTCGGTGTTTACATTCCGCCGCAGAGCAACGTGCAGGCAGCACAGCGCACGCTCGCCAACCAGATACTGTGTGTGGAGCGGACCTACCCGGACTCTCCAGTTATTGTCCTTGGTGACTTTAACAAAGGAAACCTCAGCCATGAACTCCCTAAATACAGACAGCTTATTAAATGCCCTACCAGAGAGAACATTCTAGATCACTGCTACACCACAATCAGCAGGGCATATCACGCCGTCCCTCGTGCTGCACTAGGACTCTGACCACGTCATGGTCCATCTGATTCCTGCATACAGGCAAAAACTCAAGCTATGTAAACCTGTGGTGAGGAAATTCAAGAAGTGAACCAGTGAGGCTCTAGAGGAGCTTCAGGCGTGTTTGGACTGTACAGACTGGGATGTATTCAAGACTGCTACCAACAGCCTGGATGAGTACACAGAGGCTGTAACTTCATATATCAGCTTCTGTGAGGACAGCTGTGTTCCAACAAGCACCAGGGTGAGTTACAACAATGACAAACCCTGGTTCACAGCAGAACTCAGACAGCTAAGGCTGCAGAAAGATCAGGCATTTAGGAGTGGGGACAAGGACTTGTATAAAGAGTCGAAATACAGATTTAGCAAGGCAGTGAGAGATGCTAAACGACTGTACTCTGAGAAACTCCAACACCAGCTCTCAGCCAATGACTCTGCTTCTGTCTGGAGAGGTCTCAGACAGATTACCAATTACAAGCCTAAGCCCCCCCCCCACTCCATGAACGACCTCCGCCTGGCAGACGAGCTCAACGCTCTAAAGACAGTGGAGATGGTTGTGGATTTCAGGAAGAACGCAGCCCCACCAGCCCCTATCACCCTGTGTGACTCCCCCGTCGACGTGGTGGAGTCCTTCCGCTTCCTGGGCTCCATCATATCCCAGGACCTCAAGTGGAGCTCAACATCACGAAGAAGGCTCAGCAGAGGATGTACTTCCTGAGGCAGCTGAAGAAATTCAACCTGCCAAAGACAATGATGGTGCATTTCTACAGACCCATCATTGAGTCCATCCTCTGCTCCTCCATCACCGTCTGGTACGCTGCAGCCACAGCCTAGGACAAGGGGAGGCTGCAGCGCATCATTCGCTCTGCCGAGAGGGTGATTGGCTGCAATCTGCCGTCCCTCCAGGACTTGTTAACTTTAAGAACCCTGAGGCGAGCAAGAAGGATTGTGGGCGACCCCTCTCACTCTGGACAAAAACTGTTCCATCTGGTAGGAGACTGAGGTCCATCAGGACCAAGACCTCACAACACATGAACAGTTTCTTCCCGTCGGCAGTCGGGCTCATTAACAGAGCCCGGGACCCCCACTGACTCTGTCATCCCCAGGACAAATTCCCACCGGTCACTCCCCGCACATCCCTTCTATCATACTCGACACTTTCACACTACACTTACATCTCACTGGTTTATAGTCCTGTTATCTGTTCGTTTGTGTACTTTACTTTATTTTATATTTCACTTTATCTTATATTTTCTGTAAATTTAATTTGTTTCTACTTTGCACTGTTGATTGTTGTTAAATGTTACGCACCTCCCGTCATGTCAAATTCCTTGTATGTTCAACATACAATGGCAATAAACGGTTCTGATTCTGAGGACAGAAACAGACTACAACGGATTGTCAGGTCTGCAGAGAGGATCATTGGTTCCAGCCTGCTGTCCATCCTGGACTTGTTCACCTCCAGAGTCAGGAAACGGGCTGAAAGATCACTGCAGACCCTTCACACCCTGGACACAAGCTGTTCCAACTCCTCCCCTCTGGTAGGTGCTACAGGGCTCTGTACGCCAAAACCACCAGACACAGGAACAGCTTCTCTCCGCTGGCCATCACTCTCATGAACTCTGGCCAAATCCCAACGTCCCCCCTAATGCCTCAAACCCTGAACCCTCAAGGACTTACTGACGTCACCTGGTAGGTGTTTGAGTGTGAGAGACTGTGAGGGCTTGAGATGGTGTAAATATGAACGGGACAGCACTTTGCTGCAACATATCACGTTACCATGACAACGTCCACAAATATGATGTATAATTGTGTGTATATATTTTATACGTTGTACTCCCTGATTTGAACGTCTTCAGGCTCTTTCCTCACTAGATGAGGTCATTCATATAATCTATTTACTCGTTTTTGTCAAAACGGCTTCAATGACAAAATCAAATGTTTGATGAATAAATGAATAAATATCTTCTGATTTCATGTGTTTTGTCTTCCATCTTTAACCCTTAATGTTTCTGAGTACATTTAATACTCCAGGCTGAACACCGTCGTCTTTGTTTACCTTTTTTTTTTTTACGTCTCCATGCGTCCACTGGTTACCCCGTGTTTAACGTCACATTGCAATGATTTGTGGGTAATTCCCTTAGGCTAAGTCAGCATCCTATGTGACTTATGGAAAGGGTTCACAAAGGGCTCAAGATGTCTGCCAGAGACTCAAACACTCGATGATCTGACAGTGGGACAGAACTGAACCCTCTCGGACTTTGCAGGAGCGCGCCTCAAAGTCTGTGAGTCCGTAAGGCGGGAGATTGGGATTTGGCCAATTAATCAGACATACTGCATCTTCATTTGCACTATTTGCACTATTACCACCTTTCTGCACTAAATCCATTGTCATTGTTGTTGGTCTTTATGTTCTTTAAGCTCATATATATTCTCTGATATATATTTATGCTGTACATAGTACTTAAATATTAATGTTATGCATAGTTTCTCTGTTCTACTTTGTTGTCTTTAATGTCCTTGTTTTTATATTTCTCTTGTTTATTGTATGTTCTATGTGTGTATGTACGATGAGAGCAATGTGTAACCAGAGTCCATGTATGCGCACGTTCCTTTAGCTGAAGCTTTCATCCAGAGCGATTTACAATAATCCCTGATTTGTGCTTGGCGCTTCCGTGAGGGTTGCGAGTGTCCTCAGAGGAAAAGGGGCGTCACACCTTCAGACACGGCCCTTCACGGGGGTCCTGTGTGGCATCCGGGTGAAAACCATGCTGAAGACACAAGTTTTCACTGTCCCCTACATTTTAGGAGAATATCCGTCAGAGAAAGGAGGGAGCAGCCCGCGCAAAGTATAAAAGATCCACACATTTCCTCCTCACTTTCTTGTTTAACGACCGTCTAGATTCCCGAGGAGCAGATGGGACACTGAGACACATCCAATTGTGACAATTGTGAAACTAATGTTTCAAAAAATGTAAATGTACTACAACTAACATTCCTTGATCTATAATCTACATCTGTGTTTAGGTTTGCTTACTATTCAATTTTAATTTATTTAAATGAAATACGAAAGAAATAATAATAATTTATATTTTCGATTCATAGTTTTTGTTTACTAGTGCTCCAAATTTGCCCTTTCTTTGTACACTGTTCACAAGTGGACTCTTTTAACACTAGAAATACCAGTCACTAGTCCAACTTGTCATTTTGACCGTTTTTAATCCATGTTACTATAGGACCCTGACTTGTGCTAAATGTGTCCATATTTTATTATGACATGGTTATTTTACTTAAATCACAAAAGACAAAAGAGTTATGAGTGTTTCTACGTTGAACAGCAGCGTTTCCAGGTGCATGAAGCCCACCGTTACTGTGCAATGCTCTGGTTTGTCAGTGAAGTGTGTGAACTAAATTGCAATCTGGAGTCTCTGAACAGGTCCAGCGCGGGTGAATGTGCATCGGCAGGTTGGGTCCTCAGTGCGCTGCATTTTTCTAAATTCTCATCATGAATCACATCTCTCGCCGCCATCTCACATTCTTTCCCTATTGATCGGCCATTACTTGTGTCGTGTAACCAATCAAATAGTGTTGTGGGTGGGTCGTTGAACAAGGCTACAGACAGAAAGAGGCTGCCACATCACAGCCAAAGTAGCACATTTTTTTATTAATTGATTAAATTGGCAATCGGACAAAAAAAAGCTTACCAAATAAATACATTCCCACTGCCAATGCCATGTCCTCGTGTTTATTATTACCTATTGGGACATTACGGATCCATTTATTCTCAGATTTTGTCGTGATTTTTGAAATTATATGCAGACTGCTATGGCTATGGCCATTCTGTTATCTTCTTCTTCTTTGTGGCAAACCAGCTAGAGGTGCATATGCCCCCAACTGGACTGGAGTGTGGAATGAAACTGGAGGCATGCTAGAGGAGACCCTTGCTGACATGGGGACGAGGAATATTTAAAATGGCCTTTTGCAGACTTAGACCTATATTGATTCCCTCAAAAGCAATTCATATAAAATATTGGGTTAACCTCTTATGGCTCCTTATATGACAACAACTAGAATTGAAGGAACTGCAATGTGATGCTGCTTATAAAGCTGACAATGATAAAAAACTTAATGGCTGTTATGGAATCTCCTATAAGTCCATCGCCCCATGATGCCTGTTTACATGTAACTGGTGAATCCCACATTGAGTTCAGGGCTCAGTTGCCAGCGTGGCCCATAGCATCAAAAGCACGACACTCAGAGGTTGACTCCTTCCTCAGCAAAAGGACTTCTCATCTCCAAATGGAGGTGTGGGTTCAAATCCCACTCCTGACAGAGAGTTTTACCTGCAGGTTTAAACCCTGTAGTTTGGCAATGCAGATGTCTCTCCTGTTGTTGATTTGGACAATATGTTTGTGAATATTTGCAGGTATCATATTGACTTAATAAAATCTTAGGAATATAGAAAACAGAATTGCTTGAATGTTTGCAAAATGGATGTAATTATAAGTTAAAAAGACATATTCCACCTTGACAGAAGTTAGAGAAAATGTAAACTCAAGTCCAGCTAGAGTGTTAGAGTCAAGGGGGGACTCAGCAGCCTCCCAGTCCACTGATGTCCACAGTGCTAAAGATCCGGGATGCTTGAAAGAGTTTTTTGGCCACCAGCAGGAATGATCTCCTGTGCAGCTTTGTGGAACACCTTTGGGGGTATAAGTACAAAATACCATCACCCAAGAATCACCCAAGAATGGGCTTGAACTCACGACCTGTTCTTCGATAGAGCAAGAGACTCTTAATCTCTGTTTGACTATTCTTTGTTGTTAGACCTCTGAACCATACGTGGGGAAAGAGCTCTATCCATTCAGCGGAATTATTATAAGTGTCTGTTCAATAAATACTTAAAGACATTTGAGAGTTTTCTCATCAGTTATTTCTCACGGGGAGGTTAAAACGATTCATTTCCACCACATGTATTGCTGAGGGTGCAAGGAAGCACGGTGTCGAGTGTGAAGTTTGTTGGATGAGCAGTTCTTCAAGCAGCAACATGACGGGACAAGAAATCGGCCAGTTCTGAACAGGCACGCTTTGAACGGACACTAGCTGTAATGATCTCACTAGATCTCAGGAGTCAAGATGTACTAAATCAGTACACAGAGTTTTACATATAAAGCCAGGCTGCCTTGTCCAAACCCTTCAGCAAATGGTAAAATACAAACAATGAGGAAGCAGGGTACAAATGATCTGCATCCCAATTAAGGGGCCCACCCCTCGAAGTTTTCATTTTAATTTTCATGTCACAATGGGCTTACAAGGACTGTCCCATTTCAAAGGCTCCACCAAATATGACAGAGAATTGCAAATGAGTATTAGCACGTTTTCCACAACCCATTGTGAAATAGTCAAGGGATTTTTACTGAAGGTGATCTTATCGAGTCACAAATATCACATAAAGGGTTGTCGTATTTACAAACTGCCTTGTCATTTAACCACTCATGTTTGTTCACATTCAATCTATTTTTAACAATGTTACCCATTTCCAAACTCCCAGCAAATACCTGGGTGGGTATAATGTTATCATGGCAAGAGCAACACAAGTTGCAATATACCGTACTTTTCGGACTATAAGCGGCTACTTTTTACCCCACGCTTTGAGGCGTCGGCTTATAGTCCGGTGCGATTTATATACAGATTTTTCCGTAGCTTTTCTCCGCCACAACAACAACCGCAACTTCCGGTTCCGGTCTAACACAACATTTACTAGCTCCCGACACAGAACAGTTGCTACGAGCAACCCCTCTGCAACCAGCTGTTACTGACAGGGTCGCTACAATATGGATGAAGTACCTTTGACCTACCTCTCACTCGGACTGTTAACAAAAAAGGTTGAACGGCAAGATGCTTTTAACAGTACATGTCCGACTCGCTAGCTTCTAAGCTAATTTTAACATTACGGCCAATGGGGAAATGCTAACTGCGATTAGCATTAGCGAATATATAATATATCTTTGTACATCTTTTCATGCAGACATACTTGCATTACATACTAAGGTCTCTCACGGCTACCAAACGAAAAGCAATGAGGCAATAACTGTTGTTGCTTATAGCTCTGAATAGCTGTTGTGCTAGCAGCAACTGGCAAAGCCAGTTAGCCGTAAATGCTATTCAGAGCTATGAGCAACGTAGACACGCTGCATGAGAAGAGCAGCTTTTTCTCAAGTCTGCCAGTGGATCCGCCCTTGAGCTTGCATTGTCCTCCTCATTGCACTGTCCTCTTCATCTCGTAGTAGTCCAGCCTTTCGGAACCCGTTGGTGATGGTGGATTCTTTCACACTGCTCCGCGCTGTTAGGACGCGGTTAGCATTTCCCATTGGCCGTAATGTTAAAATTAGCTTAGAAGCTAGCGACATGTTATGATGTTCAGAGAAGAAGACAACTTTAGTACTGTTAAAAGCATCTTGCTGTTCAACGGGGACACCTGCGGCTTATAGACCAGTGCGGCTTATCTATGTACAGATTATTTTTTTCTTTTGCCAATCGGCTGGTGCGGCCTATATACCGGTGTGCTCTATAGTCCGGAAAGTGCGGTACTCTATTTATTCTGTAATACATTTCTAAAGGAGACAGCAAAGATGTAAGTCATAGCTCTTATCAGCTTTTGGCTGACACATAGTTCTAGAAACTTCCAATACATTTGCTGTTGCATACCACAGAGGATTGAGTTTTAACAGTCACATAACAAATCAAATCCCAGGGTTTCCTGTCTTTGATCCTCTTCTCTTGCTGCTTTCTGAAGCAGCTGAGGTCCAGCCTCCTAACATATTGGTTCATGCTTCAGCAAGACAAAATCCCACCATGGACCACTGTGCTGCCTGTTATTGTTAGTGGATTGAGTGGGAGAACCACCTCCTACTCATCCCTTCAAGAGTCTTCACTTCTAATCCATCAGCCTGCAGGAACTGTGGCAAAGGGGTTAGCTACTACCTCAAGAAGTATGGCCATCTGTATGGACATACATGGACTGCACATACATTGAAACTTACTGACCGTAGATGTGTTGCTCCGTTTACCACGATGTCTCCTTAATAGTCACATCATATAGCCAACCAGTGTTGACTTTTTCCAAAGCTTGTGAGTATCAAATGTCTAACCATAAAAATCACCGCAGTGTAACATGGAGGGATTTAAATCACAAGTATATAAAACCTGCAATGAAAGTCTCTCAGCCACCTGTAAAATGTAATTACTGAGGCTTTTAGTGGAAAGTGTCAGTTTCCCGGGATGGTTTGAACATTGCTTTTCTATCCAAAGCAATAGAAACTATTTTTTACTTATGCTAAACAATGATAAATATAAAGACTGAGAATATATTTGATGAGCCTATAAGTGGATGTAGGTGATTAGCATCCTATTTATAAATTGCCCACAAGTGTCAGTGTGTCAGCAGCAGTAATAAAGCTCTAGTGTAAGTTCCATCAGGAAGACTATACTTTTGCATAGTAAGGCCTGAAGTTCATTTCTGAAGTGCCTGAAGTGCCAATTTATAAGAGGAAAGGTGATGCCAGGGATTGTAACAATCACACAGGCATCACACTTTTCAGTTGTCTGGGTAATCTTTTTGCAAATGTATTGAATGCAAGGTTGTGTAAGTTCTGTCATGTAAAATGCTATCCTGATGGAAACCTAGGCCGGATAGAGAAGTTACTCAACCATTGATTATTTTTATTTTTATTGAAACACAATAATCCATATCAACACCAATTGTTTTAAAAAGAAAATCTTGTTTATTCTTTCATTGTTTTCAGGAAGGCGCTTGATGAAGTTTGGAGGATGCGCTCTGGAACAAACTGTTGAAAGTATGTATTAATAGTAAATTATTGAATTTGATTGTTGTCTGCATGATTTATCAATGACCTCGAGGGTTGCCTTTTACAGAGTGTGTGTCAGCCCATTATTTTGATGACACCGTGATGAACTAAAGTTTGTTAACAATGGCAAAAATGTAGAGATTGTCCACTGTCTTAAATGTATTGGTATCATTGTGAATTATAATTGATAATTGAAGACTGCTATTGAGGAGTTGCATAAGCAAGCCACCCTTGCAATGATAATCATTTTCTGTAAATGCAGAAAATTTGATTTACCTGTAGATATTACAAGTTGTCAAGTTAGTCAAACCAGTATGTTATATGCATGTGAAGTGTGGGGGTTTGAAAAAATTGATATATTGGGAAAAGTACAGAAAGAATTCTTAAGAATACTTTAAAACATAAAGTCCTGGGTTATCAAAATCACAGCTCCAGGGAGCTGGTTCAGCATAATTTGGATGTGTTCTCTGCACAACCTGGACGTACATCCTTGATGGAACATCAAATCAACACAAACCCAGGCCAAAAGGTAAAATTGCACCCCTACAGGATACCCAAGGCAAGACTGGCAGCCATTGACCAAGAAGCCCAGAAAATGTTAGCTCTAGGGGTGATAGAAGAATCCGACAGTGAGTGGATCAGCAGCCCGGTCGTCTTGCAACCAAAACCAGTTAACACCAACCGATTCTGTAATGACTTAAAGTTTAATGTTTATCCTGCCCAGGGTAAATGAGCTGATCGAGCGGCTTGGGGAAGCCCGTTTTATCAGCCCCTTGGACTTGACGAAGGGATATTGGCAGGTACCCCTGGTGGAAACCTTAAAGGAAAAGAGGGCCTTCACCACTCCATCAGGGCTGTATCGCACTCTGCTGCCCTTTTGTCTGCAAGGAGCCCCAGCAACATACCAGAAACTGATGGACAAGGTCCTGAAGCCACATTCTGAGTATGCAGACCTAGGGTTATTGAATGTGGGTATTCAAAGTGACTTCCGGGACACAATCTGGTATGGCTGGCAGCAGTCTTTGAAACTCTCTGCAAGGCCGGCTGGACAGCCAACCCCAAAAAGTGCAAGCTCGGTCTGGCAGAACCTGCTGTAAGTCTCCCCTCACAAACTTGTCCCTCACACCCACTCAGGGTAAAGTGGACGGAAGAAACTGAACAGGCCTTCCAGGGCCTAAAGTGGGCCGTCAGTTGTTGACCCCAGACTTCAGCCGAGAGATGACTGTGACTCAACACAAGGGAACAAAGATATGCTACTGTGATAAAGGAAGCTCTCGCCATAAAATAGGCACTTTGTTATTACCTCTGGGGATGCTACTTCACTCTGGTGACTGACCATGCTCCCCTGGTCTGGATGGCCAATAAAAAAGACACTAATGCTAAGGTAGGGAGATGGTTCATCTCTTTACAAGAGTTCAATTTCTCTATCATTCACAGATCAGGAGCCAAGCATGGTAATGCAGATGCCCTGTCCCGAAGAGACGCCCGATGGACAATGGTTGCCCCTTCAAGGGCAGAGCTGAAGGGGGTGTGTAAGGGGCTGAGGGGCAGGGTAATTAGAGGCACGTCCATTCCAGCCAGAGGGCTCCACCCACTTCCTCAGGAGAGCATTGGGATCAGGTGTGGGAAGAGACACACCTGGAGCTGATCTCCTTATCAGGGAGGTAAACAAATGTCAAGCAGGGAAGCTGATCAGAGAGAACATGCTGAGAGAAGAGCAGAGTCTCTTCTCCCGAAGATCTCCAGGGTGGGAGATAGTTGAAACCGGTACATTGGCTAGTGGCCCCGCTGAGGTGGTTTGAAAACTATTTGAGCTAGAACTCAAAGTGTGCAGGTTGATGGTTTATATTGAAGCCAGTTCAATACACAAAATGGTGTCGAACAAAGTTCCATAATGGATCCTATTTATATGAATAAACTTTGTTGGAATGTTATAATGCAAAATTGTCTTTTTATGCAAATCACATGATTATATATAATTGTGGCTCATCCTTCATGGATGAAATTTTGGAACTACGATCTACTTTTAATGTTGTTTAGATGAATCTCTGTGAATTGAGACCTGTACTAAATGTTGACAGAACATTAATGATGTGCTTCTCAAGGTCACAGCAGACAGCTGGTGGCGTGTATCGGATTGTTACTGCAGATATTAAGGGAAGAAAAAAATATTACAAGGGATGCTTTTACCAGCAATTGAGTATGGTGATATTTTGAGTCTGCATCTAAGTTTATCTTAGATGCAGACTAAGATGAATGAAGATGAATCTAACATTTGAAAATGTTAGATTCAGTATATGTTGCCGCAGCATACTGAATCTAAGACACAACAAAGAAGATGAACGTAGATGCAGACTTAGATGATTTCTCTGATTCAGGTTTCCGCACACATCACTCCAGTTTTCATGAGGTAGGTCGTTTGTTTTCATTATAGAAACAATGACACATTTCTTGATAAAGCAATATTACATGAGCTGCCTCCTTATCTGCCTTCTCTCTTCAGTCGCTGCAGCCTTTCGGTCATGCGGACAAATTCTTTACGTCATTCCTAGAACCCGCACTATTTTTGGGCCCTTATCTATGTGGGAGCTACAGAGACATTTTACACTTTGAACAGCTGGTCCTGTCCCACTTAAAAACCCTCACTGACCCACTCCTGGACCCGCTGCAGTTTGCCTCCAGAACCAACAGGTCTGTAGACGACACAGTCAACATGGCCCTTCACTTCATCCTCCAGCATCTTGATTACAGCTCTGCCTTCAACACCATCATCCCATCTCTGCTGCATGACAAGCTCTCCCAGCTGCACATGCCCGACTCCACCTGCAAGTGGATCACAGACTTCTTGTCTGACAGGAAGCAGCACGTGAAGCTGGGAAAGCACGTCTCAGCCTCCAGGACCATCAGCACCAGCTCCCCCCAAGGCTGCGTTCTTTCCCCTCTTCTCCCTGTACACCAACAGCTGCACCTCCAGTCACCAGTCCGTCAAGCTCCTGAAGTTCGCGGATGACACCACCCTCATTGGACTCATCTCTGGTGGGGATGAGTGGGAGACGGACCATCTGGTGACCTGGTGCTCAACGCTCTAAAGACTGGAGATGGTTGTGGATTTCTGCTACATGTAATCTGTCAATCTTGACCCATGAGCGTTTTTTGAAACATATAGAAGCATATGAGGTATTTCACTGCATGATCTGTTCAGTTCCTTAGCTTTAATACAGTGCATAGCTTTGTGTAATCCACTGTACACAATCATTGTTGGACTCCTCCAATCCAGCATGCCTGCTTTGACCAGAGAGCAGCAAACAATGACAAGTTTACATTTTATGTTGAAATATTCAATGGTTGAGCTCAAACGTAATCCCATGATTAATCAACCCTCTCTGAGAGCTTACATTGATCTTTAAAGAATAAAAGACGAAGTACATCCTTTTGAAGGCAGGGAGAGAAGTCGCAGCAAAATAAGTTTGGGTGTTATGGGTTGGGGGATGGAGGAAGTTACAGTCTATACAAGTCCACAGAGCTATTTATTATTTAGTTGATGTAGGTTCATTGTAGATAAAGCTTCCCAAGGAAAGAATTGCAAAGAGGAGAAGTCCTGGGTTTATTTTTGCTGAGCTTAATTATATTTCTAAATGCTTCAGTGAGGTTCTCAAGAGCAGCTATCTGTAATGTGTAATATTTCATATTTATGAAGCATCTGCATAATAAAGATAAGGTATTCAATTAACCGAGCCATAAAAAAACTCCATGTTATTAAATATTAATCATTCCACATATTGCTTTGATTTCTAACTACTTAATTACAAACATGCCGCTCTGCTGCGGAACTGTGAGTTGGGCATTTCGTCGTCTTTAAGCAGACTATGAAGTGTTCTGCAAAGCATTCATACACAGCAATAAAAGCATGTGTGAGCTCAGTGAGGGCCACCCAGTCCCGCTCACACACCCACTGTTTCACATGCACGGCATGTATGTTGTTTCCATTATTTCATTCCAAATATCAAAGTGACATGCAGCTGGTTATGACACTCGTTGTCATGTAACCATGTCATGTGGTTTTTATCTGGCGTCACCAGCTGCCGCATGTGATTTGTTATTTCAAAAATAAAAGATTGTTTTGCAGTCACTATGATTAGTCTTCAGGCAGGTTGCTCTATTCTCAATCTCAGGGTTTTCTCTTAACGGTGACTCTCGTACTAGAAAATGTTTTGGAACAAAATGTTGGACTCTTGCACTGAGGTGGATCTAAAACAGTATCTTCCTTTAGAGCAGCTCTGTCTCTGTTTGACTGACTCACTGCATAATGTCTATGACTGAAAACTGCATTGATGTTAGAAGGTATCTTGCTAGATGTCAAATTATTGATATTGAAAGAACTGAAAGATACCTCATTTACTAAATATCCGAACATGAAGCATAGGGCTCATATTGACTGGTGTGTTTGTGTGAAATGAAACATATTTTTCATAAACTGTAAGCATATGTGTGTGAAGGTCAAACATCCACCAGTTAAAGGTCAGAACAAAAGGCTTGTAACCCTTGAGCTGTGATGCTGTTGATCAAACACATGGCTTATATAGATTGATAAGATTAAAGATGAATGTGTAAATGTAAAACAAAATGTCAGAAAAAACACCTTTTGAATAACCTTCCCCTTCTGACATTGTGACCTCTTTATCCTTGTCGCCATCGAGGGACATTCAGGGATTTATGTCTCATCTGGTTCACCGGCTGCCTCATTAATGAATTCCATTGACAAATAGAAGGAGAGCCTTGGAAATTGCTGTTTTCCGCCTCTGCTTAAGTGCAATCACACACACACACACACACACACACACACACACACAATCAGTGAATTGAAGTGGCGCTGTCTCTAATGTGTTGATGTGTTTTGAAGTTGCAATACACAAAAACAGGTCAGGCAGACTGGGGCGGGAAAACCTTTTTAGCCTTCCAGCGATGGAGGTTGCAGACCAAGCTCGCCTCAGCTCTGCAGCATGAAATCCAGGGCTGTAGGGGGGATTTGGCTTCTTGGTCTAAAGCCAAGCAGGGAATTGCATGACTGGCCATCACTGGCAGCTACACCCGAACCCGGAGACGCTTCCCCTCTTATCTGCCCGTCACCATCATGCTGCCGCAGCTCCTACCTCGTGGTGCATAAGCAATATTTCCAGCCAACGTCCTCCCCAAACCCTCCCCAGAGATTTATCTGGCTGTTGAAGTAGAAAATGAATATTTTACAGTTCACTTGCCTGATCAATTACCTACAAGCTGTTGCTGTATGTTGTGGCTGGTGGGAAGAAGCACTTGTAGGTAGTGAGAGAAAGGTCCACCGGGAGCCTCCTTCTCTTCCACAACAACGGCAAAATCAAAAAAGAGCAAAGGACTTGTGAACGAGACGGTCTGCGGTGAGCCACTCCTTTCTGTATGCACACAGCTCTGGAATTGTTGCAAAACAAAATTAAAGCGTTTAGGTGATAATTAGCGCAGGCTAATTTCAAGAGGTACCAGACACACTGTTGGGCTGATTTGAAGTTGCCAAGTGCTCCTTGATTCAAGGCCAATTTAAATATTCACTAAATAAATATATATTCTCATCAGTGTTCACTGATTAACATCCATCTGCATGTCGTGGCTTCAGATAAGATAAGATAGAACTTTATTTATCCCCAGGGCAATTGGGTATTCAAGCAATTTCTCTGCGATAATAACCTTGATAATGACTGTTCCTTGTGTCTCATGCAACATTATCAACTCGTAAAATACTGCCGCTTGGTCAGTGGCCCTACACTTATCAGGGACAGCTTGTTACATACATAGTGTCTTATCAAAATAAACTTCCTTGTTCACATGAAACATACAGATTAAGCTTGTAACATGCACAGTGTATTTTCAAAATAAAGCTCTGATTTCATAGGAAACATCCAGTTTCCTCTCGTTTCATGCACAGTCTCTTCAAAATAAACTTACAACATAGTTTACTTAGCTTTTAGGTTTACTTTAAACGCAACAAAACCACTTGGTTAGATTCAGGCAGCAGAAGTACTTCGCTGGGCTTTGGTTTGCAATAAGTACATTTATTATGTAAATAAGCATGCTCGTTATGTAGCCTTCGTAAATTAAGTAACAAAACTATGGTAAATAAGTCAACAATTACTTGGTTTTTGGTTTTATATTGGGACTTGGTATCGACACTCAGTGCTGACTTTTTTGAAGTTATATATTTCTACAATACCTGCACATAGACGTGGTTATGGTTATGCAACGTAAGCACTTAGTTAACACGTCTTAAGTATTCATGGTGAAAGCTTGGTGCTTGGTGAGCTGTTAGGACAAGTCAAGTCAAACTTACAGAGTTAGAAACCTTGTTCATCAAAAATGTCCCAGAATGTCTCAATGCATGCTGGGAGATTCTGCCACTTCCCACCCAGGCTGAATAAATAGCAGTTGAACTTTTTTTTAAACTGTGAATAAAATTATTTCTGTTGATTTGTAAATGTTGTCAATTGTTACAATCACATGTGCTACAAACTCAACTTTGTGAGCCATGTGTCTTATAGACGCGACTGCTTTGACCTCTTCAGAAGGACTTCTCTGTGATTCTTACCTCACGTCGGCACGCTGCTGATTTTCTTCTGAAGCCGAATTAGAGAAGTGTCTGATTGTGTCTCAATCAAACACATCCATTGTCCTGCAATCATTGTCCTGATTGCAGGACAATGTGCTTGGTAGTTTTCATAATGGAGTACTTATTCATCAGAGGACATTCAGACGTGGAAGTTGGCAAACCCTGCAATCCCCTCACGCTGCAATCTCTGATCACAACTTCAACATATTGAAGTACATAGACAGTGTGAAGTTTTATTTAGCAAACAAATAAAAATATAGTAGAAATAAGCAAGTTAAAGAGTTCTGTCAGCGAACAATCTGACCCTGATCATTCACACAGAATGGTACAAACACTTCATATAGATGGAAAAAGAAGAAGAATTACACTGAAAGTAAATACACTGAGGAAAAAGTGACCTTGAACATCATATTAAAACAAATTGAACATGACAATTACCAGCAAACAGTCTCTCATGTTCAGTTTAAATGTCGGATTTCATTAAATCAGCTGCTGTCGATGTTTAAAACGCTGAATGACATGCACTGTTGTGTGGTTTCATCTGGAAAGAGGACATTTCTACGTTACAGTCAAGTCAGAAGAAATTATCTTTTCACATCCTGACAGAGTAAGGGAGCTAACACTCTTAAAATTACTTTTTATTTTCATAAATGTAAGATGAAAGGCCAAATTCATCATGTGCCACCGTGCATCCAAACTTCCAAATTTCCGAAACGATAAGTAACGACAGTGGGTGATGCCAAGGTACTGCATCAGGTTTGCATGGATATTTGTAATTGTAAATCCAAATAAGACCATAGACCGCATTGTACGAGCTGTAACAAAGGATTTAGTAACCACACTCTTCATCCAACGTGCAGGACATATGTCCACTGGAGAATAGGCACACCTGACAAAAAACAGAACTAACCCTAACCATATACGAGAATCCTGTGTATATTTCCAAGGCTTGATTTATTCAGGCCTTGCTATATAGCCTTAGCACTTGCAGGGCTTAAGTCCAAAGTTTGCTCTGAGGGTAGTGCTCAGTAAACAGCTAGGGGAATATAAATGAGCACATCGAATGGCATGGCATCCTGCATGTTCAATTGTGAGACATCTTGTGAAAGAACCTATGGATGCGTGAGTTGCATGAAGGGCTTTAAAATTCTTTTCTTTCTTCTGGTTGCAATAAGAAGTCTGATTATGAGAAAATGACCCCACATCTCACTGGATCTATACACACCAGTGGTGGGCCGTCAGGGCCTGCAAGGCCTTCTCTGCTGGCCTGAGCAGAATCACAAAGTTATATCTATTTTATAATTTAATAATCTTTCATAAATACACTACATGTATTATAATTGATAAAAATAATATTCATGCTGACGGTGTGAATGACGTGTAAAAGCACTTTGACTAGAAAGGTGCTCTACAAATACAAGTCCATTCACCACAGTGTGTTCTTACTTCATTAAAGTTAATTGTCAGCTTTTGGTTACATAAAAATGTCTTATTCAGCACTCGGTTGTACTCACATGTCATGGGTGACGGCAAATATACCAAACTCAAGTCTTCCAAGCCCTACCAATGGGTGACGTCTATGTCCACTTCTTATGGTCCTGGTTGGGGAGCTAAAGGTCAGGACATAGGGTCGAAATAAGTTGAAAACATGGACAAACTGGCTGACATACAAATACTTTGGCCCTGCTGCGAATGGGGCACAAAGTTTAGCAAAATGCATTTTGCAAAAACTAGGGCACGCACCCAGATGTATGAACGGGGTTGGGAGTGATTATTTCTGGCCTGGATGGTGTAAATGAAATCTGACTTTATTTTGCCTGTTTATCAGGACAGAGATGATAAAATAATCCGGATTGGAAAAATTGCTGGATTACACAGAAAATCATCACAATGGGAGTGATTGAGACTTTGCAGAGCGCCTCTCTGTCTGGCAAGAAGTTGATGCAAGTACAGATCATTGCGTCAGATACGGAAAAAAGTAATTTCGGCTTCGTGAATTTTAACAGTTGTTCCATGCTGAGAGCCGTGACAAAGGCTTTAGTAATCCTCACCCTTCATTCAACATGCAAGGCATACATGATTGAAAAGATTATTTGATGAACACGGCTGGCATACCTGTGCTGGAGAATAGCCACGCTGAGTTTGCTCATGCGAGAGCACAGAACGTCAGCGCTCTTTCTACAGAATCCTGCAGGACTGAACCTTGAATTATGAACACAAATCATCTCCATTATCACTGCTCCCTTTATCTGTCCCAGCCAACAGAATCCATTCCATCTCAAGCTCATCAACTCATTTGTGAAACGTTGGAAATTAATTTCAGTCCAGTCCTGCTGACAGTCACAGAGCGCGTTCACTAATTATATTGTTACCATAGTGACAGTGTGGGACAAAGCATGGCGCTGCACCTTTCATTTCTAAAGAACTTTCTTTTTTTTCCTTTTCAGTAACATCGTTTATATCGGATTTATTCAGCATGTAAGTATTCAGTTCTATGAGGTTCCATGCTTGCATTGCTCCTGCAAATAAGCTGTCAGATCCCCACACTGTGAAATACCAGCAAGAGGACGGCATGCATCTAGTGTCCATCCGGAGAGCACAGCCGGAGGCCGGGTGTTATGCTACCCAGACAACGCTGTCGGGCGTGACGGCATTCGCAGTGGAGAGCAGTGGAGAGTGGGGGTTTGCCATTTTACACTCCTTCTAATTTTCACAAGCTGAGAAGACATGTGGTTACTTGCTAGACGAAAACCGGACAACACTCAAACCGAACAATGCGGTGGTAGAGACCTGTTAATCACAAGGTAAGCAAGTCCTAAAGCATCCCCTGCTTTATGGTCTGTTTGACTCTAAATAAGACCGTCATGTACTAAATGAACATCATGCTGAATTGAAGAAGACTTGAAAGACCATAAACTCAGGATTAAAATGTATGAATTGAGTGAGTTATTTTCTCATGGACTTTGAGAAAATCTGACTTATCTTTGCTCCCTGCTGGCCATTAGGAATAATGCATGTTTAAGGCACTTCTGCATTGGCTTCCATTTTTAGAACAGGAGGTTGTCACCTGGACACATGCCTCTAAATGTTATAGATCTTTTTCACTGAGTTTAATCAATGCCTAATTTTAACGCAGCAGCTCATTATGCAGTCAGCTCCAAACATGTAGCCTAAGGGCTCATAAAGACAGACTTTAGCCTTGTGTGAAAAAACACAGCTGATTAATTTGAATGGAGCCAGTCCAGTAGTGGTACCGACACAAAGGGCCTCGGCAGAAAAAGCAGGACTTTACAGTCGCAGCGACAAAGACAAAGTGGCTTTCGGCATGATAACTTTCCAGAGTTGTAAAATATTGTCCTTGAGAATTACAACTGGTGTACAGTGCTTCTGATAAGAATTTGGAAACTCCAAAGCAAAGCTGTTTTTGGTCCGCATCATCAATAAGAATCTACACAATCTCTGTGAGGCTGTGAGCTAATGTTAATCAGCCTCCATGCTAACAATGTAACAATGAAATTGCTTACATGTTGGTGTTCCGCACCATCTTAGTTTAGTGTGTTGGCATACGAACATTTGCTAATTAGAACAATGTTCAGCTGAGGCTGATGTCATTCCTTTTACAGGAATTTGGTCATAAAGCACAGTATTGGACAAATTGAAATGTTCCAGAGCAAAAGTCAGGGGATCATTAAAGTACAGTTTGTCCTCTGGTAATCTCTATCAACAGATTCTGCATTCAGAATCTGTATGAAATGGGACAAGAGTTTTGTATTTGGTAGCGTTATAGTGTCCGTTTGTTGTCAGAGTCGTATTGACCAATCACGTTGGAGCAGGCTTTGGTTGAATTCAGAAACAGTCTGTGTGGAGAGTTAACATATTGGCCAAAATGCAATCTCAAAAGTCGCCGGCTATTGTCTGGTGATTATTTCGATTTTTAAAGCGACCTGTCAATCACAGTAGCCCCGCCCTAAAGCATCCCCTGCTTTATGGTCTGTTTGACTCTAAATGGACCATAATGTACGAAATGAACATCATGCTGTATTGAAGAAGACTTGAAACTTGAGATTGAGACCATAAACTCATGTTTACAATGTTTACTGAGGTAATAAATCAAGAGAAGGAGAGTCATTTTCACATAGACTTCTATACAATCTGACTTCTTTTTTTTAACCCTACCCCTAACCAGAGGAGTCGCCCCCTGCTGGTCAGTGGAGACCACTTTTAATCGGCTTCACTCGACAGGGCCGGAGGTTGCTGACCGGTCGCAACCAAAAGTTTTATCACACAGTGTTTTATTCTGCAAACTATAATCAACATTCAAGGATTGACACACTAATTCCCAAATTGCAGAGAGAAACTTGTTGCCTGTCTCAGTGGTAAAGGTCGCTCTTGTATCCAACTCGCACAGAATGCTGCTGCTGCCAGACTCCTGACAGGAACAAAGAATAGACATCATGTAGTCATTGTAGCTTCCCTTCATTGGCTTCCAGTTGATTTTTCAGAATTTAGTTGTTTGCTGTTTCAGATCTATTCTGAGTATTGTTTTTTCCAAACTGCAGGTAGTCCCTTAAGAGTCTAGTGCTCTCTTTGGACATGTTCTGCATTTAATTGTGATTATGAAGTTTATCCCAGTCATGGTCTGTTTATTTTACCTCTCTTATATCCCTGATTTCAGTGAGGGTCTGCTGTAAATGTGAGTTCTGTTTTAATTCAATTTAGTAAGAAATTATTTTGAATTCATTTTATACTTTCACTGCAAGTGTTTGCAATACTAAATATATTGGCTTACAGTGTTTCAGCAATGTAGGTATATTTAGCTGATTAATTGAAGTCAGGTACACAGACAGGTGATGATTGCTGGAGGTTTTAGCCTCAGTGTGTAACACAAGTGTAACCAAGTGGAACTGACGGGGTGTAACTATTGGGTCCGTCGGACCAGTAATGAGGTGCACAGTCCTGATTAGGTGAAAAGAGGCACCTGCTGGCAACTCGCGTCCTGTGTCTTTCTCTCCGCCGTCACGAGCGGCTGTGCTGAATCTGCTCTCAGTCTCCGGGGGGGGCGAGTCCACCTGCTTTCTCTCCCACAACAAGCGGAGCCGTATGGTGAGGCCGCATACGTTGCGTCAGTAGCGCAGTGTCTGAGAGGCGTCAGTTACGGAGGGGACAGCGTGTGTTTGGGGGATGGCTGTTTCAGGTATATATCATTTTATGTATTTCATGTGCTGGGGAAATTCAGTATAATTAAGGAATATGTAATGGTGTATTTGTGTTATTTTAGAGTTTCCTGAGCAGTGCACCCAATGGTAGCTGGGGGGGAATCCAAGTGGGGGTGGCTGGGTTGCTGAACAGGTGTGTGGAAGGATAATCTTTTGGGTTGGTTTTCTGGTTATTGGCAGTTATTGGTGAGTACTTATGTTTTTGTTTTCATTTCTTTTCTAGTTAGTGGGACGCTGCCTTGGTCTTTTTGTTTTGTTTATTTGGCTTTAAATTGTTTGATATCTATCTTATCGCCTGGTCTGTGAACTCCTCCTGCCTACAAAACCAGCTGTCTGGTTACTCCACATAGTTTGTATCAATAAAGCATTTATATTTTTATAACACTGCTTCCTGTGTGTATGTGCCTTTACGGTGTTGTGAACCGGATCTCTGTGGTAACTAGGTAACCAACATGCATGTGTGTGTTGATGTACAAATATGTATCTAACTACAAAGCAAGGAATATCTGTCTGTCTGTTTTGTGTGTAGATATGTCCTTCGCATATCTCAAGAACTGTTCATCCGGTCTACTTTACACTGAGCGGGTGTATTGCTGGGGATGGAAGGACGTGCAGGGTCGAAGTGGATGCGAGTTGGACATTTTATATTCGATGTTACATTACATATTATACTTTGAATGAACAAGCTATAGTGCTTTGTGCAGCATGAAGGTGTACTTCAGTCGAGCACGTCGTGCTGGAGCGGGCAACATGCTCTCTGCTCTGATCTCAACTCATCATCTGCTCCCGACTCATCTCCATCCCTTTGCGTTCTCCGGGGCCCCCGCCACAACCTCTTGTAAGGATTACAGATACTAGAATCCAAAAGCACAACTCTGAGACAAGATACAAGTTCAGTTCTTTTACTAGAGTTCAGGCAGGGTCAAAACTGGGAGGTCAGTCAAACAGGCGAACAAATCCAATAAGGGGCAAAAATCCAAGATCGAAAACAGGCAGGCAGGGTCGGAACAGGCAGATCATGAACAATATAAAGGTATGGTGGAGAGCTTGGCAATGACACACAAGACAATCTGGCAGGGAACAAGTGCAAGTCAGGGGACCTAAATAGTGAGGGCTAATGAGGGAATGGGCTGAGATGGGTGAGGAGGACCAGGTGAGGGGAATGAGAGATGATTGGGTGTGAATGGTAGTTTCTGAAATGACAGGAGAGTTAATAAAACAATCAGACAGGATGAAGGGGGCTCTCCTTGACGGGTTTAATCCTGGAGACATGAAAGGTGGGATGATTTCTCATGGACGATGGCAGACGAAGATGGACAGCATCAGGATTGATAATTCGAGAAACAGGGAAAGGGCCCACGAAGCGAGGAGCCAATTTCTTGGATTCCACTCTGAGGGGAAGGTCCCGCGTAGACAGCCAGACACGTTGTCCCAGGGCATAACAGAGTGCAGCAACACGGCGTCTGTTTGCAGGGTGTTGTGGGCATACTCAACCCACAAGAGCTGCTCAGACCAGGAGGAGGGGTTGCGGGGGGAGAGACAACGTAAGGCTGTCTCCATCTCTTGATTCATCCGCTCAGCCTGCCCATTAGACTGTGGATGGAACCCTGACGACAGACTGACCATGGCTCCCAAGCAGCCTGCAAAACTCTGACTAGAAGCGAGAGGTGAATTATGGTTCCTGGTCGGAGACCACGTCAATGGGCAGACCATGCAGCCGGAAAACATTTTGCAGTAATATTTTAGCAGTCTCTTTGGCAGTAGGTAACTTGGGTGGTGGAATGAGCAGAGCAGACTTGGAAAATCGATCAATGGCCGTGAGAATAACTGTTACCGTCAGAAGGGGGTAGGCCGGTTATAAAGTCCAAAGCGATGTGAGACCAGGGACGACGTCGGGCTTGACATTCTTGACATTCTTTGAACCTGGTCTGTATGAGAGTGAAAACTCAAAACGGTTTAAAAAAAAGAGCCCACCTAGCTTGACGAGAGTTCAGTCGCTTGGCCGAACGTCTGTATTCATCTGTCCAGACCACAAACGGCTGTTCCGCCCCCTCTAACCAGTGTCTCCACTCCTCCAATGCCAGTTTGACTGCCAACAGCTCCCGGTTCCCAATGTCATAATTCCTCTCCGCAGGGGACAGCTTCCGGGAGAAGAAGACACATGGGTGAACCTTTTGGTCCTCAGCCGACCGCTGAGAGAGGACCACTCCTACACCAGTGTCCGAGGCGTCCACCTCCACAATAAACTGCCGGGCAGGCTCTGGGAATATGAGGATGGGAGCAGAGGTAAAACGTAATTTTAACTCACCAAAGGCCCCTGCTGCCGCAGAGGACCACCGGAAGGGCACATGCGGGGAGGTGAGAGTGGTGAGGGGAGCAGCCACGGAACTGTAGTTACGGATGAACCGCCAACAGAAGTTTGCAAAGCCCAAAAAGCGTTGAAGTTCCTTGCGTGTGGACGGGGAGGGCCAGTCAGCAACTGCTTTGGTCTTGGCAGAGTCCATCTGGATATTACCAGCATTGAGGACAAAACCCAGGAACGATACCTCTGTGGTGTGGAACTCACACTTCTCCGCCTTTACGAAGAGCTGATTCTCCAAAAGCCTTTGGAGGACTTGGCGTACATGGACCACATGTTCCTGTTGAGACTTCGAGAAGATAAGAATGTCATCCAAATACACAACAACAGAAACATTGAGCATATCCCGGAGAACATCATTAACCAACCCCTGAAAGACTGCAGGGGCTTTGGTGAGACCAAATGGCATAACTAAATACTCATAATGTCCACTAGGAGTATTAAAGGCAGTCTTCCACTCGTCCCCCTCTCGGATTCTCACCAAATGGTAAGCATTGTGGAGATCGAGTTTGGAAAAAATGGTAACACCTTGTAGCAGCTCAAAAGCAGAGGCAATAAGTGGAAGAGGGTACCTAATTTTACAGTAATGTTATTGAGTCCTCTGTAGTCAATGCAAGGGCGCAGGGATTTGTCCTTCTTTTTTACGACAAAGAAAAACCCCACTCCCGCTGGAGATGAAGATGGTCGAATGATTCCTGTAGCCAATGAGTCATTAATATATCTCTCCATAGTCTTCGTCTCAGGAGCAGATAGGGAAAAAAGTCTACCGCTGGGAGGAGATGTACCCGGGAGGAGGTCAATGGCACAGTCATACGGGCGATGAGGCGGCAACAAGGTGGCTCGGACCTTGTTAAAAACCTCCTTAAGGTCAAGATACTCCTTAGGAACATCGGAGAGATCTGGGAACTCAGAAGAGACGGGCAGACTAGGGACAGATGATGAGGCAGATTTTAAACAGACAGCATGACAATGAACACTCCACTGTAATACAGTTCCTGATGCCCAGTCAATGTGTGGCTTGTGTCTCCTAAGCCATGGATAGCCTAAAATGACTGGTTGCTGTGGTGCATGGATGAGATGGAAGGTGAGCATTTCATTGTCATTACCTGACAGTCATTGGCAGAGGAGTGGATTGATGGGTAACCCTGCAGAGGAGATGACCATCTAAAGCTGTGGCGTGGATGGGTTTTTCCAGGGCCACCTGCTCAACCCCCAGCTGGGAGGCCAGCGTTCTGTCCATAAGGTTAGCATCTGCACCAGAGTCAAAGAGGACTGAGACAGTGTGATTGTTCCCTGAACAAAACAGTTGAGCATGAATCAAAGGGCGAGAGTGCATTTTTAAGTTCACATTTCGACTCACCAGCGCCCTCCGGATGACTGGTGAGCCATCTCTTTTACTGGACAAGAGGTTACAAAATGGCCGCTCTGGCCGCAGTAAAAGCATCGATTCTCCTGCAGGTGGCGCTGTCGTTCTGCTGTGGAGAGCCGGGTCCGCCCCAGCTGCATAGGCTCAGGAGAGTCGGCTGGACCGTCAGAGACCCGTTCTGACGGTAACCCCCGAGGATCGTCTGACGGGCGAAGTGGCCTTTATGGAGCAGCCGAAAAGCCCCTCTTTCTTCTCCGTTCCCGCAGACGACTGTCGATACGGATACTTAACATATTAAATTGTTTCTTTTAGGAATGATTACCAAGCAGCTGGGCCTAATAAAAGCATCCTATTGAATGTCACACTCATTCTGGCAGTTAACGCTCAGTTATACATCCGTGGTTTGACGCGCTGCTGTTTATGGATATTCCCTGACGTCCCTGAAATGAGGTGGAAAATCTCCTAATATCTGTTCACACTGACCACCACCAGATGAGAGCACAGAGCTGTTCATCTTGATGACCAACATGCATCCCAATTTAATAAGCACAAACTAATTACAAAAAAAATCCGAATGCGATTTTAACAAATGTATGGAAAACAGCTCCATAACGGGTCAAATAATTGATTAGTTAACCGGCAGAAAAAATGAACTGATTATCATGAATTAAGTCATTTTTCGAGCAAAAAAGTCAAACGTTCCATACAAACGTTCCATACATTCATCTCGTATTATGTGATCTGTAAACTGACTATTTTTTAACTTTAGTTTTTTAACCATACCAAGCAATTTTGAAGGGCATTATTCACTATTTATTTTTCATATCAATTAACCTATAAAATAATCCAGAAAATATTTCTGCAGATTAATTAACTGCAGAAATAATTGTTGGTAGCATCCCTTCAAGAGTTTGCAGAAATTATATTGTCTTTTTAGTATAAAATTCAAAGGGAGTAATTCGACAAATGTCATATAATATTTGAATACTGGGGGATGTAATATGTTGAGAGACAGGAAGAGATGTGTGTTTGGATATCAGGAGGCAAAAACTTTGCATTCATCAGTCTAAATAATTCAAGGGAAACTTTGACCATTTCCACCCGGCTGTGTTACTGCAGAGCGGGCATTTTATGCAGATGACGCGAAACGACGCATTGAGTTTTGCGCTCATGAATAATAATCATTGTTTAACTTTGTTAAAATTACAAAGGTCTTCAATTTCTAATAGCAACTGCTGTGGTGGAGCTGATTTGTCTCAGAATATGGAAAATGAAACCTCATCAACACACTTCTTAAATCAAGAAGACATGAAAGAAATGCTGGATGAGAGATTGCCTTGCTGGTGGAAAAGAGGCTATCCTGGACGTGAATTCAGCTGTTTCGTGTGTACGTACTTGTTTGTGTCTATCTCCCAGATTCCACATGCAGCAGATATTCCAGCCCAGTATCATGGCAAGTCGTGTACATGGACACGAGTCCTCGTTTCTTTCCGTGTCGCTGAGGGCGTAAATAATGACACAAGCTTTAGTTTTTAACGCAATGTCGTCCCGAAAAAAAAGTATGCTTGTGAGCGACACAAAAAATAACCAATAGATGCATTTTGTGACTATTTCACAATCTGCATTGAGACTGTGTTAGACATTCATACTTCAGTGCCCCACCCATCACTCATCCTTTCTGATAGACCCCACCATAAACGAGGATAAAGGCATCACTGCTCTGTATTAGCTCTTTTTATAATGTTGTGTGTGTATGTGTCTGCAGTCAGTTCTCAGTGGGATGAATATTAACCGAGTGTCATGGCTGCCAGTTAAATGGGTTTTTGGGACCACTGCTACTACTACTGAGGAAGCCCTGCTTGGACAGCTTCTTTTTCTTGGAGGGGGGTGTGGGAAGATAAACAGAGCAGCCTGGGGCATGATGGGAAAGAAAGAAAAAAAGCTTTGTAATAGCAGAGCATATTCTCCTGTCCCCAAGTGCAGCTTACAATATTTGCATCTCAGCTGCATGTGCTTTGAAGATTCAAGGACCAGGGCCTGGACATGTATCAGGGATTTCTGCTCCTTCACTGTTAAACAGTCTGACATGTCATGTTTACCTGCTCTGTGTATGCATGTACTGTACTGTATGTGTTCATCCTGTGATATGTAAAGCATGAACGATGAGTCAGAAGTTAAATCAGCTTTGCATGATCATCTTTTCCACCTTTTGGGTTCTTTTTACTATATATAGTCACACAACATGTGCTCTTGAGGGTAATTGGAGCACTGTGTTTGTTTATTTGTCAATCTATGAGAAATAATAAGAAAGAAATAATGACGGCAGGGATTTAGACATTGAGTAATTAGAATGATTAAGTAGTGAAAGACTCATCTTGTGCCATTACAATGACAAATCTCTAAACCTGAGGAAAAAACTAAATTTAAAGTAAATTCATGAAAAGGGGAAGAAGAAAAAAATCAAAGTACTAAAATGAGAAATGTTACCACCATGCAGAAAATGTGCACATTTTATGTGCGCAAGTTAATTATGCCACTTCAGAGGAGCTTGTGAAAGGATAAGGAAAGCTGCATAAATTTAGCTGTAATCCAGGCAGGCAGAACTCATTTGCAGGGATGGTCTTATCTGGGCACTGCAGCTTTCTCACTAAATTAACCTTGGATATTTGGGCCCAATTCAGCCAGCGTTTGATTCCCAATCCCCCCCCCATCACACACACACACACCTCCCACCCCCTTCACACACACACACACACACACACACACACACACACACACACACACACACACACATCTCTGTATACACGCCCTTCCCCTATATGCCTCTACACCCCCTCCCCTTCACTCTCCCTTTGTTTGTCTATCCCTCTCAGCGTATTACAATGTCTGAGTCGAGAGTTTATCATTGCTCAGACAGGCAGACAGATAGACAGACAGACAGACAGATAGACAGACAGGGAGACAGATTGACTGACACGTGAGCTATCTAAATTTACCCATTTAATTCTCATTCAACTGGATCTTTCAGAGCAGGTGTGGTTTGTTAGCGTTGGATGATGTTGTCTTGAGCAGCATTGCATTCTTCACTTGAAGTAAAGGCAACATGAGGAGAGAATTTGATATCCATGCCATTTAATTTTCTCTCAGTTCAAGTCAAGAAAAGAGACATTTGTATCTTAAAATTAGTTACGCCACCATAATTACACAATGATGGTGTATTTGAAACAAAACAAACATCGCAAAAATACATCAAGACTGGGTTCGGTTTCTGAAAAGATCACAGTTTGCGTAACTTAAGGTACGGACCTAACGTTAAATGTTGAACGTAATGTTAAAGTCATTGTCAAAGGTAGGCTTTGGACATGAACAGGGGTCTCCTGGGTAAAAGTCCTGCATTTGATTGACCCGTCCAGCTACCCTCACACAGACTCCCATGGACTTTAATGAGACCAGGCTGACCCACTAAGCTGTGAGTTAGAGTAGTACATGAAGAGTAACCAACGGCTGAATTTCAAACTGTAATGTATTAAAACACAGGTTACTAAAAGGTATTTGAAAGCTGCCCGAATCAATGTTTTTATTTTCATATTAAGAATGACTCCAGATGACTGGCCTGGATGTAATAACACAGTTATACATGTTTAACACCAAAGACCTGTGTTCAACCCTTCTTCTGCAGTAGTACGAAGGCTGTGGAATGCTCTGCCTGCACCCTACGTTTTGCTGATTCCATGAATTCATTCACGAAGCAGCTCAAGACACGCCTGTTCATGTGCGGGGCCTCCTTTTAAAGCATGTTTAAATTGAGTACTTTCTGTTTTCTGTGCCTTCTTAAATCAGAATCACAACCGTTTATTGCCAATGTATGTTTCACATGCAAGGAATTTGTCATGGTGGTGGTGCATAACATTAGACAATATCATTAAACAATCAACACAGTGCAAGAAATAGAAACATATTAAAATGTACAATAGAATATAAAAGAATATGAAATAAAGGGCACACCAGACAGATAACAGTAAACAAGTGTAATGTCACATTGTGTTATTTATGTTTCCTGCTCCTGTTAAGCACTTTGTGACGAACGTCTGTGAAAAGCGCTTTATAAATAAATCGTACTTACTTACTTTTGTCAATTCAAACCAAGCCAGTCAACACGGGTCAATCCCTATTCATGACGATTCAGATACGACCTGAGCAATGTTCCCTCTAATTTTTCATGTGTCTGGGCATACACACAAGCTCCCTGAGCACACTGAGGACCACTGTGAGCAACATCAGATGTGCACGCTGTGGCCACACACCAGTATCACACCTGTTCAAAACCTTGGATCATAGCAAGTTACATGGCTTATTAAAATAATCAAATTACAGCAGCAATTTTCACTAGTTTACTTTTAATATAAGTGATTTGACAAACTTTAAAGGAAAAAGACAAAAATATTGTTGTTCATGAGATGTGTAGTATGTTTTATGTGAGAGTCCTGCTTGGCCATGGGAAGAGTCCTGCTTTGGCCTGTGTGAGGTCCTGTTGTGGCCTGTGTGAGGTCCTGTTCTGGAAGAAATGATACATATACACCTTTCAGACATAACATTTTGTTCACATTAAAACATTCACATTTTGCACAATGACGTGTGCTGTAGCTTGTGATACAGTGTAAATTCCTGTAACTCTGTCTGTAAAATATGTAATTACTCAGTTTTTTATTATCATTTCTACTACCCATAAATTATCTAGTAGTAACATCATTTAATGATTAATATCCATAAGTAAAAAATCTTAATAAATGTCACTAGAATATGCACAAATCGGACTTAAATTTTACCTTATTTTTCATGTCTGTCCTTCTCACTTCTCCAATGGTTGTACACTTTGTCCAGGTTGATGGCTTCGTCTGCTTCTTGCTTTGACTTTATGTCGCTGCCCGTTCGTTTCGCCATGATAAGGAGTTAGCATTTGCGTCTCGTAACTCCGCCGCACTGTTGATAGCTAGCTAACCTGCACGGCGCGAATGGGCAGGGCAATAGTGTCAATGCTATGATTGGCTGCGTAGCGTAAGTGAACCGAATCGTATCATTGGCTGGACACCTGTCACTCACTGAGTTACGTTGCAAAATAGTACAGAAAACAAAATTATTATTATTATTATTAGTATTATTGGTTTAATTGATTAGATAAGATTAGGACTAATATAAGATATTAATTAATACGTTTATGTTGAATTTTATTTTATGCGCTGCATAGATTTTCTTGTGCGCTGAGAATGTGCGAGCAGTGCGCGATTGCTCAAGCGCGCAGCTTAGAGGGAACATTGGACCTGAGTCACAACCAGGGAGCGATGCACACCAATTACCTCAGCGGGCATATTTATGTCATTCACATTTGCGTCATGTAGTAAGTCAACTGGCGTTTTTCAGCTGGATACCGTAATCGAGCTAATCCAACTGTAATAAAATGGGTTCATGGTGTTTGCTAGTTATTAATGTAATAACATTTATAAATGAACGAGCTTTGTTGCTTTATAACAGATGGAACAAGCAACAGATGTGTCAATTTCCAGGTTTATTTGGAAAATTGCAAAAACGAAAGGTAAAAATGTGCTGTACCGCAAGGTGTTCTCTCTTTCTCTCACTACATTATGAGGTTGCTGGCAGTTGCGTTTATTTTCATTGATCTGCGTGTCCGGTCCAGAGTTTGACGAAAGCTTGAGAGCAGATCGTAGTACTTGTCACGGGAGTTCACAGATAGGACCCAAACGCAAGACCACAGGAGACAGAAGTGAATATTAATCAGGTTTTATTTAGGCTGTGCGTGCAGGTGTGGAGCCCGTGGTCCGACACCCGAGTGGCAGATCGACGGTGTGAGTCCCGTGGCTCGACACCGGAGGCCTGGCAGCTTGACGGCGAGTGTAGTCCGTTTAACACACGGCGGGTAGAGCGGCGGAGTGTAATCCGTGGACCACAAGGAGGGCCGAGCGGCGGAGTGTAATCCTACAAACACAAGGAAGGCAGAGCCGCGGAGTGTAATCCTACAAACACAAGGAAGGCAGAGGATGCCACAGGGTTTCAGCGGGTGAAAGACGGTACGACCTGACAACCCCAGACTGCAGGGCCAGAGCTTATGTAGTGACAGGAGACTCATTAGTGGGCCCTGAGTCTGGTGTGTCAGGCTGCAGGAGGTGATCGGCTTGAGTGTCCTCAGCTGTGCACAATTAAGGGTGCGGCCATGGGAGGTGTCTGGAGGCAGAGGACAAACAGAGCACATGGCACACCACAACAAACAGGGGAATGACAGGACACATGAGGAGAGGAGATCAGGGGAAACACACACCGGGTCAGACAGGGATCCTGGATCCTGACAGTACTTGCCCACACACCTAGCACCTGCTTTCTCTTTGTGGTCATGAACATTGGTGCGTTGTGTTTTTTGTTTGTTGCCACACACTCTGTTGTTCCTCACCGTCCCAGTCATCTTCTTCACCACCGACGGCCAGCAGCTTGAAGTCTTGCCACGTTCACATTCCATTGTGTTCAAGCCGTCAGTCGTTCGCCTCCAAGCTTGTCTGCTGTAGTCGTCTCAGATATATATTTATATATTTTTTGGCTTTGCAGAACTTGAATGATCAATACTAGCTGATATGAAAGAACTATTAAAACTTGCCTGATTGGAACAAAGTCCTGAAGACATTACATTACATCATTGCATTACATCTCCACTTCTCTATGGTGGATGGTTAGATGGCCAAGGAGATTCACTGCCTCAACGTCTTCTTCTCTGTTTACTGGAGGATGTTTAGTGTCTAGCATCAATTTCTGACTACGTTTATTCATTCAAGACCAGTCGAGGGAAACACACCTCATTTTGCATTACTTTGTTGCCACATTTCAAAAGCTTGCCTAAAATACGCTCGACCGTTCAATGGAAACACTAACCATATGTTTACAGCTTGTTGCTGACCAACACTCTTCTCTTGGAGGCACTATATATATATATATATATATATATATATATATATATATATATATATATATATATATATCCTACATGTACATGTCCATACAGTTATCGTTGGAACTTTAATTGACAGGTAGAACTAAATATAATTTTTTGTCCTTATTTCGTGATTTATGAACCATTAATTACGTCCTCTCCCTGGCAGGAATAGTTTGAAAGATCTTTCAAACAGTGCTTTCATTTCATACTGTGCTATATGGTGTGAACTGTATTTCGTGCCAAGTGATAGCAATCACAAAGTATAATAGGCCATGAATAAGTCATAAGCTCACATGATGCAATACATCTTGTCAGCATCTGGGCATGTTCCCAGTGAACGTGTATTAGTTGCCTTTATCACTGTAATTGAGTTCTGCAGGAGAGAGACACTTTCAAGACATTCAAAATGATTGAATAGTCATTTGTCTTGCTGCAAAAGTGTTTTCCCTGAGATGCTGACAAGGTAATCTTCTACTCGGTGCTCTGAAAGCAAGTGGAGCAGCCGCAAAAGCGGGGCGTTTTCTTCCGACTCTGACGCTACCCATAATCCTCGCTGCCTGCTCCTCTCACATCATTTTGGCAGTGCGTCACCTGGAGACTGATGGTCCTGACAACGTCACCTGTCCTCATCTGTAACACTAATGTCCCTGTCAGGTGATGCCAACAGAAAACATAAATCAGCCCTTCTGCCGGGCTACTAATGGGACACCCCCTAATGTCTGTATATCCCCCTCAGACCCATTCTGTATGCTGCGAACATATGCTAATCACGCCCCGCTGTCCATGAGGCGTGAGTCTTCAAAGTCAGCCACAAATCTAAAATGAGGATATTTGAGTATTATTTTTTCTTTTCTTTTTGTATTTTATATTTAAAGAGGATTTTGGGCCCCAAAGCTGCTCTCTCACTCAAAAGGTATAGTATAGCTGTTAAGATCCAGTATCTTTGGAATGAGCAGAGAGAGGAGGGCGATACGCTGTGTTGTCCCCAGACAATATCTTCATTCCTGTGAATGTCATAATGATAATGCTGTCACCTTTTGAAAATACACATTTAATCTACTTTCATAACTTCCTGTTTCCTGCAAACCACCAGAAAAGAAAATCCTTTGCAGCATTTAGTGCAGTTTTACC